>NW_027182714.1:321440-642881 GCF_040807025.1 Struthio camelus
CACAGCTACACCTCCCTTTTGAACAGGCCAGCACTCCCACTGCCTTTGGCATCTGAGCTGCCCGGAAGATACAGCGGTTGCTGGAACGCGCAGGAAAAGAGTCGCGCGCAGTGCCCAAGGCACAGAGCTGCAAGCCTCGTCTCTCCTGGCCCCAACAGCCTAGATGCTCTCCGGCACCAGTGAGAGCCTCGGCCCCAGCAACAAATCGCCCCCCACTGCCCCACCACGTTCGTTCCCTCCTGCCCTCTGCAGCGGGTCAACCCCTCGCAAAGAGCTCCGAGGCCCCGCCTGGGACTTACGTCTCTAGGGCCCTGGGCACGCTGACAACTCCCAGCTCCCGGCAGGCTTTCTGCACAACAGCTGAAGCTTTCAGCTCTCCCAGATGAACGTGGGTCGTTTGCTGCAACTTCATGATGTCTGCTGCAGCTTCGCAGAGCCTCTGTCTTCCGTAGCGAGCAGGAGCAAAGCCCATGACCACAAAGAGCGGGACATCTCTGAGCACATGCGACATAACAGCCCAGGAGGCAGAGTCGATGTAGTGCGCGTTGTCGATGACAAACAGGACAAGCTCGTCTTCAACGATCTGAAACAAGCACGTTGGTCTGGGTGGATTCTGAGGGATTCTCAAGCATCTTCCACAGGACAGACTTTGGCCGGCCTCTCCCCACACAGAGGACGCGCAGAAGTCGCTCTCCTCTCCCCAGCTACCTCTTCGTTCGGAATCTCACCCGCTCTTCCGTGCTCCGAGACTCTTAAGGTCCCTCGGGCACGGTGGCACGGAAAGACACCGTTCCTCCTCCTCCGGAGCACATGCCCTCCAACTTCACAGGAGCAAAGTTATCAGGGGGCATGGCACGCGGAGTTTAGCCTCTGCAGGGCAATGACTCCGGTACACTGTCCTCCCACCAGCTCCCACCACTCTCCTGCAGAGCCCTCAGCCTGCGGCCTTGCTTTCCTTCTCTGACCCAGGATGGGGAGAACGGCTCACCTTCTGTAGCAGTTTCTTGAAAACCAACCCCAATTCCGTTGTCCTTTGAGCGCCGCTCATCTTGGACACCTTCTCCGACAGGGGAAACTGGCCAGAAAAGCAGAGTCACAGAGAAACAGCCTTTCAGGGCGGTTCAGCACACCTGCCCACCACGCAAGTCCAAGCGAGCAAAACGCCTCTGCTGCCCTCAGCATCTTACCTCTCCCCCCACACAGGGGAGAGGAGACGCAGCGCGCACGTCACCGGGAGCCTACAACGGAGGCCCTCTGCTGAGGGTCTCTGGCAGAGCTCTTGCAGGGAGGCATGAGGGGGGGAGAAGAGCTTCTTCCCTCGCCGTGGCAATCGCGCGAGGGAGCAGGCTGCTCACGCACCAGTGAACTCAGCACCAGCTCATCGGCCCCCTCTCAAAGCCTCTCTGCAATGCCCTTTCCAGGCTGCTGAGCAAGACACCAGGAACTGCCTGCAGCAGCCTGGCACCTGCACTCACCCCTAACAAGGAGCCCCCTCGCCCCCCTCTTTGGACCCACAAACAGAAGCCCAGCCTGTGCTACCCTCCTGCTACTCCCACCACGGAGCTAAGCCCACTCCCCAGCACGGTGTCCCAACCACAACAGCCACAGGACGGCTCACAAGCAGGCCTTCGCCACGGCCACAGAGGCCTCTCGCTCTCACCTTAACGACGAAAGGCACATTGAGGAGGCAGTAGCTGCTCTCTTCCACCAGCCCTTGGAGCTTTTCCTGCAGGGCGAGCTCTCTGGCACTGCACGATTTACAGGCCTGCAGGCCCATGGCCACAGCCAGCACCATGTGCATGGCAGAGTAGACCTGCTTCAGGTTGAGCTCCAGCGCTTCCACAGCCACTACCCTGCCATGCAGAAGCAAAAGGCACTGAGATTCAGAGAGGGACCCAAGCAGCCGCAGGCTTCTCACACTAAGCTCTAGGGGAGAGGCGGAATCCAGGGCCACTTGGGTTTCTTCTCTTGGCTCCGCAGCTACGGCCAAAAGCCCTGACTGAGCTCGGGCTCTACTTTGCTTGGGGCCTGGCCCAAAGAAGGAAGCTCAACAGCAGTGGCTCCAGCAGCCACCTCTAGCTCCCTCAAGAGGCAGCAGGAGGGCACGCAGCTGCTCCTCAGCAGCAGCTCCTGCAGGCCTTGCAGGGATGCTGCAGTCCAAGGGCCACGCACCCGGGCAGAGGGCAGAGGGGCTCCAGTAGCCCACGGACATCAGCGGCTGGGCAGCGAAAGCGTTCCACAGCTCCCGGTCAGCAACACTCACCTGAGCCCAGCAGCCTGGCCTAAAGAGGCAAGCTCCGTAAGTAAATGGCTCTTTCCAGAGCCCGTCACGCCCTCAAACGCCATGATGTGGCTTGCTTTCTTATCCACATAGGCTTTCAAGTAACTTTCAAAGAGGGCAATCTCCTCCTCCCGACCTGGGAAGGCAAACAAGAAAGCGACCCGTTGCAGCGAGCTGAAAAGCAAACAGCCGTCGGCACCCTTCTCTCTCGCCGCCGCAGCGGGTCAGTCGGACCCAAGGAAATCTCCTCCCCGATCCCAACTACGGCCATCCCTTTAGCCCTGAGGCTGTGAGCAACTGCACACTGGAAAGGTCCCGCCACGCTAGCTATGCAGCACGGCAGGGAGCATCCGGCGCACGCCTCACCCTGCTTCCCACCTCTAGCTGCGGCCCAACCCCAAAGACAGGAACCAGCTAGGAGCCAAGGTATGCACCAAACCCTTAGGGCCACGCCAGGCAACGCCATCCCTCGCAAAAGCTTCTCCGTTCCCAGAGCGGAACTAACAGGTACCGACGGCAACAAATTGGCCTTCAGCAGACCAAGGCGTTCTCCACCTACCGAGCAACGGGGAAGAGCTGGGCCTCTCCTTCGTAACATCCATGCCAAACATGCTAGCGGGAGGAAGAGAAAAACAAAAGCCAATGAAGTAGGCAGAAGCTGGAGGACGTAGAGCCACGCGTGGAGCTGAGGGTGCGCTCCCGGGGACCCGCTCTTCTTTCGAGCCGGAGCGAATCCTGCCCACGCTCCCACTGGCCCAGCAGAGAGCGCAAACACCAAACGAGCACTAGCAAAGCTGCAGCCAGGAAGAAGCCCAACGGCCACAGTGGGACACCACACAGCATCAAGACTCGAGCGCCACAGGCCAAAGCCCAAGGAAGCGGAGACACGAGCAAGAAGCCAGGCAGTGCCGCTGGCTAGCACACTGCTGCACCCCGCAGGACAAGCCAAACAAGTCTCTGGTCCTGCCTACTGCTTCCCTGGCCTTTGCTCACAGGCAGCGCTTTCGAGAAGCGGGGCCCTGCAACAGCTGCTGTCAAGGCAAAGACGGGCAAGAAAAAACACTTCAAGCCACGACGTGCAACAGGACGACAAGGGTCACTTCTTGGGCCAAGGCGCCAAGCACCAGGCACCTTGGGCTCGAGTTTTTCTGAAGTTGCAAGGGGACGGCAACGTCAACGTTCCAAACGGCCTCCAAAGAGGATGCCAAACCCTGGCCCAGGGGAACACCTGAACTTTCACCAGGAGGCACTCAGGAACTGAGTCCTGGCCTGACCAAAAGCTTTCCGGGAGCGTCATGCTCGGAAGCAGCTGGGAGAAAACCTCCCTGGGGCAGAATTGCCACTGCGTTAGTCTTGCGCGCAATGGAGCAAGCACAGGGCAGAAAGCACAGCTGGAAGCCGTTTGGACCGGGGCTGCAAGGCCCCTCTGTGCCTACGGACACCTAAAAGCCTTCTCCACCCCTCCGGCATCACTCCCCGTCTCCTTACAGCAGGAGGCACCAGCGTAGGCAGGCCAAAAGCGTACCCGTGCTCTGCCTTTCCATCTTCTCAGCCCCAGCGATGGGAGGGGTGGGCGGGGGCCAGCTCTGCACAACTCCTCTTTGCGGACCAAGACTGGACCCTGTGTGCCACCCTGCCCCCAACCAGCCCGCTCAAACAGGACACTCACGACTTCGCCGACACCCCCAGGTATTGATACACGGGGCCAGGATCGACAACCCCCTTCATCTTTGCCTCCGGCAGCTCCTCGAAGCACCATCGGGGCAGCCTAGAGGCTGCGTACGTCGCTGCGTCACAGGACACCAGCCCAGGGTAGTGCTCCATCAGCCGGGCTGCCAGATTCACCTTCTGGCCAATGACTGCCGCAGAGAGAGAGCACGCATTCACGTACCTATGAAACCAACCCGCTCCACCCTTCACCGCCAACGGCTGCATCACCTCCAGCACAGGCAAGCCCCAAACCGTTGGCAGCACAACCAGCAGGAACAACAAGGCTCTGAGCCTGGTCCCCCGCACCGCAGCGGCGCCCGCTCTGCCTCCCTCATTCCCCACAGGACACAGGCCAAGGCCTCGTCCCAGCCCAGCACATACGGGCAACAGGGTGTTCCCTGCCGCTCTGCCTCTTCCTTTGACACGCTGCTCCGGCTGAACAGACCCAGCCCAGCCACCCGCTCCTCAGCCAAACACCTCGTACCTGTGTATTCGTGCCTCACGCGATGGCCTACGACTCCGCAGAACACCGTCCCGCTGGTAACCCCGACAGACACGGCCCTGACACACACGGAGAGCGACAGGCGCTCAGCAGCGCCCGCGCACAGGCCTGCCTGCCCACCTACCTTCACCCCTTCACCCGGCTCCCCTCGCACCACCTCCCGCCCTGGCAGGGCAGACCTCGGGGACCTGCAGAGCTCCGCAGCGTAACGCCCCCAGGTGAAAGGGGCTCCCGAGAGCAGCCAGGCAGTTTTCAACCCTTCCCCTAAGGCCTCACAGCTGGGACGGGCGGAAAGTCCCTGACTCCAGCCAGCCTCAGCACGCCTCCTCGGCGCGGGCAAGAAGGGCACCTCTCAGGGCACTGTCTCCTTCCTCCCAGGGACAGAGGAGGCCAAGCTAGAGGGCACGTCTCGCTGAGAAACCATCCCTCCCTCCTTCCCCCGCGCAGTCCCAGGCAACGCGCCTCCCCACTCACTCGATTTTCCTAGGCCTCGAGGAGCACGCCTTGGAGATTTGAACAGCGCTTTCCAAGGCGTGAACGCTTTCGTCGGGCAGCTTCTCTCCAGGGAGTCCAAACACGCACAGGAACGTGCAGCCCTGCCAAGGACAGCGGCAGCACAGCTTGGGACAGCGCCTACGGCAAACGGCTCATGCCGTGCGAGTCGAGCCGCTGCCGAGAGCAGCAGAGCTTCAGGGCAACCCCCAGCCAGAGGGTGCTGATCCCAGCGCCGAGGCAGAGCTGCTTCTCCTTTCCCCGCTGCTCAGTAGACCGAGAGAGCCACTGCCCTCTCGTTTGCTGCCCACACTTTTGCGGGGTGGGCTCCTCCCCCACACTCACTTTATCAAACATGGAGATTTTGTTGATCTCGCCCTTGTGAGGACGGATGATCTCCAGCATCATCACGCTGCTGTCCTGGATAGCCTTGCAGATCTGCGTTAAGTTGACATCGGCAGCAAACTGCAGCTTGACAAAGAGGCAGGTGACCGGCCGTAGCTCGGACAAGTAGTCCAGGGGCTGTCTGTCATCAATCTGGAAGACGAGAGCAGGACACCTTCAGCAGCCAGCTCTCCCCGAGAGCTGACTGCCCCCAGCAAACACCAAGCAAGAGCCCCCACGTGGGCAGCAGCACGCGCTCTCAGCGGAAGGAATAACTCCTCCCCTCGGGGCAAAATAAACACAGCTCCCGGCAGCTGTGGCCATACCTTCCTCAGAACAGATGCGGGGACGTACTTCCGCAGCAACTTCCCCAGAGCATGCCGAGGGGCCAGGGAAACAGCAGGCCTCAGGATGCCTAGGGAAGGAAAATCCAGGCGGTCACTGGCAGGCTGGCACTACGAGCCTGCCTAGGGAAAAGCAGTTGGAAAGCAGGGGCTGGCACTGGAACTCAGGGAGAGAAAGTCTCCTCCAGTTGCACATTTCTTCCTCCTGCAGGTGCTCAGCCAGAGCAGGCCCCTGGAAGCAGGGGGAAGCAGCGAGTGCCTCCGCTGAAGCGCACCAGGGCCAAAGGCACAAATGCTGACTGCAAGGGGGAGAGGGCAGAGGGCGTTCCTCGCTGGCCCCTGAACAAGCCCGCCCCCACCTTTCTGGGCAGCCACAGAACGTCATGAACACGGGCCTCACCTGACGCCTCAGGAGAACTGTAGTTCAGCTGGGCTCGGGTAAACTTGGAGAAGATGTCTTCGCGTTCCGACAGAGACATCCGTTCCATGCCTGTAACCTAAAGGCACACAGTACAAAAACGCGTCGAGGACAGCTCCAGGACCCACAGAGGACAGTACCCGTTGAGGCAAACTCTTCCAGCGCCTCCTGACGCCCTCTTCAAAGCCACCCAGCAGAATCCAGAGACAACCCTGAGACAAAACTGCTCCCCAGCAGCTACTGCTCCCCACCTACGGGAGCACCTCTACACCTAGAACTCCCTCCACGCGCGTCTCCTCGCCCTTCTCACACCTTCCTCCCTCACAGCCACGTCCACGCCCAGGCCCTCAGAATTGCTCCAGAGGCCGTCCCACCCACCTTCACAGCGCTTTGGCCTTTAAGTCTCTTGGTCTTGATCTGGTTCCGGTTACAGAGCTCCCAGCAGCTGGGTGACAGGATCACGTCACTTGCATTGGCAAGGTTTTGGGCCTGCCACACTTCACCCACGGCCTGGCCAAGGATCAGGAAGTGCTGCTGCTTTTTGTCTCCAACAGTTAGGAGGGACATATGCCCTGCAGAGATCCCTGGTGAGAGACAAGCACAACTGATGCAGAGAGCATTTTTACCTCCACAGCCCGCCACAGCTCAGCTCCTCCCAGGCCAACTTTGAAGCTCAGCCCTGGAGCCAGGCTCTTCCGCTCAACTGCTTCGAGCGCAGGCGTCCCACTTGATGGATTCAGGATCGATCGTGGCCGGGGAGGGGGTCCTAATCAGGGGCCCCACACCGGCACGTTGGCCAGCCACCGGCTCACTTTGCATGCAGGCAGCTCGTGAACGCCTGCCTGAGAACGCGCAGCAGCCTAACGCAGCACTCCCCGTACCTATCTTCAGTCGGAGCTTCAGACCCACGTCCGTCTCACGGATCCTGTACTTCTCCTGGATTTGCTGGCTACACTGCAGCACCAGGCTGATGGTGTCTCTCAGCTGCGCGTGCTTTGCTCTCCACAGCACCAGCACAGCATCCCCTGGGGAAAGCGAGGGGACAGGGACGGCTCTCGTGACACCTGACGCTCCCTGACCTGCACCCACCGGCCGGGACAGCGGAAGCCAGCAGGCGTGCCAGGGAAAACGCGTTTGGGTGAAGGCATCCTCCTCAACTACAGCACCCTGGCCACAGGCACACCTCCCCCTCTGCCCCGCCAGCTACAACTGCAGCCACGCCGCCAGGGCCCGGGACGGCAGCTCCCCCTGGGCACCTGCGTGCCAGCAGAGCCACCCCTCGGGGCTCTGCCGGCTCGCGCCTCTGTCTCCCCTCTCCCCTCGCACTCGTCTGCAGCTGCAGCAGACAAGGCCACGTCTCTTTTACGCACACGTACCTGCAAACTTCAAGATGTCTCCACCAAAAGCCAGCAGCTCTGCAGACCAAAAAAAAAAAACACAAGAAGAGCTGCAGCTAGGCCTTCTTCAGGAAGGCCGCAGGACAAGCCGCTCTGCTCAGACAGCAGCACAAGAGCAGCGGTGCTTTGGGGGCACAACTTAGCAAACGGAGCAGCTACACTGCTCACAGGGACCACAGCCCTGGGACCTACGCTACTGTGCCCTGTGACAAGGCCCCAGGGAAGGCAACGCACACTTTGGTCAGCGCCCCCATCCCCAGCTCATTTGGGCACTAACACTGGCTAGATGCCCCCGCTCCCCCCTGCGCCCCAACACCAGCAAAATCTTCCTCCATCACTGAACAGCGGTCACTCCACAAGCCCAAGGGTGGGTGCTGAGAAAGCGGGCACCTCCTTAGTCTTTGTGGGGAGCAGAAAGCACCTGCCAGAAGAGCCCAGCTGCTCTCGGCGGCTCTCAGCCCCATAGGAACCCCCAGCCCGCGCAAGGAGGAGGCGGCGGCGGCAGCAGCAGCAGCAGCAGCAGCAGCAGGCTGCCCAGCACCTCCCTCTCGTCGTGGCCCAATCCCACACAGTCCTGCAGAACGGCACTTACCCTCCAAAATGTCACCCATGTAGCAATTGAGGGTTTGCGTTACCTCATCCGCACCCCGCTCTATGCTGATGCTCTGGCTGAATTTCTCTGTCAGAGCAGTGAAACCTGCAACAGGGACACACAGGCACAAAGAAATCAGGACGCGTCTACAGGGCCGAAGGACCTGGCACTTTCCACGTCGCTTTCAGCCAGCCGAGAGAACCACGCTCCGGGAGAACCCAGGCGCGCCCCTGACAGCAGCCACAGCCCTCTAATTCCACCCGCGCTTCTGAGCGCTCGCTGACGGGCGCCTTCCCCATGCTCACACCCACCCGTTACGCCTAGCTCCTGCACTTGGCTGCCACCCTCCAGCGCGTCCCCCGGCTGCCTCCCCTCTTGCCTACAGCCAGGCAACACCCTGAGCTAGAAAGCCCACGAGGCCTTTGCCAACTAACGCAGCACCTGGCCAGCCAGCTCCTCTGCGCAGCAGCTGCTCCTCCAAGTTGGCCCTGACAAAGACTAACAAGGGGGAGGCAAGGCAGCCAGGCCTCCTCTCCCAGGCCTCCATGAGCCAGAGCCTGGCCCACCTCACACCTCCCCAAAGCTCCAGAGAGAGCACTGCAGGCAACAGCGCGGGCCCAAGCTGCTGCTCCGGCAGCCTCAGGGCTCCCTAACGCACGCTGCTCTGAGCAGACGGCTGACCACAAGCAGGCCGCAGGGCTGCTGCCAGCAAAGACCACCCCCGGGCTGTGACCTCAGCTACGTCCGAGCGCTACTTCCCCAAAGCGGAAGACCTCAGCGGCAAACGACATCTCCTTTGACCCCTTCTCTACCACAGGCGGGACGACCAGGGCTCCAAAAGGCCCGCTAAGTCCCAGCGGCTCGGGTCGGGGACTCCTCCTCAGTGCCCGCCCTTCATAACGCTTTGACCCACCTGACACATCAGCAAAGAGCAGCACTCCATGGAAGTTCTGAACGCAACGGTTCTCCTGCTTCAAGTCCTCAGACAAAAGCAGGTCGGGGACGTAAGCAGCTACTTCCCCCAGTTCTGAGCAGTGCTTTGACCTTCGCTCCCAGGCACAAGACATCGTCAGCGCCCTGGGGTACCTGCGGTACCTCAGTACAAGACGACCCACCGTGCCCACCAGGGAGGACGACCAGACACCACTGCACAGCGTTGCGCACTGGCCTTTGGGAGGCGCGGCTGGCCCTCTGTCACCAAGGGGCCGGGGGAGGTCACAGTCGGCTCACAGTGACATCGTCCGCGTGTCATCATTTACCTGTCCACTGTCGCCTACGCTGATCCGGCTAACAGTGACAGCCTCGGCAAGGCACCGCTTACCCAGCAACTGCCGGGAAGCTGCCCCCCGCTCCCTCCCTACGCCGAGCCGGTTGCTCAGAGGTGGCTAGCGCGACGCAGTTGTCTCCCATACAGAGCTGAAGGAGGCTCGCACAGCGACTGACCTCCACCCGTGGCCGAAACAGCAGCTGCTTCCCACGTTCCCAAGCGCAAAGGGCCTAACAGACGTGCTGACAGCCAGCAGCCCAGGCTTCCCCAAAAGCACGGCCACTGCAGCACGCAGCGGGACATTTCCAGGGCTGCTCGGAGGACTTGTATTTCTTTGCAAAAAGAAGTGGGGCTTTCCCGGGGGGGGCAGCGGGGGACACAGCCAACCTCCATCCACACGGCTCCTGGGGGAGGCCGGGAGGAGATGGACAGGGCTGGGCCAGGACCACGGCGCACCGACGTATCAGAGAGGGCAAGACAAAGTCCAAAGCCGCAGCAGGAGGCAGCTCCAGGTCCCTGCTCCGAGTGAGAACGCTGTTGTAAACCTTGCATGCCCCAGGGAAACAGAGCCACGCTGGGCACCCTGGCTCACGCACGGCCCTCTGCCTCCAGGCAGGCAAAGGCAGCTCCCCGTCCACCTTAGCCGCTGCCCCGAGCCACACAACTGCTGCCACCAAAGCAGCAGCACTGAGGAGAGCCGGGCTCTACGGGGGACGAGGGCTAGCAGCCAAGGCCGCGCTCCGCGCGCGCCAAAGCTGCCCTTCTCCCCAGTCGCTCAGAGGAGCAGCTGCACGAGTTGGCGTGCCTGCCACACGGTGACACTCAGCGGCTGCTTGCCCAGGCAGCCTCCAGTGTCCCTCTCGGACTGTGCCTCTCCCTCAGGCAATGGCCAGGCGAGGGAGCACCAGCCCCTCCCAGGCCTGGGGGACCAGGTGCTTTAGACAAGCCTGTGCCCTTGCGCTGCTGACCTCAAACAGCAGAGCACTTGACAGCAGAAACCAGCCTGCCTTCTTTCCTGCTGCCTCAGCACTCAGAGAGAGGCTACCAAGATGGTCTCTCTTCTTGCCTCCAGAAGGCTCCCCCTGCTGCCTCGGGGCCCACCAAAGTCTCCCAAGCAAGCACAAGTCACTTGCACCCAACACACACAACTGCAACCTGCTGGCGACAGCCAGGCACACACACCGAGCCAGGCCCAGGTTCGGAACGCTGCTTGCCAGCCCAGCTCACACGCTTCCTCCTTCCTCCTTCCCACGAGGCAGGCAAAGCGGTCACCCGTACGGGAGACTGACGATGCAGGCCGACCGAGCAGGCTTGCTCTGCCTCCTCAGGAAGAGCGCGCAGCAGCGTGACGACGCCTAGGCCAACGCTCTCTCTTGCCAGTGAGCAGCAAGGGCTGGCTGCTCCCCAAGGCAAGCTCAGCTGGGAGCTGGGCCGACCCCAGCACAAGCAGCGCCCTCGCCCACAGGGGCATCCCTCTTGGCTACATCTATATGCACACACGTACATCCATTCTCCACTAAGGAGCTCTCATCCGCATCAACCAGAGAGGGCAACAGGATGAGGCCGCTAGTGCTGTTGACTTTTCTGACTAGGGAACACTTCAAACCAGTCCCGCTTCCAGAAAAACACCCTCCCACCCTCCCCACCTCAGCAACCACTTGGCCCTACACCAGGGCCAAGCTCCTCCTGCAGCCGGCTCAAGCGCTTACACAGCGCCACAGGGAACTGCACTAGGGCGAGGGGGAGAGAATTTCTTGCACTGCTTTACAGCCCTCGACTCTTGTGAGCACTAACAACGGGGGTGGTGGCTTCCCCGCCGCCTAGCTTTCCCAATAAACCACAGGCCAGAGACTCTCGTGGCACGCCTTCAGCGTCCTCTTGCTGTGGTCTGTGACTCCATACAGAACGCTGAGATGATGGCAGTGTTTCTTTATTTAACCCCTGGAAGAGCATCCTCGCTCGGCCGTGCTGGCAGCTTCAGCAGGTACCTGCAGCTACAGACTTCAGGCTTTGCTTGCTTCAGCTGGGGAAAACGTGGCGCTGTCTCCAGCCACAAGTCTCCCACGGGGCCCTTGCCAGTGAACCACCGCTCCTGAGGAAAACAAAAGCCCAAGTGAGAGCCGCGAAGAACAGGAGGTCCCCAGAGCCACAGGCGCGGTCCGGGAAGGCAAGCGAGGCCTCTTGCAGTAGCTTCTTCCACCCATCACCCAATTTGCCGTGCTGCAAAAGCCTATCAGGGAGGGCAAGGAGAGGGAACGCAAAGGAAACCTCCTCCAGCCAGGTTCAGGCTGGCTCCCAGAGCTGGCTCAAGGGAGAGGCAGAGATTCCACTCCACCGCTCCTCAGCCCAGCAGAGATGCTGGGAAGGAGCGGCATGCTGCAGCGCCTGCTGCTCCCTCGCGTGTCCTTCCAGCCCCTCCTGAGGGAAGGGCATCGCAGCTGCCACTGCCCTCCTGCTGAGGAGGGCTAGCAGCCCCTACCAGCTCGCCAAGGACTTTCGGCACACGCTCCTGAAGCTCGCTGGGGGCTTTCCCTACGTGGACCTGCCGGAGTACAGTCCGCGCCACCTTCTCCTAGGGCATGCCAAACCTCTGCCCAGGGAGCAACTCAGAGGCAAAGAGGATCCACTTACAGCGCTCATCTCCAGCCAAGCCTTCTCCAGGAGGTTGCCATTCGCCTCACAGGCTTGGAGGCCCTGCCTGAGGCACAACAGGCTCTGGTCTTTGTTACCCAGCATGCAGAAAACGTACGCTTTCAGATGGTAGGCTCTGGGGTAGAAGACGGGGCTTGTAGAGCACCGAGCAAAAACCTCTTCCACAAGCTACCGAGAGAACAACGGAGAGGCACGTCAGCAGAAGTCATCGAGCTGGGCGATGGCTCGGCACTGAGGACCGCACCTATTCCCCAAAGGGGAAAGCAGCCGCAAAGGCACAAGGAGCACGCAGCTAGCAAGGCTGAGATACCACACAAGTCTCTCCCGAGCCATAAGCCCTCACATGCAGCAGGCATTTCAGCAGGGCTCACTAGCTAGCTCATGGCTGTGCAAGTCTCTTCTCCTGTCTTGCAGACCATTCCCATCCCCACAAGGGAATCCTCACGTGCCCAGGAAGACCCCCGTCACCTCACTGCCTTCTCTACCACCTCTTGCTGCCGCCCCAGGGGGGAGCAGCCTCTTGCCATGTTCCTCTCTAACCCACTACCACACTCTGCCTCTAGCCTGGCTCCATCCCAGCGCGGCTGCTTCGCCCTGGCCTTGCCAATCCACTGCTGCTCGCAACACAGCTTTCCCTAGAGGCCCCTCACAGCGTGCACACCCCCCTCCTCCTCTTCCCTCACCCTTAGAGCCCTGCTGCGGCTCTCCCGGGCCCTCGCCGAGCTGCGCTCAATGTCGTTCCGCAGCACCAGCGTGTAGCACTCCAGGAGCCGGCTGCATGCTTGGGTGGCCAAAACGGAGGCGTCAGCTCTCTTCAGCAGCCTCTTGGCCTTTTCAAAGGGCTTCTGGAACTCGGCCCACTGCCCAAGCCTTCCAAACCTACACCATCCAGAGAGAAACACACACACACACACACACACACGTTTTGTAGAGTACTTGATCAAGTACTCTACACCCCAGCGACGGCCGCCTTGTTGGACAGGGCACGGGGGACACGACAGGCCCAGAGCTCCCACCTCCCCTGCCAGAACCACTGCCTGGGCCTCTCGCCAGTCTAAGCACCTCTGTAACTTACCAAAGAGCCAGGGACGAATACAGTCCAAGCAGGATGCTGTTGTGCGAGCTGAGGATGTGGTTTGCTTCGTTCTGCTCAACGAAGCTCCTGCACTCTTCAAATGACTTGTACTCCCAGCCTGTAATACAAATGCATCGCAGAGAAGCAGTGCCGCCCTCCGCTGCCTTGTTTTCCCTCGGGCATTCGTAGCAGGACAAAGCTCAAGCACAGCTGGAGAATTTCTGGGCAGGTAAACCACTCAGAGAGCAAGCAAAACCAAACAGGAACAAGGCAAGGGCTGGAGTTCTAGCCTAGCTCCTCAGGGCTAGTCAAGCGCCACACAAATATCTATTCCCTTTTCTTCAGCAGCTTTCGAGCGCTGACAGACACACACTGCCATTGACCAGCAAGCGACAGCCACTCCATAGCGTAGGCTGTTAGATGCCTCCTGGTCAGGCACATCCCCCAGCACTGCTATGCCCGCCTCCCCAGGAGCCAGAGCAGAGCGAGCCTGGGAAGAGGTTTCAGAAAGGGGAATCTCAAAACACGGGAAGCAAAGAGGGAAATTGCCAGCATTTTGAAATCACTCTGGGATCACCTGTAGAACATGCAAACAAAGACAGGGGAGGCAGGAAAGACAGACAAAAACACACCCAGAGCCAAAGAGCCCGGGACTCGGCCCAGGAAGTGAAAGCGTGGCTGGAGGCTCTGGCGTCCGTGTTGTAGCAGGAGAAAAAGCATCTTTGCAAGCCTCCTGGCTCTCTGGGGCCCTCCTCACTGAGCACTTACCAGCGTAAAGCAACAGGTCTAAGCAGCAGGAGAAGAAGTATGCCTGCCCAATGATGCTGTGCTCTGCAGCCACCTGCTTCTCGAGCCTGCGCAGCACTTCCTCACATTCTGGGTACCTGCGGAGGAACACAGCGAGCCTCCATGGAGCCTCTCCGCGGGGTGGGATCCCAGTCACCACCTCCGGACGCTCCCCGCTCCCCTTCCCATCATCCCGCTCTCCCTGCGCTGCTCTTTCTGGCATCGCCATCAGAGGTTCTCCATCAGACAGTTGTTCATCTTTTGGCAACAAGTCTCCGGAGAAAGGCCTCAGGGACCCCGGCCCAAACGGCAAGCCCCGGAGCAAAACTCAGGCATCCTTCCCATGCAAGCCAGTGCTTTCCCATTGGCCCAGCAGCAGAGCTACTCACCTTTCCATCAAAGTCTTTGTCAGGAAAAGCAGGCCAAAGAGCACGCACAGCTCCCCACTGCCCTCCGCACTCGCCCACATGACGCGTTTGCTTCGGAAACTGCTCCTCTCGAGACCTCCCCCTGGACGACTGCCGTCTCGGGCACCGGTGCCGCGTGGCATGGAAAGGCCCGCGTCCACCCAACCAAACATGGCTAGCGCCCCCAACACAACGAGCGCCTCCCTGCGCTAGGCTCGCTCCTAAACCAGGCCTGGGAATTGCCTGCGGCAAGCGCTACCTGGCAAGGGCCAGAACCGAGCCAGGAACTGTTCCAGCAGTTTCACAGCACACACTCACGCTCCCCAACAGCCAGCCACGGTCCTTGGCATTGTTTAATTTACCAGCGTCCATACAGCCAGCGAGTATCCAATAAGAAACCAAGCAGCCCTCTTTGCTGCGCGCAGAGAATGACACAAGAAGGATCTCAGGTGGCCCCCCGACCCTGCGCAACCAGCAGTCTGTCCCGCAGCAGCATTACCTCATCTGCAGAAAGAGCGCCGCAAAGAGCGTGGCGAGAACCTCGCAGTCCAGGTCGGGCTTCTCCAGCTCCATCCACAGGCTCTTGGCGCGATAGCCTGCCAAGAAAACAAGCAGGCTCGCACAGGCTCCCTCTGCGGAGATGCCTTCTCGCAGGCAGCGGGGGCAGTACGTACCTACGTCGACAGAGAGGGGCAGATTCCCCAGGCTGAGGTTCAGATGGCTCAGGGCCTGGGCAAATTTGGCGGCCTTTAATACCCCTCCTCCAAAGAGCTCGACGTCAGAGCTAAGCTGGATGGCCGCCCGCCCGTACTGCAGCCACTCTTCCTGGCAGCCCAGGTCCTGGCAGCACCGCGCATATTCCATGTAGGACAACAGGATCTAAAACGGTCCAGACAGGAGACTGTACAAGACTGAATGTCGCCAGGGTGATTCTCTGGCCTAGACGGCTCAGGGCAGAAACCCAACGGCCAGGTTCTCTCTTCTCTTCTGCTCTCAGGGCTCTCACCCCTACGACAAACGGTTCTTAGGACTGCCGCTGCTAACTGCGGCCGTGGCGAGACGAGGGCCCCAGCGGGGTGCTGCCTTAAAGCCACAACCAGCCCAACGCTTACAACGGTGAAACAAACGCCATGAGAGCGACTACCAAGAAGAAGAGCAACGCACGTCTGCTGGAAGTTTGTAAAGCAAAGTTCAGGGACGGGTACCACTCCGTCGCGTTTGGCCTCTTCTTGCCGCCCCGGGCAGACCCTGCTGGTACTCTAGGCGGGCCAGGGGAAAGGAGCTATGTCAGAAACGCGTCTGCTGCCGCAGAGAGGAGGCACTCACGTGACTCGCATCCTCAGACTCCTCGGCCGTGTTGACCTTCATGAGCGCTGCCAGGCGCGACAGCCTCCGGCCGCTGGAAGTGCCCTCCAGGCTGAAGAGCTGCCGCAGCAAGGAAAGGCAGTGGCTCTGCCGGAACAGCCAGGGCAGCCTCTCCCTCCTGCCACACAAGAGAAACCGCTGGGCCACAGCCACTAGCTACACAGTGCCAGGTCAGGCAGGGCCAGGGGAAGCAGGGCGACAGAGGAGGCAGCTGCACCTGCTCCCAGCAGGGCGGCAGCTGATGCAGGCCGGGCTGCAGGCATGGAAGCGGCAGAGCCAAGAAGCACCACCGGGGAAAGATCGCTGCTGGCGAGAACGGGTTGGCACTACAGCCCAGGGAGGGCGAAGCAAAGCCGGGCACCGCGAGGGAAAGGCTTGTTCTACGGCAGCCTTGCACCTGGCTGCAACCCCCGAGCTTCCTCATTCTCACACCTCCCCTCCACTTACCCCTCCATGCCCACGTCCTGCTCCTCCCTGCCGGCTCCCTTTCCTCTGCAGCCTGTGCTCCCTGGGAACATCTCTCTGCTCTCACCCCCACCATCCCCCACAAGGCAACACGTGCCCGCTCCCCCCACCCAGGAGCCTCCAGGTCCCTCAGCAGCTTTCCCCATGCTAACACCTATGCTCAGGGAAAGTCTGGGCTTAAGCCTAGGCAGGTGTGGGCCTAGGTGCCCGGCACCACGCAGGAAACGCCTCTTCCTTCCCTTCTCTTTCCC
Source organism: Struthio camelus (assembly GCF_040807025.1). Taxonomy (NCBI): domain Eukaryota; kingdom Metazoa; phylum Chordata; class Aves; order Struthioniformes; family Struthionidae; genus Struthio; species Struthio camelus. The sequence continues at coordinate 337,829 of NW_027182714.1, forward strand.
TTCGGCTTCTTACCCTGCCTCTTGATGAAGGGAGGACTCTTTGTTCTTCCTGTGGGAGGCATGCTCTGACTTCTCCAGCAGAAACTGGAAGACGACGCCAGCTGAGGTGAGGGGCAATTTTCTCTTCAGCAGGCTCAATGCCTTCCTGAGCGTCTTCTTTGCCAGCTCCATGCAGCCCATGTTGTAGCAGACCTGCACAGGAGAAGGCTTCTTCAGACAGTCCCAAAGGGCTCCGACTGAGCACGCACCACATTTCAAGGCTCTGCCTGAACCGAGGCTGAGGGCCTCGACCGCTTTTGGCCGGAGGCTGAAGCGCTCACAGGAAAGGCTGCTGGTAGCGGCCGTGCCTCAAAATGCCAGGCCTATCGCCGCTGCCGCCACCCCCCAACAAAGGCGTCCAACTCCACCCACCAGCAGAGCCCTCAGAACCTCCCTGACACTTTACCTCCCCTTTCAGGCTCAGGAAGGTGGCTTCTTCAAAGCAGGCAAGCACATCGGCTTTCTCAGCCGCTGAGCTCCTCACGACCTCTGCTTTCTTCAGGTTCATAAAGGCCTTGGAACAAGCACACAGAGAGCAGGTGAGCGTCGGTGCAGAGCCTGCATCCAGCCCCATCGTTCCCAGTTGCCTCCAGCAGCTCTCTGAGGAGGGCACGCATCTGCCCCTGGCGATGCCCACCCTAACACAGCCCACGGGCACGAGTGCTCCTTCGCACCACCTCCTGGCGCGTGCGCCTTGTGCAAAGGTCCTGCTTCTCTGCCCCGCCTCCCTTGCCCCAGGAGAGGCAAACGGGGGGGAGAAGCCTGGCTCTGACGCCAGCGGTTCAGCCCCAAGTCCCCACAGAAGCACGTCCTAGTGCAATGGCAAAATCGGCTTGCCCAGGACAAGGCAACTGAGAGGCCTCCTTGTGCAGTGGGCTCCGGCAAGCAGGGCGACTCACCAGGTAGTTGTCGGAGACGTGCAAGTAGGCAGCCGCGCACTCCAGCAGGTAATAAAGGGCTCTGCCATCGTTGCCCATTGCCATGTGGTGGTGAGCCAGCGGCACAAGCACCAAATCCACAATGGCCCTGCATTCACAGGCACACGCGGCACCGGGCGTCCCTTTGGCCTTGCTGGGCACCGTAGCTACGCGTTCCGTCCTGGCCAGAAACTGCTCTGACGCTCTACTCAGAGACAAAGATCACGCAGAAAGACGACGCACGCTAGCATCACCTATACCGCTCCGTCTGCCTAGACTAACAGCATATTCTAGCGCAGCACAAGCAAGGCCCTGTGCACACGCGCGTCATACGGGAGCGCTGGGTTTCACAGCCTTCCCAGGCGTGCAGAGGGCTGGCCGCTTATTCTTTCAGCCCCCCGCATTCACAACCACAGTTTCCCAGCAGCGTTCCACATTACAGTTGACACGGGCGACCCCCGAGTGGCCTGGCTCCCCCCATCCTTGCTCCGTCTTCCCCCTGTGCTCCTCCCTCCCTTCCGCTCTTGCCTTCCCTCCTCGCTCGAGAGCTGTGGCTCTGCCCTGACTGCAAGCCAGTACCACTCACTAACACAGCGCTTGGGCGCAAGATTCGTTTTCTTCCACTGCAGCAACGTCAACCCGCGCGCGCTGAGCAGTCTTCTCGCGCGCCGTAGCCCCAGAGCCCAAGGCGAGCGGGGCCAGGCAGGGCAAAACGGGGGCGAGGAGCAACATCGCCCCTTTCAAGCCCTAGCAAACTATTCCTTTGGCTTTAGCGGTAACAAGATCCACGAGGGCGCGATGCTGTTGGTGCCTTTGCTGACCCTGCTCTGGAGCAACGCTGCTCTTGGCCACAGGGAGGAAGTCAAGCAGGCCTTTCTGCCACCTTCCAGCAGCCCCCCCTGCTCCCGCTGGCTGCTTTGCCCCTGCACACCTCGCAACATTGCTCTCCTACAGCTAGGAAGGCAGGGCTGGCTCCGCCCTAACGTGACCATCGTCACCCTGATCCCACTGGCTTCCTCCAAGAGGCTCATCTCCAGGGCCACCCCATCCCAGCTCCCACCCAACAGGCCAGCTCTTTCCTGAGCTAGAGTCACAGCCAGCAGGCACAACTGCAAACTCCACTTGCCCCCTCTGCAGACCCTGAGCCCGCTGACTTCCCAACGTAACCAAAACCTACTCTCCTCACCGAAAAGTCTCCTCCAAGAAGCTCTTCTCTTTCTGCAGGGCTTTTGCAGTACCTGGAAACAAAGCACGAGTTAAACGCTTCCTCACCTCACACGCGGGAAGAGCTGCATCTTGCCATGCTCCATCCGAAAGGGGAGGAGAGCAGAGTCAAAGGGACCGACGGCAGCTCTCTTCCTGGCCTCTTCCCCCGAGAGCTGCCTTCCCGGCAGGGCTGTTACGTTTTGGGCAAGCGTAGCACACCCACCAGGAAAGGCGCCTCAGCCTGCGGGGCCGGGGGGTGCACCGCAAGGCTCTTGTCACTGCAAGGACATGGGCTGCTCTCCGGTCATTCCAGGGAAACGCAGGAGGGCGTTCCGGGGCACAGAGGCTCTACGCTGTGCCCACAGCATGGCTCTGCTGGTGCAGCTGGCCTCAGTGGAGGACTAAGCTAGTCTCAGGGAAGCCTCTCCCCTCTGCTGACAGCATCCCTAGGCTTCAGCAAAACGCTTCTGCGGACGGCGCTTGAGACAGAGCAGCGCTTCCATTAATTGCGCAAGCACAGTGCGGAGGGCCCAGGCTCCAAAGCACGGCAGCTAGCATACCCGGAGTGGCACGGAGCTCATCCCTCTTCAACTCCTCCTTTCTGAGCAGGGAGGCCTCCCAGCTGGACGAGCAGCGTTCGCTGGCACGGTCGTCGCAGCTCTCTGCCTCCCGGGCGCTGCCGAGGGCCAAGCGGTGGAAGGCCACAAAGTCCCCTCCGCCGCAGCACTGGCACTTGTGCGCTTGCCTCTCCAGGAAGGCCGCGCACTTGCGGTGCATGGCCACCCTCTGTCCCTTGGGCCACAGCTCGTAGGCAGCCTCCCGCAGCAGTGGGGCGCAGAAGGTCAGGACGCCAGACTGCAGCCTCGCGGTCTTCTCGGTCTCGCCCAAGCACCGCTTCTGGGCACCTGAAAGGCAACGGGGCTTCACATCAGCCACAGCTGGGGCCATAGCCGGGGGACGAAAGACAGGCCTTGGCGTGGATCCTTGGCAGGAAACCAGCGCTCCTGCACTCGGAGCCTCGCAGCGCTAGGGTGAAAGGGACCCGTTTGCCTTGCCGACACCAGCACAGCCTGCGCAACAGGCTACTGCCCTGCGCTCTCCCTCCCAACGCACAGCCTTCAGCTGCACTCCCGCAAGCAGCTGCCGAGGCTGCTGGCAGCAGAAGCAAGGCCGGCCATTTGGCCCATTACACACCACCGGAGGGGGCAGTGCAGCGTGCCCTGGCGAGCCCCGCCAGGCACACAGCCGGGAGCAGCAGGAGCCTACCACGCTCCCGGGGGCGCATTATCACCACTTACCGCTCTCTTCCTCCAGAGAGGTGGCGGGCCCCTTGGTGGGAACACTGCTGCCTTCTGGCACCTTCCCAGCATTCAGCCACTTCAAGATGTTGCCTCTCACCAGGACATTCAACGCCTTGTTCATCTTGGTCCTGGTCCACCTGGGAAGGAGGCGTAACAGCAGCTCGGTGGTAAACGTCGGCCCGATGACGGCTGCGCACTTCAAGACCATCCGCTCCGAGGGCTTCATGCTGTCCACCTCAGCCAGCGCAATCCCTGTCAAAAACAAGCCACAGCTCTCTCTCTTGCCCCCTCCCAAGCCTGAGGCTGCCGAGGCTGCCTTAGCTTCCCCACACCAGACGCTACATTTGTAGCCTTCTTTCCTAGGGACCAAACCCCTTGGGCAGTCGCAACCCAGGGCACACAGACACCCAGCCTCTCTCTAGCCCATGCCCCGGGAAAGAACCTCCGTGCAGCCGCCAGCCGCCGCAGCGGGGCTCGGCCCCTCACCTTTCAAGGTGGAGGGAAGCACGATGCTCTGCAGGTTCACGTCAGGTCTGATGGTGCACACCCTGCGCTCCTTCCCCGCGCTGGAGCTCCAGGAGGCTGCGGCAGGGGAAGCCTCCGTTACAGAAGCTGAGCGGAGCAAGAGAGCAGCGTAAAGCGATTTTCAAAGGGAGACGATTCAGGCCGTCACCTCCTGCTTGCCCTCCATCTTCCACCCTTTAGCATTCATCCCCCCCCGGGCAGGTCTTACAGCAGCTGGGCCCTGCGCTCCGTGGCAGCATAAATCCACCGCGCGGCTGCACCCAAGGAACACTGCAGCCACGCCACTCTCCGCCCTGCTCCACAATAACCGCCCCCGTTCATGCTGCCTCCAGACAATACCAGGGCTTAGCTCAGTGCCAGGGAGCGTCTCTTCCCCTCCTTTGCAATTTTCTGCCCCGTCCGCATTGCTTCGCCCCACAAAGCCACCCAAACTCCCCAGCCTGTGCTTAGGCTAGCCCAGCAGCAAGGCATGCAGGAGCCCACGCCTGAGCCAGGCCAAGGCCTCTACTGCTGCAACACCAGCCTGGGCCAACTTCACAGGGGAAGCCCAGGGCAACAACGCGCTCTGGAAGATGCGCCACAGCAACCAGGCCGTCAGCCACAACGGCGCTTACTGAAGAGGCTCTCCCACTTGTCCTCCATTTTCTCGCCCTTCCGCAGCAGGTGGAACAAGAGCATGTCGTGGCGCTTAAGGTCGCTCAGCAGTTCCTCGCAGTAATATGGGATCCCGTAGCTTCTCTGCATCAGGAACCTGGAAAGGAGCAGATCCAGCAGGGACTGACACAGGCAAAGCAAGGTGGGACACGTTTCAGACCAGCCTCTTTGCCACAGCTACACCTCCCTTTTGAACAGGCCAGCACTCCCACTGCCTTTGGCATCTGAGCTGCCCGGAAGATACAGCGGTTGCTGGAACGCGCAGGAAAAGAGTCGCGCGCAGTGCCCAAGGCACAGAGCTGCAAGCCTCGTCTCTCCTGGCCCCAACAGCCTAGATGCTCTCCGGCACCAGTGAGAGCCTCGGCCCCAGCAACAAATCGCCCCCCACTGCCCCACCACGTTCGTTCCCTCCTGCCCTCTGCAGCGGGTCAACCCCTCGCGAAGAGCTCCGAGGCCCCGCCTGGGACTTACGTCTCTAGGGCCCTGGGCACACTGACAACTCCCAGCTCCCGGCAGGCTTTCTGCACAACAGCTGAAGCTTTCAGCTCTCCCAGATGAACGTGGGTCGTTTGCTGCAACTTCATGATGTCTGCTGCAGCTTCGCAGAGCCTCTGTCTTCCGTAGCGAGCAGGAGCAAAGCCCATGACCACAAAGAGCGGGACATCTCTGAGCACATGCGACATAACAGCCCAGGAGGCAGAGTCGATGTAGTGCGCGTTGTCGATGACAAACAGGACAAGCTCGTCTTCAACGATCTGAAACAAGCACGTTGGTCTGGGTGGATTCTGAGGGATTCTCAAGCATCTTCCACAGGACAGACTTTGGCCGGCCTCTCCCCACACAGAGGACGCGCAGAAGTCGCTCTCCTCTCCCCAGCTACCTCTTCGTTCGGAATCTCACCCGCTCTTCCGTGCTCCGAGACTCTTAAGCTCCCTCGGGCACGGTGGCACGGAAAGACACCGTTCCTCCTCCTCCGGAGCACATGCCCTCCAACTTCACAGGAGCAAAGTTATCAGGGGGCATGGCACGCGGAGTTTAGCCTCTGCAGGGCAATGACTCCGGTACACTGTCCTCCCACCAGCTCCCACCACTCTCCTGCAGAGCCCTCAGCCTGCGGCCTTGCTTTCCTTCTCTGACCCAGGATGGGGAGAACGGCTCACCTTCTGTAGCAGTTTCTTGAAAACCAACCCCAATTCCGTTGTCCTTTGAGCGCCGCTCATCTTGGACACCTTCTCCGACAGGGGAAACTGGCCAGAAAAGCAGAGTCACAGAGAAACAGCCTTTCAGGGCGGTTCAGCACACCTGCCCACCACGCAAGTCCAAGCGAGCAAAACGCCTCTGCTGCCCTCAGCATCTTACCTCTCCCCCCACACAGTGGAGAGGAGACGCAGCGCGCACGTCACCGGGAGCCTACAACGGAGGCCCTCTGCTGAGGGTCTCTGGCAGAGCTCTTGCAGGGAGGCATGAGGGGGGAGAAGAGCTTCTTCCCTCGCCGTGGCAATCGCGCGAGGGAGCAGGCTGCTCACGCACCAGTGAACTCAGCACCAGCTCATCGGCCCCCTCTCAAAGCCTCTCTGCAATGCCCTTTCCAGGCTGCTGAGCAAGACACCAGGAACTGCCTGCAGCAGCCTGGCACCTGCACTCACCCCTAACAAGGAGCCCCCTCGCCCCCCTCTTTGGACCCACAAACAGAAGCCCAGCCTGTGCTACCCTCCTGCTACTCCCACCACGGAGCTAAGCCCACTCCCCAGCACGGTGTCCCAACCACAACAGCCACAGGACGGCTCACAAGCAGGCCTTCGCCACGGCCACAGAGGCCTCTCGCTCTCACCTTAACGACGAAAGGCACATTGAGGAGGCAGTAGCTGCTCTCTTCCACCAGCCCTTGGAGCTTTTCCTGCAGGGCGAGCTCTCTGGCACTGCACGATTTACAGGCCTGCAGGCCCATGGCCACAGCCAGCACCATGTGCATGGCAGAGTAGACCTGCTTCAGGTTGAGCTCCAGCGCTTCCACAGCCACTACCCTGCCATGCAGAAGCAAAAGGCACTGAGATTCAGAGAGGGACCCAAGCAGCCGCAGGCTTCTCACACTAAGCTCTAGGGGAGAGGCGGAATCCAGGGCCACTTGGGTTTCTTCTCTTGGCTCCGCAGCTACGGCCAAAAGCCCTGACTGAGCTCGGGCTCTACTTTGCTTGGGGCCTGGCCCAAAGAAGGAAGCTCAACAGCAGTGGCTCCAGCAGCCACCTCTAGCTCCCTCAAGAGGCAGCAGGAGGGCACGCAGCTGCTCCTCAGCAGCAGCTCCTGCAGGCCTTGCAGGGATGCTGCAGTCCAAGGGCCACGCACCCGGGCAGAGGGCAGAGGGGCTCCAGTAGCCCACGGACATCAGCGGCTGGGCAGCGAAAGCGTTCCACAGCTCCCGGTCAGCAACACTCACCTGAGCCCAGCAGCCTGGCCTAAAGAGGCAAGCTCCGTAAGTAAATGGCTCTTTCCAGAGCCCGTCACGCCCTCAAACGCCATGATGTGGCTTGCTTTCTTATCCACATAGGCTTTCAAGTAACTTTCAAAGAGGGCAATCTCCTCCTCCCGACCTGGGAAGGCAAACAAGAAAGCGACCCGTTGCAGCGAGCTGAAAAGCAAACAGCCGTCGGCACCCTTCTCTCTCGCCGCCACAGCGGGTCAGTCGGACCCAAGGAAATCTCCTCCCCGATCCCAACTACGGCCATCCCTTTAGCCCTGAGGCTGTGAGCAACTGCACACTGGAAAGGTCCCGCCACGCTAGCTATGCAGCACGGCAGGGAGCATCCGGCGCACGCCTCACCCTGCTTCCCACCTCTAGCTGCGGCCCAACCCCAAAGACAGGAACCAGCTAGGAGCCAAGGTATGCACCAAACCCTTAGGGCCACGCCAGGCAACGCCATCCCTCGCAAAAGCTTCTCCGTTCCCAGAGCGGAACTAACAGGTACCGACGGCAACAAATTGGCCTTCAGCAGACCAAGGCGTTCTCCACCTACCGAGCAACGGGGAAGAGCTGGGCCTCTCCTTCGTAACATCCATGCCAAACATGCTAGCGGGAGGAAGAGAAAAACAAAAGCCAATGAAGTAGGCAGAAGCTGGAGGACGTAGAGCCACGCGTGGAGCTGAGGGTGCGCTCCCGGGGACCCGCTCTTCTTTCGAGCCGGAGCGAATCCTGCCCACGCTCCCACTGGCCCAGCAGAGAGCGCAAACACCAAACGAGCACTAGCAAAGCTGCAGCCAGGAAGAAGCCCAACGGCCACAGTGGGACACCACACAGCATCAAGACTCGAGCGCCACAGGCCAAAGCCCAAGGAAGCGGAGACATGAGCAAGAAGCCAGGCAGTGCCGCTGGCTAGCACACTGCTGCACCCCACAGGACAAGCCAAACAAGTCTCTGGTCCTGCCTACTGCTTCCCTGGCCTTTGCTCACAGGCAGCGCTTTCGAGAAGCGGGGCCCTGCAACAGCTGCTGTCAAGGCAAAGACGGGCAAGAAAAAACACTTCAAGCCATGACGTGCAACAGGACGACAAGGGTCACTTCTTGGGCCAAGGCGCCAAGCACCAGGCACCTTGGGCTCGAGTTTTTCTGAAGTTGCAAGGGGACGGCAACGTCAACGTTCCAAACGGCCTCCAAAGAGGATGCCAAACCCTGGCCCAGGGGAACACCTGAACTTTCACCAGGAGGCACTCAGGAACTGAGTCCTGGCCTGACCAAAAGCTTTCCGGGAGTGTCATGCTCGGAAGCAGCTGGGAGAAAACCTCCCTGGGGCAGAATTGCCACTGCGTTAGTCTTGCGCGCAATGGAGCAAGCACAGGGCAGAAAGCACAGCTGGAAGCCGTTTGGACCGGGGCTGCAAGGCCCCTCTGTGCCTACGGACACCTAAAAGCCTTCTCCACCCCTCCGGCATCACTCCCCGTCTCCTTACAGCAGGAGGCACCAGCGTAGGCAGGCCAAAAGCGTACAGAATCACAGAATCACAGAATCGTTTAGGTTGGAAGGAACCTCTGGAGATCATCTCGTACAACCTCCCCTTTCAAGCAGGGTCACCTAGAGCATATTGCCCAGGATCACATCCAGACGGGTTTTGAATATCTCCAGCGAAGGAGACTCCACCACCCCTCTGGGCAACCTGTTCCAATGCTCTGTCACCCTCACAGTGAAGAAGTTTTTTCTCAGGTTCAGATGGAACTTCCTGTGGTTCAGGTTCTGCCCATTGCCTCTTGTCCTGTTGCTGGGCACCACGGAGAAGAGGCTGGCCCCATCCTCTTGACACTCCCCCTTCAGATACTTGTACACGTTGATGAGATCCCCTCTCAATCTTCTCTTCTCCAGGCTGAACAGGCCCAGCTCTTGCAGTACCCGTGCTCTGCCTTTCCATCTTCTCAGCCCCAGCGATGGGAGGGGTGGGCGGGGGCCAGCTCTGCACAACTCCTCTTTGCGGACCAAGACTGGACCCTGTGTGCCACCCTGCCCCCAACCAGCCCGCTCAAACAGGACACTCACGACTTCGCCGACACCCCCAGGTATTGATACACGGGGCCAGGATCGACAACCCCCTTCATCTTTGCCTCCGGCAGCTCCTCGAAGCACCATCGGGGCAGCCTAGAGGCTGCGTACGTCGCTGCATCACAGGACACCAGCCCAGGGTAGTGCTCCATCAGCCGGGCTGCCAGATTCACCTTCTGGCCAATGACTGCCGCAGAGAGAGAGCACGCATTCACGTACCTATGAAACCAACCCGCTCCACCCTTCACCGCCAACGGCTGCATCACCTCCAGCACAGGCAAGCCCCAAACCGTTGGCAGCACAACCAGCAGGAACAACAAGGCTCTGAGCCTGGTCCCCCGCACCGCAGCGGCGCCCGCTCTGCCTCCCTCATTCCCCACAGGACACAGGCCAAGGCCTCGTCCCAGCCCAGCACATACGGGCAACAGGGTGTTCCCTGCCGCTCTGCCTCTTCCTTTGACACGCTGCTCCGGCTGAACAGACCCAGCCCAGCCACCCGCTCCTCAGCCAAACACCTCGTACCTGTGTATTCGTGCCTCACGCGATGGCCTACGACTCCGCAGAACACCGTCCCGCTGGTAACCCCGACAGACACGGCCCTGACACACACGGAGAGCGACAGGCATTCAGCAGCGCCCGCGCACAGGCCTGCCTGCCCACCTACCTTCACCCCTTCACCCGGCTCCCCTCGCACCACCTCCCGCCCTGGCAGGGCAGACCTCGGGGACCTGCAGAGCTCCGCAGCGTAACGCCCCCAGGTGAAAGGGGCTCCCGAGAGCAGCCAGGCAGTTTTCAACCCTTCCCCTAAGGCCTCACAGCTGTGACGGGCGGAAAGTCCCTGACTCCAGCCAGCCTCAGCACGCCTCCTCGGCGCGGGCAAGAAGGGCACCTCTCAGGGCACTGTCTCCTTCCTCCCAGGGACAGAGGAGGCCAAGCTAGAGGGCACGTCTCGCTGAGAAACCATCCCTCCCTCCTTCCCCCGCGCAGTCCCAGGCAACGCGCCTCCCCACTCACTCGATTTTCCTAGGCCTCGAGGAGCACGCCTTGGAGATTTGAACAGCGCTTTCCAAGGCGTGAACGCTTTCGTCGGGCAGCTTCTCTCCAGGGAGTCCAAACACGCACAGGAACGTGCAGCCCTGCCAAGGACAGCGGCAGCACAGCTTGGGACAGCGCCTACGGCAAACGGCTCATGCCGTGCGAGTCGAGCCGCTGCCGAGAGCAGCAGAGCTTCAGGGCAACCCCCAGCCAGAGGGTGCTGATCCCAGCGCCGAGGCAGAGCTGCTTCTCCTTTCCCCGCTGCTCAGTAGACCGAGAGAGCCACTGCCCTCTCGTTTGCTGCCCACACTTTTGCGGGGTGGGCTCCTCCCCCACACTCACTTTATCAAACATGGAGATTTTGTTGATCTCGCCCTTGTGAGGACGGATGATCTCCAGCATCATCACGCTGCTGTCCTGGATAGCCTTGCAGATCTGCGTTAAGTTGACATCGGCAGCAAACTGCAGCTTGACAAAGAGGCAGGTGACCGGCCGTAGCTCGGACAAGTAGTCCAGGGGCTGTCTGTCATCAATCTGGAAGACGAGAGCAGCACACCTTCAGCAGCCAGCTCTCCCCGAGAGCGGACTGCCCCCAGCAAACACCAAGCAAGAGCCCCCACGTGGGCAGCAGCACGCGCTCTCAGCGGAAGGAATAACTCCTCCCCTCGGGGCAAAATAAACACAGCTCCCGGCAGCTGTGGCCATACCTTCCTCAGAACAGATGCGGGGACGTACTTCCGCAGCAACTTCCCCAGAGCATGCCGAGGGGCCAGGGAAACAGCAGGCCTCAGGATGCCTAGGGAAGGAAAATCCAGGCGGTCACTGGCAGGCTGGCACTACGAGCCTGCCTAGGGAAAAGCAGTTGGAAAGCAGGGGCTGGCACTGGAACTCAGGGAGAGAAAGTCTCCTCCAGTTGCACATTTCTTCCTCCTGCAGGTGCTCAGCCAGAGCAGGCCCCTGGAAGCAGGGGGAAGCAGCGAGTGCCTCCGCTGAAGCGCACCAGGGCCAAAGGCACAAATGCTGACTGCAAGGGGGAGAGGGCAGAGGGCGTTCCTCGCTGGCCCCTGAACAAGCCCGCCCCCACCTTTCTGGGCAGCCACAGAACGTCATGAACACGGGCCTCACCTGACGCCTCAGGAGAACTGTAGTTCAGCTGGGCTCGGGTAAACTTGGAGAAGATGTCTTCGCGTTCCGACAGAGACATCCGTTCCATGCCTGTAACCTAAAGGCACACAGTACAAAAACGCGTCGAGGACAGCTCCAGGACCCACAGAGGACAGTACCCGTTGAGGCAAACTCTTCCAGCGCCTCCTGACCCCCTCTTCAAAGCCACCCAGCAGAATCCAGAGACAACCCTGAGACAAAACTGCTCCCCAGCAGCTACTGCTCCCCACCTACGGGAGCACCTCTACACCTAGAACTCCCTCCACGCGCGTCTCCTCGCCCTTCTCACACCTTCCTCCCTCACAGCCACGTCCACGCCCAGGCCCTCAGAATTGCTCCAGAGGCCGTCCCACCCACCTTCACAGCGCTTTGGCCTTTAAGTCTCTTGGTCTTGATCTGGTTCCGGTTACAGAGCTCCCAGCAGCTGGGTGACAGGATCACGTCACTTGCATTGGCAAGGTTTTGGGCCTGCCACACTTCACCCACGGCCTGGCCAAGGATCAGGAAGTGCTGCTGCTTTTTGTCTCCAACAGTCAGGAGGGACATATGCCCTGCAGAGATCCCTGGTGAGAGACAAGCACAACTGATGCAGAGAGCATTTTTACCTCCACAGCCCGCCACAGCTCAGCTCCTCCCAGGCCAACTTTGAAGCTCAGCCCTGGAGCCAGGCTCTTCCGCTCAACTGCTTCGAGCGCAGGCGTCCCACTTGATGGATTCAGGATCGATCGTGGCCGGGGAGGGGGTCCTAATCAGGGGCCCCACACCGGCACGTTGGCCAGCCACCGGCTCACTTTGCATGCAGGCAGCTCGTGAACGCCTGCCTGAGAACGCGCAGCAGCCTAACGCAGCACTCCCCGTACCTATCTTCAGTCGGAGCTTCAGACCCACGTCCGTCTCACGGATCCTGTACTTCTCCTGGATTTGCTGGCTACACTGCAGCACCAGGCTGATGGTGTCTCTCAGCTGCGCGTGCTTTGCTCTCCACAGCACCAGCACAGCATCCCCTGGGGAAAGCGAGGGGACAGGGACGGCTCTCGTGACACCTGACGCTCCCTGACCTGCACCCACCGGCCGGGACAGCGGAAGCCAGCAGGCGTGCCAGGGAAAACGCGTTTGGGTGAAGGCATCCTCCTCAACTACAGCACCCTGGCCACAGGCACACCTCCCCCTCTGCCCCGCCAGCTACAACTGCAGCCACGCCGCCAGGGCCCGGGACGGCAGCTCCCCCTGGGCACCTGCGTGCCAGCAGAGCCACCCCTCGGGGCTCTGCCGGCTCGCGCCTCTGTCTCCCCTCTCCCCTCGCACTCGTCTGCAGCTGCAGCAGACAAGGCCACGTCTCTTTTACGCACACGTACCTGCAAACTTCAAGATGTCTCCACCAAAAGCCAGCAGCTCTGCAGACCAAAAAAAAAAAACACAAGAAGAGCTGCAGCTAGGCCTTCTTCAGGAAGGCCGCAGGACAAGCCGCTCTGCTCAGACAGCAGCACAAGAGCAGCGGTGCTTTGGGGGCACAACTTAGCAAACGTAGCAGCTACACTGCTCACAGGGACCACAGCCCTGGGACCTACGCTACTGTGCCCTGTGACAAGGCCCCAGGGAAGGCAACGCACACTTTGGTCAGCGCCCCCATCCCCAGCTCATTTGGGCACTAACACTGGCTAGATGCCCCCGCTCCCCCCTGCGCCCCAACACCAGCAAAATCTTCCTCCATCACTGAACAGCGGTCACTCCACAAGCCCAAGGGTGGGTGCTGAGAAAGCGGGCACCTCCTTAGTCTTTGTGGGGAGCAGAAAGCACCTGCCAGAAGAGCCCAGCTGCTCTCGGCGGCTCTCAGCCCCATAGGAACCCCCAGCCCGCGCAAGGAGGAGGCGGCGGCGGCAGCAGCAGCAGCAGCAGCAGCAGCAGGCTGCCCAGCACCTCCCTCTCGTCGTGGCCCAATCCCACACAGTCCTGCAGAACGGCACTTACCCTCCAAAATGTCACCCATGTAGCAATTGAGGGTTTGCGTTACCTCATCCGCACCCCGCTCTATGCTGATGCTCTGGCTGAATTTCTCTGTCAGAGCAGTGAAACCTGCAACAGGGACACACAGGCACAAAGAAATCAGGACGCGTCTACAGGGCCGAAGGACCTGGCACTTTCCACGTCGCTTTCAGCCAGCCGAGAGAACCACGCTCCGGGAGAACCCAGGCGCGCCCCTGACAGCAGCCACAGCCCTCTAATTCCACCCGCGCTTCTGAGCGCTCGCTGACGGGCGCCTTCCCCATGCTCACACCCACCCGTTACGCCTAGCTCCTGCACTTGGCTGCCACCCTCCAGCGCGTCCCCCGGCTGCCTCCCCTCTTGCCTACAGCCAGGCAACACCCTGAGCTAGAAAGCCCACGAGGCCTTTGCCAACTAACGCAGCACCTGGCCAGCCAGCTCCTCTGCGCAGCAGCTGCTCCTCCAAGTTGGCCCTGACAAAGACTAACAAGGGGGAGGCAAGGCAGCCAGGCCTCCTCTCCCAGGCCTCCATGAGCCAGAGCCTGGCCCACCTCACACCTCCCCAAAGCTCCAGAGAGAGCACTGCAGGCAACAGCGCGGGCCCAAGCTGCTGCTCCGGCAGCCTCAGGGCTCCCTAACGCACGCTGCTCTGAGCAGACGGCTGACCACAAGCAGGCCGCAGGGCTGCTGCCAGCAAAGACCACCCCCGGGCTGTGACCTCAGCTACGTCCGAGCGCTACTTCCCCAAAGCGGAAGACCTCAGCGGCAAACGACATCTCCTTTGACCCCTTCTCTACCACAGGCGGGACGACCAGGGCTCCAAAAGGCCCGCTAAGTCCCAGCGGCTCGGGTCGGGGACTCCTCCTCAGTGCCCGCCCTTCATAACGCTTTGACCCACCTGACACATCAGCAAAGAGCAGCACTCCATGGAAGTTCTGAACGCAACGGTTCTCCTGCTTCAAGTCCTCAGACAAAAGCAGGTCGGGGACGTAAGCAGCTACTTCCCCCAGTTCTGAGCAGTGCTTTGACCTTCGCTCCCAGGCACAAGACATCGTCAGCGCCCTGGGGTACCTGCGGTACCTCAGTACAAGACGACCCACCGTGCCCACCAGGGAGGACGACCAGACACCACTGCACAGCGTTGCGCACTGGCCTTTGGGAGGCGCGGCTGGCCCTCTGTCACCAAGGGGCCGGGGGAGGTCACAGTCGGCTCACAGTGACATCGTCCGCGTGTCATCATTTACCTGTCCACTGTCGCCTACGCTGATCCGGCTAACAGTGACAGCCTCGGCAAGGCACCGCTTACCCAGCAACTGCCGGGAAGCTGCCCCCCGCTCCCTCCCTACGCCGAGCCGGTTGCTCAGAGGTGGCTAGCGCGACGCAGTTGTCTCCCGTACAGAGCTGAAGGAGGCTCGCACAGCGACTGACCTCCACCCGTGGCCGAAACAGCAGCTGCTTCCCACGTTCCCAAGCGCAAAGGGCCTAACAGACGTGCTGACAGCCAGCAGCCCAGGCTTCCCCAAAAGCACGGCCACTGCAGCACGCAGCGGGACATTTCCAGGGCTGCTCGGAGGACTTGTATTTCTTTGCAAAAAGAAGTGGGGCTTTCCCGGGGGGGGCAGCGGGGGACACAGCCAACCTCCATCCACACGGCTCCTGGGGGAGGCCGGGAGGAGATGGACAGGGCTGGGCCAGGACCACGGCGCACCGACGTATCAGAGAGGGCAAGACAAAGTCCAAAGCCGCAGCAGGAGGCAGCTCCAGGTCCCTGCTCCGAGTGAGAACGCTGTTGTAAACCTTGCATGCCCCAGGGAAACAGAGCCACGCTGGGCACCCTGGCTCACGCACGGCCCTCTGCCTCCAGGCAGGCAAAGGCAGCTCCCCGTCCACCTTAGCCGCTGCCCCGAGCCACACAACTGCTGCCACCAAAGCAGCAGCACTGAGGAGAGCCGGGCTCTACGGGGGACGAGGGCTAGCAGCCAAGGCCGCGCTCCGCGCGCGCCAAAGCTGCCCTTCTCCCCAGTCGCTCAGAGGAGCAGCTGCACGAGTTGGCGTGCCTGCCACACGGTGACACTCAGCGGCTGCTTGCCCAGGCAGCCTCCAGTGTCCCTCTCGGACTGTGCCTCTCCCTCAGGCAATGGCCAGGCGAGGGAGCACCAGCCCCTCCCAGGCCTGGGGGACCAGGTGCTTTAGACAAGCCTGTGCCCTTGCGCTGCTGACCTCAAACAGCAGAGCACTTGACAGCAGAAACCAGCCTGCCTTCTTTCCTGCTGCCTCAGCACTCAGAGAGAGGCTACCAAGATGGTCTCTCTTCTTGCCTCCAGAAGGCTCCCCCTGCTGCCTCGGGGCCCACCAAAGTCTCCCAAGCAAGCACAAGTCACTTGCACCCAACACACACAACTGCAACCTGCTGGCGACAGCCAGGCACACACACCGAGCCAGGCCCAGGTTCGGAACGCTGCTTGCCAGCCCAGCTCACACGCTTCCTCCTTCCTCCTTCCCACGAGGCAGGCAAAGCGGTCACCCGTACGGGAGACTGACGATGCAGGCCGACCGAGCAGGCTTGCTCTGCCTCCTCAGGAAGAGCGCGCAGCAGCGTGACGACGCCTAGGCCAACGCTCTCTCTTGCCAGTGAGCAGCAAGGGCTGGCTGCTCCCCAAGGCAAGCTCAGCTGGGAGCTGGGCCGACCCCAGCACAAGCAGCGCCCTCGCCCACAGGGGCATCCCTCTTGGCTACATCTATATGCACACACGTACATCCATTCTCCACTAAGGAGCTCTCATCCGCATCAACCAGAGAGGGCAACAGGATGAGGCCGCTAGTGCTGTTGACTTTTCTGACTAGGGAACACTTCCAACCAGTCCCGCTTCCAGAAAAACACCCTCCCACCCTCCCCACCTCAGCAACCACTTGGCCCTACACCAGGGCCAAGCTCCTCCTGCAGCCGGCTCAAGCGCTTACACAGCGCCACAGGGAACTGCACTAGGGCGAGGGGGAGAGAATTTCTTGCACTGCTTTACAGCCCTCGACTCTTGTGAGCACTAACAACGGGGGTGGTGGCTTCCCCGCCGCCTAGCTTTCCCAATAAACCACAGGCCAGAGACTCTCGTGGCACGCCTTCAGCGTCCTCTTGCTGTGGTCTGTGACTCCATACAGAACGCTGAGATGATGGCAGTGTTTCTTTATTTAACCCCTGGAAGAGCATCCTCGCTCGGCCGTGCTGGCAGCTTCAGCAGGTACCTGCAGCTACAGACTTCAGGCTTTGCTTGCTTCAGCTGGGGAAAACGTGGCGCTGTCTCCAGCCACAAGTCTCCCACGGGGCCCTTGCCAGTGAACCACCGCTCCTGAGGAAAACAAAAGCCCAAGTGAGAGCCGCGAAGAACAGGAGGTCCCCAGAGCCACAGGCGCGGTCCGGGAAGGCAAGCGAGGCCTCTTGCAGTAGCTTCTTCCACCCATCACCCAATTTGCCGTGCTGCAAAAGCCTATCAGGGAGGGCAAGGAGAGGGAACGCAAAGGAAACCTCCTCCAGCCAGGTTCAGGCTGGCTCCCAGAGCTGGCTCAAGGGAGAGGCAGAGATTCCACTCCACCGCTCCTCAGCCCAGCAGAGATGCTGGGAAGGAGCGGCATGCTGCAGCGCCTGCTGCTCCCTCGCGTGTCCTTCCAGCCCCTCCTGAGGGAAGGGCATCGCAGCTGCCACTGCCCTCCTGCTGAGGAGGGCTAGCAGCCCCTACCAGCTCGCCAAGGACTTTCGGCACACGCTCCTGAAGCTCGCTGGGGGCTTTCCCTACGTGGACCTGCCGGAGTACAGTCCGCGCCACCTTCTCCTAGGGCATGCCAAACCTCTGCCCAGGGAGCAACTCAGAGGCAAAGAGGATCCACTTACAGCGCTCATCTCCAGCCAAGCCTTCTCCAGGAGGTTGCCATTCGCCTCACAGGCTTGGAGGCCCTGCCTGAGGCACAACAGGCTCTGGTCTTTGTTACCCAGCATGCAGAAAACGTACGCTTTCAGATGGTAGGCTCTGGGGTAGAAGACGGGGCTTGTAGAGCACCGAGCAAAAACCTCTTCCACAAGCTACCGAGAGAACAACGGAGAGGCACGTCAGCAGAAGTCATCGAGCTGGGCGATGGCTCGGCACTGAGGACCGCACCTATTCCCCAAAGGGGAAAGCAGCCGCAAAGGCACAAGGAGCACGCAGCTAGCAAGGCTGAGATACCACACAAGTCTCTCCCGAGCCATAAGCCCTCACATGCAGCAGGCATTTCAGCAGGGCTCACTAGCTAGCTCATGGCTGTGCAAGTCTCTTCTCCTGTCTTGCAGACCATTCCCATCCCCACAAGGGAATCCTCACGTGCCCAGGAAGACCCCCGTCACCTCACTGCCTTCTCTACCACCTCTTGCTGCCGCCCCAGGGGGGAGCAGCCTCTTGCCATGTTCCTCTCTAACCCACTACCACACTCTGCCTCTAGCCTGGCTCCATCCCAGCGCGGCTGCTTCGCCCTGGCCTTGCCAATCCACTGCTGCTCGCAACACAGCTTTCCCTAGAGGCCCCTCACAGCGTGCACACCCCCCTCCTCCTCTTCCCTCACCCTTAGAGCCCTGCTGCGGCTCTCCCGGGCCCTCGCCGAGCTGCGCTCAATGTCGTTCCGCAGCACCAGCGTGTAGCACTCCAGGAGCCGGCTGCATGCTTGGGTGGCCAAAACGGAGGCGTCAGCTCTCTTCAGCAGCCTCTTGGCCTTTTCAAAGGGCTTCTGGAACTCGGCCCACTGCCCAAGCCTTCCAAACCTACACCATCCAGAGAGAAACACACACACACACACACACACACGTTTTGTAGAGTACTTGATCAAGTACTCTACACCCCAGCGACGGCCGCCTTGTTGGACAGGGCACGGGGGACACGACAGGCCCAGAGCTCCCACCTCCCCTGCCAGAACCACTGCCTGGGCCTCTCGCCAGTCTAAGCACCTCTGTAACTTACCAAAGAGCCAGGGACGAATACAGTCCAAGCAGGATGCTGTTGTGCGAGCTGAGGATGTGGTTTGCTTCGTTCTGCTCAACGAAGCTCCTGCACTCTTCAAATGACTTGTACTCCCAGCCTGTAATACAAATGCATCGCAGAGAAGCAGTGCCGCCCTCCGCTGCCTTGTTTTCCCTCGGGCATTCGTAGCAGGACAAAGCTCAAGCACAGCTGGAGAATTTCTGGGCAGGTAAACCACTCAGAGAGCAAGCAAAACCAAACAGGAACAAGGCAAGGGCTGGAGTTCTAGCCTAGCTCCTCAGGGCTAGTCAAGCGCCACACAAATATCTATTCCCTTTTCTTCAGCAGCTTTCGAGCGCTGACAGACACACGCTGCCATTGACCAGCAAGCGACAGCCACTCCATAGCGTAGGCTGTTAGATGCCTCCTGGTCAGGCACATCCCCCAGCACTGCTATGCCCGCCTCCCCAGGAGCCAGAGCAGAGCGAGCCTGGGAAGAGGTTTCAGAAAGGGGAATCTCAAAACACGGGAAGCAAAGAGGGAAATTGCCAGCATTTTGAAATCACTCTGGGATCACCTGTAGAACATGCAAACAAAGACAGGGGAGGCAGGAAAGACAGACAAAAACACACCCAGAGCCAAAGAGCCCGGGACTCGGCCCAGGAAGTGAAAGCGTGGCTGGAGGCTCTGGCGTCCGTGTTGTAGCAGGAGAAAAAGCATCTTTGCAAGCCTCCTGGCTCTCTGGGGCCCTCCTCACTGAGCACTTACCAGCGTAAAGCAACAGGTCTAAGCAGCAGGAGAAGAAGTATGCCTGCCCAATGATGCTGTGCTCTGCAGCCACCTGCTTCTCGAGCCTGCGCAGCACTTCCTCACATTCTGGGTACCTGCGGAGGAACACAGCGAGCCTCCATGGAGCCTCTCCGCGGGGTGGGATCCCAGTCACCACCTCCGGACGCTCCCCGCTCCCCTTCCCATCATCCCGCTCTCCCTGCGCTGCTCTTTCTGGCATCGCCATCAGAGGTTCTCCATCAGACAGTTGTTCATCTTTTGGCAACAAGTCTCCGGAGAAAGGCCTCAGGGACCCCGGCCCAAACGGCAAGCCCCGGAGCAAAACTCAGGCATCCTTCCCATGCAAGCCAGTGCTTTCCCATTGGCCCAGCAGCAGAGCTACTCACCTTTCCATCAAAGTCTTTGTCAGGAAAAGCAGGCCAAAGAGCACGCACAGCTCCCCACTGCCCTCCGCACTCGCCCACATGACGCGTTTGCTTCGGAAACTGCTCCTCTCGAGACCTCCCCCTGGACGACTGCCGTCTCGGGCACCGGTGCCGCGTGGCATGGAAAGGCCCGCGTCCACCCAACCAAACATGGCTAGCGCCCCCAACACAACGAGCGCCTCCCTGCGCTAGGCTCGCTCCTAAACCAGGCCTGGGAATTGCCTGCGGCAAGCGCTACCTGGCAAGGGCCAGAACCGAGCCAGGAACTGTTCCAGCAGTTTCACAGCACACCCTCACGCTCCCCAACAGCCAGCCACGGTCCTTGGCATTGTTTAATTTACCAGCGTCCATACAGCCAGCGAGTATCCAATAAGAAACCAAGCAGCCCTCTTTGCTGCGCGCAGAGAATGACACAAGAAGGATCTCAGGTGGCCCCCCGACCCTGCGCAACCAGCAGTCTGTCCCGCAGCAGCATTACCTCATCTGCAGAAAGAGCGCCGCAAAGAGCGTGGCGAGAACCTCGCAGTCCAGGTCGGGCTTCTCCAGCTCCATCCACAGGCTCTTGGCGCGATAGCCTGCCAAGAAAACAAGCAGGCTCGCACAGGCTCCCTCTGCGGAGATGCCTTCTCGCAGGCAGCGGGGGCAGTACGTACCTACGTCGACAGAGAGGGGCAGATTCCCCAGGCTGAGGTTCAGATGGCTCAGGGCCTGGGCAAATTTGGCGGCCTTTAATACCCCTCCTCCAAAGAGCTCGACGTCAGAGCTAAGCTGGATGGCCGCCCGCCCGTACTGCAGCCACTCTTCCTGGCAGCCCAGGTCCTGGCAGCACCGCGCATATTCCATGTAGGACAACAGGATCTAAAACGGTCCAGACAGGAGACTGTACAAGACTGAATGTCGCCAGGGTGATTCTCTGGCCTAGACGGCTCAGGGCAGAAACCCAACGGCCAGGTTCTCTCTTCTCTTCTGCTCTCAGGGCTCTCACCCCTACGACAAACGGTTCTTAGGACTGCCGCTGCTAACTGCGGCCGTGGCGAGACGAGGGCCCCAGCGGGGTGCTGCCTTAAAGCCACAACCAGCCCAACGCTTACAACGGTGAAACAAACGCCATGAGAGCGACTACCAAGAAGAAGAGCAACGCACGTCTGCTGGAAGTTTGTAAAGCAAAGTTCAGGGACGGGTACCACTCCGTCGCGTTTGGCCTCTTCTTGCCGCCCCGGGCAGACCCTGCTGGTACTCTAGGCGGGCCAGGGGAAAGGAGCTATGTCAGAAACGCGTCTGCTGCCGCAGAGAGGAGGCACTCACGTGACTCGCATCCTCAGACTCCTCGGCCGTGTTGACCTTCATGAGCGCTGCCAGGCGCGACAGCCTCCGGCCGCTGGAAGTGCCCTCCAGGCTGAAGAGCTGCCGCAGCAAGGAAAGGCAGTGGCTCTGCCGGAACAGCCAGGGCAGCCTCTCCCTCCTGCCACACAAGAGAAACCGCTGGGCCACAGCCACTAGCTACACAGTGCCAGGTCAGGCAGGGCCAGGGGAAGCAGGGCGACAGAGGAGGCAGCTGCACCTGCTCCCAGCAGGGCGGCAGCTGATGCAGGCCGGGCTGCAGGCATGGAAGCGGCAGAGCCAAGAAGCACCACCGGGGAAAGATCGCTGCTGGCGAGAACGGGTTGGCACTACAGCCCAGGGAGGGCGAAGCAAAGCCGGGCACCGCGAGGGAAAGGCTTGTTCTACGGCAGCCTTGCACCTGGCTGCAACCCCCGAGCTTCCTCATTCTCACACCTCCCCTCCACTTACCCCTCCATGCCCACGTCCTGCTCCTCCCTGCCGGCTCCCTTTCCTCTGCAGCCTGTGCTCCCTGGGAACATCTCTCTGCTCTCACCCCCACCATCCCCCACAAGGCAACACGTGCCCGCTCCCCCCACCCAGGAGCCTCCAGGTCCCTCAGCAGCTTTCCCCATGCTAACACCTATGCTCAGGGAAAGTCTGGGCTTAAGCCTAGGCAGGTGTGGGCCTAGGTGCCCGGCACCACGCAGGAAACGCCTCTTCCTTCCCTTCTCTTTCCCTTCGGCTTCTTACCCTGCCTCTTGATGAAGGGAGGACTCTTTGTTCTTCCTGTGGGAGGCATGCTCTGACTTCTCCAGCAGAAACTGGAAGACGACGCCAGCTGAGGTGAGGGGCAATTTTCTCTTCAGCAGGCTCAATGCCTTCCTGAGCGTCTTCTTTGCCAGCTCCATGCAGCCCATGTTGTAGCAGACCTGCACAGGAGAAGGCTTCTTCAGACAGTCCCAAAGGGCTCCGACTGAGCACGCACCACATTTCAAGGCTCTGCCTGAACCGAGGCTGAGGGCCTCGACCGCTTTTGGCCGGAGGCTGAAGCGCTCACAGGAAAGGCTGCTGGTAGCGGCCGTGCCTCAAAATGCCAGGCCTATCGCCGCTGCCGCCACCCCCCAACAAAGGCGTCCAACTCCACCCACCAGCAGAGCCCTCAGAACCTCCCTGACACTTTACCTCCCCTTTCAGGCTCAGGAAGGTGGCTTCTTCAAAGCAGGCAAGCACATCGGCTTTCTCAGCCGCTGAGCTCCTCACGACCTCTGCTTTCTTCAGGTTCATAAAGGCCTTGGAACAAGCACACAGAGAGCAGGTGAGCGTCGGTGCAGAGCCTGCATCCAGCCCCATCGTTCCCAGTTGCCTCCAGCAGCTCTCTGAGGAGGGCACGCATCTGCCCCTGGCGATGCCCACCCTAACACAGCCCACGGGCACGAGTGCTCCTTCGCACCACCTCCTGGCGCGTGCGCCTTGTGCAAAGGTCCTGCTTCTCTGCCCCGCCTCCCTTGCCCCAGGAGAGGCAAACGGGGGGGAGAAGCCTGGCTCTGACGCCAGCGGTTCAGCCCCAAGTCCCCACAGAAGCACGTCCTAGTGCAATGGCAAAATCGGCTTGCCCAGGACAAGGCAACTGAGAGGCCTCCTTGTGCAGTGGGCTCCGGCAAGCAGGGCGACTCACCAGGTAGTTGTCGGAGACGTGCAAGTAGGCAGCCGCGCACTCCAGCAGGTAATAAAGGGCTCTGCCATCGTTGCCCATTGCCATGTGGTGGTGAGCCAGCGGCACAAGCACCAAATCCACAATGGCCCTGCATTCACAGGCACACGCGGCACCGGGCGTCCCTTTGGCCTTGCTGGGCACCGTAGGTACGCGTTCCGTCCTGGCCAGAAACTGCTCTGACGCTCTACTCAGAGACAAAGATCACGCAGAAAGACGACGCACGCTAGCATCACCTATACCGCTCCGTCTGCCTAGACTAACAGCATATTCTAGCGCAGCACAAGCAAGGCCCTGTGCACACGCGCGTCATACGGGAGCGCTGGGTTTCACAGCCTTCCCAGGCGTGCAGAGGGCTGGCCGCTTATTCTTTCAGCCCCCCGCATTCACAACCACAGTTTCCCAGCAGCGTTCCACATTACAGTTGACACGGGCGACCCCCGAGTGGCCTGGCTCCCCCCATCCTTGCTCCGTCTTCCCCCTGTGCTCCTCCCTCCCTTCCGCTCTTGCCTTCCCTCCTCGCTCGAGAGCTGTGGCTCTGCCCTGACTGCAAGCCAGTACCACTCACTAACACAGCGCTTGGGCGCAGGATTCGTTTTCTTCCACTGCAGCAACGTCAACCCGCGCGCGCTGAGCAGTCTTCTCGCGCGCCGTAGCCCCAGAGCCCAAGGCGAGCGGGGCCAGGCAGGGCAAAACGGGGGCGAGGAGCAACATCGCCCCTTTCAAGCCCTAGCAAACTATTCCTTTGGCTTTAGCGGTAACAAGATCCACGAGGACGCGATGCTGTTGGTGCCTTTGCTGACCCTGCTCTGGAGCAACGCTGCTCTTGGCCACAGGGAGGAAGTCAAGCAGGCCTTTCTGCCACCTTCCAGCAGCCCCCCTGCTCCCGCTGGCTGCTTTGCCCCTGCACACCTCGCAACATTGCTCTCCTACAGCTAGGAAGGCAGGGCTGGCTCCGCCCTAACGTGACCATCGTCACCCTGATCCCACTGGCTTCCTCCAAGAGGCTCATCTCCAGGGCCACCCCATCCCAGCTCCCACCCAACAGGCCAGCTCTTTCCTGAGCTAGAGTCACAGCCAGCAGGCACAACTGCAAACTCCACTTGCCCCCTCTGCAGACCCTGAGCCCGCTGACTTCCCAACGTAACCAAAACCTACTCTCCTCACCGAAAAGTCTCCTCCAAGAAGCTCTTCTCTTTCTGCAGGGCTTTTGCAGTACCTGGAAACAAAGCACGAGTTAAACGCTTCCTCACCTCACACGCGGGAAGAGCTGCATCTTGCCATGCTCCATCCGAAAGGGGAGGAGAGCAGAGTCAAAGGGACCGACGGCAGCTCTCTTCCTGGCCTCTTCCCCCGAGAGCTGCCTTCCCGGCAGGGCTGTTACGTTTTGGGCAAGCGTAGCACACCCACCAGGAAAGGCGCCTCAGCCTGCGGGGCCGGGGGGTGCACCGCAAGGCTCTTGTCACTGCAAGGACATGGGCTGCTCTCCGGTCATTCCAGGGAAACGCAGGAGGGCGTTCCGGGGCACAGAGGCTCTACGCTGTGCCCACAGCATGGCTCTGCTGGTGCAGCTGGCCTCAGTGGAGGACTAAGCTAGTCTCAGGGAAGCCTCTCCCCTCTGCTGACAGCATCCCTAGGCTTCAGCAAAACGCTTCTGCGGACGGCGCTTGAGACAGAGCAGCGCTTCCATTAATTGCGCAAGCACAGTGCGGAGGGCCCAGGCTCCAAAGCACGGCAGCTAGCATACCCGGAGTGGCACGGAGCTCATCCCTCTTCAACTCCTCCTTTCTGAGCAGGGAGGCCTCCCAGCTGGACG
The DNA here is from genome assembly GCF_040807025.1 of Struthio camelus. Taxonomy (NCBI): domain Eukaryota; kingdom Metazoa; phylum Chordata; class Aves; order Struthioniformes; family Struthionidae; genus Struthio; species Struthio camelus. The sequence goes on from NW_027182714.1 coordinate 362,217, forward strand.
AGCAGCGTTCGCTGGCACGGTCGTCGCAGCTCTCTGCCTCCCGGGCGCTGCCGAGGGCCAAGCGGTGGAAGGCCACAAAGTCCCCTCCGCCGCAGCACTGGCACTTGTGCGCTTGCCTCTCCAGGAAGGCCGCGCACTTGCGGTGCATGGCCACCCTCTGTCCCTTGGGCCACAGCTCGTAGGCAGCCTCCCGCAGCAGTGGGGCGCAGAAGGTCAGGACGCCAGACTGCAGCCTCGCGGTCTTCTCGGTCTCGCCCAAGCACCGCTTCTGGGCACCTGAAAGGCAACGGGGCTTCACATCAGCCACAGCTGGGGCCACAGCCGGGGGACGAAAGACAGGCCTTGGCGTGGATCCTTGGCAGGAAACCAGCGCTCCTGCACTCGGAGCCTCGCAGCGCTAGGGTGAAAGGGACCCGTTTGCCTTGCCGACACCAGCACAGCCTGCGCAACAGGCTACTGCCCTGCGCTCTCCCTCCCAACGCACAGCCTTCAGCTGCACTCCCGCAAGCAGCTGCCGAGGCTGCTGGCAGCAGAAGCAAGGCCGGCCATTTGGCCCATTACACACCACCGGAGGGGGCAGTGCAGCGTGCCCTGGCGAGCCCCGCCAGGCACACAGCCGGGAGCAGCAGGAGCCTACCACGCTCCCGGGGGCGCATTATCACCACTTACCGCTCTCTTCCTCCAGAGAGGTGGCGGGCCCCTTGGTGGGAACACTGCTGCCTTCTGGCACCTTCCCAGCATTCAGCCACTTCAAGATGTTGCCTCTCACCAGGACATTCAACGCCTTGTTCATCTTGGTCCTGGTCCACCTGGGAAGGAGGCGTAACAGCAGCTCGGTGGTAAACGTCGGCCCGATGACGGCTGCGCACTTCAAGACCATCCGCTCCGAGGGCTTCATGCTGTCCACCTCAGCCAGCGCAATCCCTGTCAAAAACAAGCCACAGCTCTCTCTCTTGCCCCCTCCCAAGCCTGAGGCTGCCGAGGCTGCCTTAGCTTCCCCACACCAGACGCTACATTTGTAGCCTTCTTTCCTAGGGACCAAACCCCTTGGGCAGTCGCAACCCAGGGCACACAGACACCCAGCCTCTCTCTAGCCCATGCCCCGGGAAAGAACCTCCGTGCAGCCGCCAGCCGCCGCAGCGGGGCTCGGCCCCTCACCTTTCAAGGTGGAGGGAAGCACGATGCTCTGCAGGTTCACGTCAGGTCTGATGGTGCACACCCTGCGCTCCTTCCCCGCGCTGGAGCTCCAGGAGGCTGCGGCAGGGGAAGCCTCCGTTACAGAAGCTGAGCGGAGCAAGAGAGCAGCGTAAAGCGATTTTCAAAGGGAGACGATTCAGGCCGTCACCTCCTGCTTGCCCTCCATCTTCCACCCTTTAGCATTCATCCCCCCCCGGGCAGGTCTTACAGCAGCTGGGCCCTGCGCTCCGTGGCAGCATAAATCCACCGCGCGGCTGCACCCAAGGAACACTGCAGCCACGCCACTCTCCGCCCTGCTCCACAATAACCGCCCCCGTTCATGCTGCCTCCAGACAATACCAGGGCTTAGCTCAGTGCCAGGGAGCGTCTCTTCCCCTCCTTTGCAATTTTCTGCCCCGTCCGCATTGCTTCGCCCCACAAAGCCACCCAAACTCCCCAGCCTGTGCTTAGGCTAGCCCAGCAGCAAGGCATGCAGGAGCCCACGCCTGAGCCAGGCCAAGGCCTCTACTGCTGCAACACCAGCCTGGGCCAACTTCACAGGGGAAACCCAGGGCAACAACGCGCTCTGGAAGATGCGCCACAGCAACCAGGCCGTCAGCCACAACGGCGCTTACTGAAGAGGCTCTCCCACTTGTCCTCCATTTTCTCGCCCTTCCGCAGCAGGTGGAACAAGAGCATGTCGTGGCGCTTAAGGTCGCTCAGCAGTTCCTCGCAGTAATATGGGATCCCGTAGCTTCTCTGCATCAGGAACCTGGAAAGGAGCAGATCCAGCAGGGACTGACACAGGCAAAGCAAGGTGGGACACGTTTCAGACCAGCCTCTTTGCCACAGCTACACCTCCCTTTTGAACAGGCCAGCACTCCCACTGCCTTTGGCATCTGAGCTGCCCGGAAGATACAGCGGTTGCTGGAACGCGCAGGAAAAGAGTCGCGCGCAGTGCCCAAGGCACAGAGCTGCAAGCCTCGTCTCTCCTGGCCCCAACAGCCTAGATGCTCTCCGGCACCAGTGAGAGCCTCGGCCCCAGCAACAAATCGCCCCCCACTGCCCCACCACGTTCGTTCCCTCCTGCCCTCTGCAGCGGGTCAACCCCTCGCGAAGAGCTCCGAGGCCCCGCCTGGGACTTACGTCTCTAGGGCCCTGGGCACACTGACAACTCCCAGCTCCCGGCAGGCTTTCTGCACAACAGCTGAAGCTTTCAGCTCTCCCAGATGAACGTGGGTCGTTTGCTGCAACTTCATGATGTCTGCTGCAGCTTCGCAGAGCCTCTGTCTTCCGTAGCGAGCAGGAGCAAAGCCCATGACCACAAAGAGCGGGACATCTCTGAGCACATGCGACATAACAGCCCAGGAGGCAGAGTCGATGTAGTGCGCGTTGTCGATGACAAACAGGACAAGCTCGTCTTCAACGATCTGAAACAAGCACGTTGGTCTGGGTGGATTCTGAGGGATTCTCAAGCATCTTCCACAGGACAGACTTTGGCCGGCCTCTCCCCACACAGAGGACGCGCAGAAGTCGCTCTCCTCTCCCCAGCTACCTCTTCGTTCGGAATCTCACCCGCTCTTCCGTGCTCCGAGACTCTTAAGCTCCCTCGGGCACGGTGGCACGGAAAGACACCGTTCCTCCTCCTCCGGAGCACATGCCCTCCAACTTCACAGGAGCAAAGTTATCAGGGGGCATGGCACGCGGAGTTTAGCCTCTGCAGGGCAATGACTCCGGTACACTGTCCTCCCACCAGCTCCCACCACTCTCCTGCAGAGCCCTCAGCCTGCGGCCTTGCTTTCCTTCTCTGACCCAGGATGGGGAGAACGGCTCACCTTCTGTAGCAGTTTCTTGAAAACCAACCCCAATTCCGTTGTCCTTTGAGCGCCGCTCATCTTGGACACCTTCTCCGACAGGGGAAACTGGCCAGAAAAGCAGAGTCACAGAGAAACAGCCTTTCAGGGCGGTTCAGCACACCTGCCCACCACGCAAGTCCAAGCGAGCAAAACGCCTCTGCTGCCCTCAGCATCTTACCTCTCCCCCCACACAGTGGAGAGGAGACGCAGCGCGCACGTCACCGGGAGCCTACAACGGAGGCCCTCTGCTGAGGGTCTCTGGCAGAGCTCTTGCAGGGAGGCATGAGGGGGGAGAAGAGCTTCTTCCCTCGCCGTGGCAATCGCGCGAGGGAGCAGGCTGCTCACGCACCAGTGAACTCAGCACCAGCTCATCGGCCCCCTCTCAAAGCCTCTCTGCAATGCCCTTTCCAGGCTGCTGAGCAAGACACCAGGAACTGCCTGCAGCAGCCTGGCACCTGCACTCACCCCTAACAAGGAGCCCCCTCGCCCCCCTCTTTGGACCCACAAACAGAAGCCCAGCCTGTGCTACCCTCCTGCTACTCCCACCACGGAGCTAAGCCCACTCCCCAGCACGGTGTCCCAACCACAACAGCCACAGGACGGCTCACAAGCAGGCCTTCGCCACGGCCACAGAGGCCTCTCGCTCTCACCTTAACGACGAAAGGCACATTGAGGAGGCAGTAGCTGCTCTCTTCCACCAGCCCTTGGAGCTTTTCCTGCAGGGCGAGCTCTCTGGCACTGCACGATTTACAGGCCTGCAGGCCCATGGCCACAGCCAGCACCATGTGCATGGCAGAGTAGACCTGCTTCAGGTTGAGCTCCAGCGCTTCCACAGCCACTACCCTGCCATGCAGAAGCAAAAGGCACTGAGATTCAGAGAGGGACCCAAGCAGCCGCAGGCTTCTCACACTAAGCTCTAGGGGAGAGGCGGAATCCAGGGCCACTTGGGTTTCTTCTCTTGGCTCCGCAGCTACGGCCAAAAGCCCTGACTGAGCTCGGGCTCTACTTTGCTTGGGGCCTGGCCCAAAGAAGGAAGCTCAACAGCAGTGGCTCCAGCAGCCACCTCTAGCTCCCTCAAGAGGCAGCAGGAGGGCACGCAGCTGCTCCTCAGCAGCAGCTCCTGCAGGCCTTGCAGGGATGCTGCAGTCCAAGGGCCACGCACCCGGGCAGAGGGCAGAGGGGCTCCAGTAGCCCACGGACATCAGCGGCTGGGCAGCGAAAGCGTTCCACAGCTCCCGGTCAGCAACACTCACCTGAGCCCAGCAGCCTGGCCTAAAGAGGCAAGCTCCGTAAGTAAATGGCTCTTTCCAGAGCCCGTCACGCCCTCAAACGCCATGATGTGGCTTGCTTTCTTATCCACATAGGCTTTCAAGTAACTTTCAAAGAGGGCAATCTCCTCCTCCCGACCTGGGAAGGCAAACAAGAAAGCGACCCGTTGCAGCGAGCTGAAAAGCAAACAGCCGTCGGCACCCTTCTCTCTCGCCGCCACAGCGGGTCAGTCGGACCCAAGGAAATCTCCTCCCCGATCCCAACTACGGCCATCCCTTTAGCCCTGAGGCTGTGAGCAACTGCACACTGGAAAGGTCCCGCCACGCTAGCTATGCAGCACGGCAGGGAGCATCCGGCGCACGCCTCACCCTGCTTCCCACCTCTAGCTGCGGCCCAACCCCAAAGACAGGAACCAGCTAGGAGCCAAGGTATGCACCAAACCCTTAGGGCCACGCCAGGCAACGCCATCCCTCGCAAAAGCTTCTCCGTTCCCAGAGCGGAACTAACAGGTACCGACGGCAACAAATTGGCCTTCAGCAGACCAAGGCGTTCTCCACCTACCGAGCAACGGGGAAGAGCTGGGCCTCTCCTTCGTAACATCCATGCCAAACATGCTAGCGGGAGGAAGAGAAAAACAAAAGCCAATGAAGTAGGCAGAAGCTGGAGGACGTAGAGCCACGCGTGGAGCTGAGGGTGCGCTCCCGGGGACCCGCTCTTCTTTCGAGCCAGAGCGAATCCTGCCCACGCTCCCACTGGCCCAGCAGAGAGCGCAAACACCAAACGAGCACTAGCAAAGCTGCAGCCAGGAAGAAGCCCAACGGCCACAGTGGGACACCACACAGCATCAAGACTCGAGCGCCACAGGCCAAAGCCCAAGGAAGCGGAGACATGAGCAAGAAGCCAGGCAGTGCCGCTGGCTAGCACACTGCTGCACCCCACAGGACAAGCCAAACAAGTCTCTGGTCCTGCCTACTGCTTCCCTGGCCTTTGCTCACAGGCAGCGCTTTCGAGAAGCGGGGCCCTGCAACAGCTGCTGTCAAGGCAAAGACGGGCAAGAAAAAACACTTCAAGCCATGACGTGCAACAGGACGACAAGGGTCACTTCTTGGGCCAAGGCGCCAAGCACCAGGCACCTTGGGCTCGAGTTTTTCTGAAGTTGCAAGGGGACGGCAACGTCAACGTTCCAAACGGCCTCCAAAGAGGATGCCAAACCCTGGCCCAGGGGAACACCTGAACTTTCACCAGGAGGCACTCAGGAACTGAGTCCTGGCCTGACCAAAAGCTTTCCGGGAGCGTCATGCTCGGAAGCAGCTGGGAGAAAACCTCCCTGGGGCAGAATTGCCACTGCGTTAGTCTTGCGCGCAATGGAGCAAGCACAGGGCAGAAAGCACAGCTGGAAGCCGTTTGGACCGGGGCTGCAAGGCCCCTCTGTGCCTACGGACACCTAAAAGCCTTCTCCACCCCTCCGGCATCACTCCCCGTCTCCTTACAGCAGGAGGCACCAGCGTAGGCAGGCCAAAAGCGTACAGAATCACAGAATCACAGAATCGTTTAGGTTGGAAGGAACCTCTGGAGATCATCTCGTCCAACCTCCCTGCTCAAGCAGGGTCACCTAGAGCATATTGCCCAGGATCACATCCAGACGGGTTTTGAATATCTCCAGCGAAGGAGACTCCACCACCCCTCTGGGCAACCTGTTCCAATGCTCTGTCACCCTCACAGTGAAGAAGTTTTTTCTCAGGTTCAGATGGAACTTCCTGTGGTTCAGGTTCTGCCCATTGCCTCTTGTCCTGTTGCTGGGCACCACGGAGAAGAGGCTGGCCCCATCCTCTTGACACTCCCCCTTCAGATACTTGTACACGTTGATGAGATCCCCTCTCAATCTTCTCTTCTCCAGGCTGAACAGGCCCAGCTCTTGCAGTACCCGTGCTCTGCCTTTCCATCTTCTCAGCCCCAGCGATGGGAGGGGTGGGCGGGGGCCAGCTCTGCACAACTCCTCTTTGCGGACCAAGACTGGACCCTGTGTGCCACCCTGCCCCCAACCAGCCCGCTCAAACAGGACACTCACGACTTCGCCGACACCCCCAGGTATTGATACACGGGGCCAGGATCGACAACCCCCTTCATCTTTGCCTCCGGCAGCTCCTCGAAGCACCATCGGGGCAGCCTAGAGGCTGCGTACGTCGCTGCATCACAGGACACCAGCCCAGGGTAGTGCTCCATCAGCCGGGCTGCCAGATTCACCTTCTGGCCAATGACTGCCGCAGAGAGAGAGCACGCATTCACGTACCTATGAAACCAACCCGCTCCACCCTTCACCGCCAACGGCTGCATCACCTCCAGCACAGGCAAGCCCCAAACCGTTGGCAGCACAACCAGCAGGAACAACAAGGCTCTGAGCCTGGTCCCCCGCACCGCAGCGGCGCCCGCTCTGCCTCCCTCATTCCCCACAGGACACAGGCCAAGGCCTCGTCCCAGCCCAGCACATACGGGCAACAGGGTGTTCCCTGCCGCTCTGCCTCTTCCTTTGACACGCTGCTCCGGCTGAACAGACCCAGCCCAGCCACCCGCTCCTCAGCCAAACACCTCGTACCTGTGTATTCGTGCCTCACGCGATGGCCTACGACTCCGCAGAACACCGTCCCGCTGGTAACCCCGACAGACACGGCCCTGACACACACGGAGAGCGACAGGCATTCAGCAGCGCCCGCGCACAGGCCTGCCTGCCCACCTACCTTCACCCCTTCACCCGGCTCCCCTCGCACCACCTCCCGCCCTGGCAGGGCAGACCTCGGGGACCTGCAGAGCTCCGCAGCGTAACGCCCCCAGGTGAAAGGGGCTCCCGAGAGCAGCCAGGCAGTTTTCAACCCTTCCCCTAAGGCCTCACAGCTGGGACGGGCGGAAAGTCCCTGACTCCAGCCAGCCTCAGCACGCCTCCTCGGCGCGGGCAAGAAGGGCACCTCTCAGGGCACTGTCTCCTTCCTCCCAGGGACAGAGGAGGCCAAGCTAGAGGGCACGTCTCGCTGAGAAACCATCCCTCCCTCCTTCCCCCGCGCAGTCCCAGGCAACGCGCCTCCCCACTCACTCGATTTTCCTAGGCCTCGAGGAGCACGCCTTGGAGATTTGAACAGCGCTTTCCAAGGCGTGAACGCTTTCGTCGGGCAGCTTCTCTCCAGGGAGTCCAAACACGCACAGGAACGTGCAGCCCTGCCAAGGACAGCGGCAGCACAGCTTGGGACAGCGCCTACGGCAAACGGCTCATGCCGTGCGAGTCGAGCCGCTGCCGAGAGCAGCAGAGCTTCAGGGCAACCCCCAGCCAGAGGGTGCTGATCCCAGCGCCGAGGCAGAGCTGCTTCTCCTTTCCCCGCTGCTCAGTAGACCGAGAGAGCCACTGCCCTCTCGTTTGCTGCCCACACTTTTGCGGGGTGGGCTCCTCCCCCACACTCACTTTATCAAACATGGAGATTTTGTTGATCTCGCCCTTGTGAGGACGGATGATCTCCAGCATCATCACGCTGCTGTCCTGGATAGCCTTGCAGATCTGCGTTAAGTTGACATCGGCAGCAAACTGCAGCTTGACAAAGAGGCAGGTGACCGGCCGTAGCTCGGACAAGTAGTCCAGGGGCTGTCTGTCATCAATCTGGAAGACAAGAGCAGCACACCTTCAGCAGCCAGCTCTCCCCGAGAGCGGACTGCCCCCAGCAAACACCAAGCAAGAGCCCCCACGTGGGCAGCAGCACGCGCTCTCAGCGGAAGGAATAACTCCTCCCCTCGGGGCAAAATAAACACAGCTCCCGGCAGCTGTGGCCATACCTTCCTCAGAACAGATGCGGGGACGTACTTCCGCAGCAACTTCCCCAGAGCATGCCGAGGGGCCAGGGAAACAGCAGGCCTCAGGATGCCTAGGGAAGGAAAATCCAGGCGGTCACTGGCAGGCTGGCACTACGAGCCTGCCTAGGGAAAAGCAGTTGGAAAGCAGGGGCTGGCACTGGAACTCAGGGAGAGAAAGTCTCCTCCAGTTGCACATTTCTTCCTCCTGCAGGTGCTCAGCCAGAGCAGGCCCCTGGAAGCAGGGGGAAGCAGCGAGTGCCTCCGCTGAAGCGCACCAGGGCCAAAGGCACAAATGCTGACTGCAAGGGGGAGAGGGCAGAGGGCGTTCCTCGCTGGCCCCTGAACAAGCCCGCCCCCACCTTTCTGGGCAGCCACAGAACGTCATGAACACGGGCCTCACCTGACGCCTCAGGAGAACTGTAGTTCAGCTGGGCTCGGGTAAACTTGGAGAAGATGTCTTCGCGTTCCGACAGAGACATCCGTTCCATGCCTGTAACCTAAAGGCACACAGTACAAAAACGCGTCGAGGACAGCTCCAGGACCCACAGAGGACAGTACCCGTTGAGGCAAACTCTTCCAGCGCCTCCTGACCCCCTCTTCAAAGCCACCCAGCAGAATCCAGAGACAACCCTGAGACAAAACTGCTCCCCAGCAGCTACTGCTCCCCACCTACGGGAGCACCTCTACACCTAGAACTCCCTCCACGCGCGTCTCCTCGCCCTTCTCACACCTTCCTCCCTCACAGCCACGTCCACGCCCAGGCCCTCAGAATTGCTCCAGAGGCCGTCCCACCCACCTTCACAGCGCTTTGGCCTTTAAGTCTCTTGGTCTTGATCTGGTTCCGGTTACAGAGCTCCCAGCAGCTGGGTGACAGGATCACGTCACTTGCATTGGCAAGGTTTTGGGCCTGCCACACTTCACCCACGGCCTGGCCAAGGATCAGGAAGTGCTGCTGCTTTTTGTCTCCAACAGTCAGGAGGGACATATGCCCTGCAGAGATCCCTGGTGAGAGACAAGCACAACTGATGCAGAGAGCATTTTTACCTCCACAGCCCGCCACAGCTCAGCTCCTCCCAGGCCAACTTTGAAGCTCAGCCCTGGAGCCAGGCTCTTCCGCTCAACTGCTTCGAGCGCAGGCGTCCCACTTGATGGATTCAGGATCGATCGTGGCCGGGGAGGGGGTCCTAATCAGGGGCCCCACACCGGCACGTTGGCCAGCCACCGGCTCACTTTGCATGCAGGCAGCTCGTGAACGCCTGCCTGAGAACGCGCAGCAGCCTAACGCAGCACTCCCCGTACCTATCTTCAGTCGGAGCTTCAGACCCACGTCCGTCTCACGGATCCTGTACTTCTCCTGGATTTGCTGGCTACACTGCAGCACCAGGCTGATGGTGTCTCTCAGCTGCGCGTGCTTTGCTCTCCACAGCACCAGCACAGCATCCCCTGGGGAAAGCAAGGGGACAGGGACGGCTCTCGTGACACCTGACGCTCCCTGACCTGCACCCACCGGCCGGGACAGCGGAAGCCAGCAGGCGTGCCAGGGAAAACGCGTTTGGGTGAAGGCATCCTCCTCAACTACAGCACCCTGGCCACAGGCACACCTCCCCCTCTGCCCCGCCAGCTACAACTGCAGCCACGCCGCCAGGGCCCGGGACGGCAGCTCCCCCTGGGCACCTGCGTGCCAGCAGAGCCACCCCTCGGGGCTCTGCCGGCTCGCGCCTCTGTCTCCCCTCTCCCCTCGCACTCGTCTGCAGCTGCAGCAGACAAGGCCACGTCTCTTTTACGCACACGTACCTGCAAACTTCAAGATGTCTCCACCAAAAGCCAGCAGCTCTGCAGACCAAAAAAAAAACACAAGAAGAGCTGCAGCTAGGCCTTCTTCAGGAAGGCCGCAGGACAAGCCGCTCTGCTCAGACAGCAGCACAAGAGCAGCGGTGCTTTGGGGGCACAACTTAGCAAACGTAGCAGCTACACTGCTCACAGGGACCACAGCCCTGGGACCTACGCTACTGTGCCCTGTGACAAGGCCCCAGGGAAGGCAACGCACACTTTGGTCAGCGCCCCCATCCCCAGCTCATTTGGGCACTAACACTGGCTAGATGCCCCCGCTCCCCCCTGCGCCCCAACACCAGCAAAATCTTCCTCCATCACTGAACAGCGGTCACTCCACAAGCCCAAGGGTGGGTGCTGAGAAAGCGGGCACCTCCTTAGTCTTTGTGGGGAGCAGAAAGCACCTGCCAGAAGAGCCCAGCTGCTCTCGGCGGCTCTCAGCCCCATAGGAACCCCCAGCCCGCGCAAGGAGGAGGCGGCGGCGGCAGCAGCAGCAGCAGCAGCAGCAGCAGGCTGCCCAGCACCTCCCTCTTGTCGTGGCCCAATCCCACACAGTCCTGCAGAACGGCACTTACCCTCCAAAATGTCACCCATGTAGCGATTGAGGGTTTGCGTTACCTCATCCGCACCCCGCTCTATGCTGATGCTCTGGCTGAATTTCTCTGTCAGAGCAGTGAAACCTGCAACAGGGACACACAGGCACAAAGAAATCAGGACACGTCTACAGGGCCGAAGGACCTGGCACTTTCCACGTCGCTTTCAGCCAGCCGAGAGAACCACGCTCCGGGAGAACCCAGGCGCGCCCCTGACAGCAGCCACAGCCCTCTAATTCCACCCGCGCTTCTGAGCGCTCGCTGACGGGCGCCTTCCCCATGCTCACACCCACCCGTTACGCCTAGCTCCTGCACTTGGCTGCCACCCTCCAGCGCGTCCCCCGGCTGCCTCCCCTCTTGCCTACAGCCAGGCAACACCCTGAGCTAGAAAGCCCACGAGGCCTTTGCCAACTAACGCAGCACCTGGCCAGCCAGCTCCTCTGCGCAGCAGCTGCTCCTCCAAGTTGGCCCTGACAAAGACTAACAAGGGGGAGGCAAGGCAGCCAGGCCTCCTCTCCCAGGCCTCCATGAGCCAGAGCCTGGCCCACCTCACACCTCCCCAAAGCTCCAGAGAGAGCACTGCAGGCAACAGCGCGGGCCCAAGCTGCTGCTCCGGCAGCCTCAGGGCTCCCTAACGCACGCTGCTCTGAGCAGACGGCTGACCACAAGCAGGCCGCAGGGCTGCTGCCAGCAAAGACCACCCCCGGGCTGTGACCTCAGCTACGTCCGAGCGCTACTTCCCCAAAGCGGAAGACCTCAGCGGCAAACGACATCTCCTTTGACCCCTTCTCTACCACAGGCGGGACGACCAGGGCTCCAAAAGGCCCGCTAAGTCCCAGCGGCTCGGGTCGGGGACTCCTCCTCAGTGCCCGCCCTTCATAACGCTTTGACCCACCTGACACATCAGCAAAGAGCAGCACTCCATGGAAGTTCTGAACGCAACGGTTCTCCTGCTTCAAGTCCTCAGACAAAAGCAGGTCGGGGACGTAAGCAGCTACTTCCCCCAGTTCTGAGCAGTGCTTTGACCTTCGCTCCCAGGCACAAGACATCGTCAGCGCCCTGGGGTACCTGCGGTACCTCAGTACAAGACGACCCACCGTGCCCACCAGGGAGGACGACCAGACACCACTGCACAGCGTTGCGCACTGGCCTTTGGGAGGCGCGGCTGGCCCTCTGTCACCAAGGGGCCGGGGGAGGTCACAGTCGGCTCACAGTGACATCGTCCGCGTGTCATCATTTACCTGTCCACTGTCGCCTACGCTGATCCGGCTAACAGTGACAGCCTCGGCAAGGCACCGCTTACCCAGCAACTGCCGGGAAGCTGCCCCCCGCTCCCTCCCTACGCCGAGCCGGTTGCTCAGAGGTGGCTAGCGCGACGCAGTTGTCTCCCGTACAGAGCTGAAGGAGGCTCGCACAGCGACTGACCTCCACCCGTGGCCGAAACAGCAGCTGCTTCCCACGTTCCCAAGCGCAAAGGGCCTAACAGACGTGCTGACAGCCAGCAGCCCAGGCTTCCCCAAAAGCACGGCCACTGCAGCACGCAGCGGGACATTTCCAGGGCTGCTCGGAGGACTTGTATTTCTTTGCAAAAAGAAGTGGGGCTTTCCCGGGGGGGCAGCGGGGGACACAGCCAACCTCCATCCACACGGCTCCTGGGGGAGGCCGGGAGGAGATGGACAGGGCTGGGCCAGGACCACGGCGCACCGACGTATCAGAGAGGGCAAGACAAAGTCCAAAGCCGCAGCAGGAGGCAGCTCCAGGTCCCTGCTCCGAGTGAGAACGCTGTTGTAAACCTTGCATGCCCCAGGGAAACAGAGCCACGCTGGGCACCCTGGCTCACGCACGGCCCTCTGCCTCCAGGCAGGCAAAGGCAGCTCCCCGTCCACCTTAGCCGCTGCCCCGAGCCACACAACTGCTGCCACCAAAGCAGCAGCACTGAGGAGAGCCGGGCTCTACGGGGGACGAGGGCTAGCAGCCAAGGCCGCGCTCCGCGCGCGCCAAAGCTGCCCTTCTCCCCAGTCGCTCAGAGGAGCAGCTGCACGAGTTGGCGTGCCTGCCACACGGTGACACTCAGCGGCTGCTTGCCCAGGCAGCCTCCAGTGTCCCTCTCGGACTGTGCCTCTCCCTCAGGCAATGGCCAGGCGAGGGAGCACCAGCCCCTCCCAGGCCTGGGGGACCAGGTGCTTTAGACAAGCCTGTGCCCTTGCGCTGCTGACCTCAAACAGCAGAGCACTTGACAGCAGAAACCAGCCTGCCTTCTTTCCTGCTGCCTCAGCACTCAGAGAGAGGCTACCAAGATGGTCTCTCTTCTTGCCTCCAGAAGGCTCCCCCTGCTGCCTCGGGGCCCACCAAAGTCTCCCAAGCAAGCACAAGTCACTTGCACCCAACACACACAACTGCAACCTGCTGGCGACAGCCAGGCACACACACCGAGCCAGGCCCAGGTTCGGAACGCTGCTTGCCAGCCCAGCTCACACGCTTCCTCCTTCCTCCTTCCCACGAGGCAGGCAAAGCGGTCACCCGTACGGGAGACTGACGATGCAGGCCGACCGAGCAGGCTTGCTCTGCCTCCTCAGGAAGAGCGCGCAGCAGCGTGACGACGCCTAGGCCAACGCTCTCTCTTGCCAGTGAGCAGCAAGGGCTGGCTGCTCCCCAAGGCAAGCTCAGCTGGGAGCTGGGCCGACCCCAGCACAAGCAGCGCCCTCGCCCACAGGGGCATCCCTCTTGGCTACATCTATATGCACACACGTACATCCATTCTCCACTAAGGAGCTCTCATCCGCATCAACCGGAGAGGGCAACAGGATGAGGCCGCTAGTGCTGTTGACTTTTCTGACTAGGGAACACTTCAAACCAGTCCCGCTTCCAGAAAAACACCCTCCCACCCTCCCCACCTCAGCAACCACTTGGCCCTACACCAGGGCCAAGCTCCTCCTGCAGCCGGCTCAAGCGCTTACACAGCGCCACAGGGAACTGCACTAGGGCGAGGGGGAGAGAATTTCTTGCACTGCTTTACAGCCCTCGACTCTTGTGAGCACTAACAACGGGGGTGGTGGCTTCCCCGCCGCCTAGCTTTCCCAATAAACCACAGGCCAGAGACTCTCGTGGCACGCCTTCAGCGTCCTCTTGCTGTGGTCTGTGACTCCATACAGAACGCTGAGATGATGGCAGTGTTTCTTTATTTAACCCCTGGAAGAGCATCCTCGCTCGGCCGTGCTGGCAGCTTCAGCAGGTACCTGCAGCTACAGACTTCAGGCTTTGCTTGCTTCAGCTGGGGAAAACGTGGCGCTGTCTCCAGCCACAAGTCTCCCACGGGGCCCTTGCCAGTGAACCACCGCTCCTGAGGAAAACAAAAGCCCAAGTGAGAGCCGCGAAGAACAGGAGGTCCCCAGAGCCACAGGCGCGGTCCGGGAAGGCAAGCGAGGCCTCTTGCAGTAGCTTCTTCCACCCATCACCCAATTTGCCGTGCTGCAAAAGCCTATCAGGGAGGGCAAGGAGAGGGAACGCAAAGGAAACCTCCTCCAGCCAGGTTCAGGCTGGCTCCCAGAGCTGGCTCAAGGGAGAGGCAGAGATTCCACTCCACCGCTCCTCAGCCCAGCAGAGATGCTGGGAAGGAGCGGCATGCTGCAGCGCCTGCTGCTCCCTCGCGTGTCCTTCCAGCCCCTCCTGAGGGAAGGGCATCGCAGCTGCCACTGCCCTCCTGCTGAGGAGGGCTAGCAGCCCCTACCAGCTCGCCAAGGACTTTCGGCACACGCTCCTGAAGCTCGCTGGGGGCTTTCCCTACGTGGACCTGCCGGAGTACAGTCCGCGCCACCTTCTCCTAGGGCATGCCAAACCTCTGCCCAGGGAGCAACTCAGAGGCAAAGAGGATCCACTTACAGCGCTCATCTCCAGCCAAGCCTTCTCCAGGAGGTTGCCATTCGCCTCACAGGCTTGGAGGCCCTGCCTGAGGCACAACAGGCTCTGGTCTTTGTTACCCAGCATGCAGAAAACGTACGCTTTCAGATGGTAGGCTCTGGGGTAGAAGACGGGGCTTGTAGAGCACCGAGCAAAAACCTCTTCCACAAGCTACCGAGAGAACAACGGAGAGGCACGTCAGCAGAAGTCATCGAGCTGGGCGATGGCTCGGCACTGAGGACCGCACCTATTCCCCAAAGGGGAAAGCAGCCGCAAAGGCACAAGGAGCACGCAGCTAGCAAGGCTGAGATACCACACAAGTCTCTCCCGAGCCATAAGCCCTCACATGCAGCAGGCATTTCAGCAGGGCTCACTAGCTAGCTCATGGCTGTGCAAGTCTCTTCTCCTGTCTTGCAGACCATTCCCATCCCCACAAGGGAATCCTCACGTGCCCAGGAAGACCCCCGTCACCTCACTGCCTTCTCTACCACCTCTTGCTGCCGCCCCAGGGGGGAGCAGCCTCTTGCCATGTTCCTCTCTAACCCACTACCACACTCTGCCTCTAGCCTGGCTCCATCCCAGCGCGGCTGCTTCGCCCTGGCCTTGCCAATCCACTGCTGCTCGCAACACAGCTTTCCCTAGAGGCCCCTCACAGCGTGCACACCCCCCTCCTCCTCTTCCCTCACCCTTAGAGCCCTGCTGCGGCTCTCCCGGGCCCTCGCCGAGCTGCGCTCAATGTCGTTCCGCAGCACCAGCGTGTAGCACTCCAGGAGCCGGCTGCATGCTTGGGTGGCCAAAACGGAGGCGTCAGCTCTCTTCAGCAGCCTCTTGGCCTTTTCAAAGGGCTTCTGGAACTCGGCCCACTGCCCAAGCCTTCCAAACCTACACCGTCCAGAGAGAAACACACACACACACACACACACACGTTTTGTAGAGTACTTGATCAAGTACTCTACACCCCAGCGACGGCCGCCTTGTTGGACAGGGCACGGGGGACACGACAGGCCCAGAGCTCCCACCTCCCCTGCCAGAACCACTGCCTGGGCCTCTCGCCAGTCTAAGCACCTCTGTAACTTACCAAAGAGCCAGGGACGAATACAGTCCAAGCAGGATGCTGTTGTGCGAGCTGAGGATGTGGTTTGCTTCGTTCTGCTCAACGAAGCTCCTGCACTCTTCAAATGACTTGTACTCCCAGCCTGTAATACAAATGCATCGCAGAGAAGCAGTGCCGCCCTCCGCTGCCTTGTTTTCCCTCGGGCATTCGTAGCAGGACAAAGCTCAAGCACAGCTGGAGAATTTCTGGGCAGGTAAACCACTCAGAGAGCAAGCAAAACCAAACAGGAACAAGGCAAGGGCTGGAGTTCTAGCCTAGCTCCTCAGGGCTAGTCAAGCGCCACACAAATATCTATTCCCTTTTCTTCAGCAGCTTTCGAGCGCTGACAGACACACACTGCCATTGACCAGCAAGCGACAGCCACTCCATAGCGTAGGCTGTTAGATGCCTCCTGGTCAGGCACATCCCCCAGCACTGCTATGCCCGCCTCCCCAGGAGCCAGAGCAGAGCGAGCCTGGGAAGAGGTTTCAGAAAGGGGAATCTCAAAACACGGGAAGCAAAGAGGGAAATTGCCAGCATTTTGAAATCACTCTGGGATCACCTGTAGAACATGCAAACAAAGACAGGGGAGGCAGGAAAGACAGACAAAGACACACCCAGAGCCAAAGAGCCCGGGACTCGGCCCAGGAAGTGAAAGCGTGGCTGGAGGCTCTGGCGTCCGTGTTGTAGCAGGAGAAAAAGCATCTTTGCAAGCCTCCTGGCTCTCTGGGGCCCTCCTCACTGAGCACTTACCAGCGTAAAGCAACAGGTCTAAGCAGCAGGAGAAGAAGTATGCCTGCCCAATGATGCTGTGCTCTGCAGCCACCTGCTTCTCGAGCCTGCGCAGCACTTCCTCACATTCTGGGTACCTGCGGAGGAACACAGCGAGCCTCCATGGAGCCTCTCCGCGGGGTGGGATCCCAGTCACCACCTCCGGACGCTCCCCGCTCCCCTTCCCATCATCCCGCTCTCCCTGCGCTGCTCTTTCTGGCATCGCCATCAGAGGTTCTCCATCAGACAGTTGTTCATCTTTTGGCAACAAGTCTCCGGAGAAAGGCCTCAGGGACCCCGGCCCAAACGGCAAGCCCCGGAGCAAAACTCAGGCATCCTTCCCATGCAAGCCAGTGCTTTCCCATTGGCCCAGCAGCAGAGCTACTCACCTTTCCATCAAAGTCTTTGTCAGGAAAAGCAGGCCAAAGAGCACGCACAGCTCCCCACTGCCCTCCGCACTCGCCCACATGACGCGTTTGCTTCGGAAACTGCTCCTCTCGAGACCTCCCCCTGGACGACTGCCGTCTCGGGCACCGGTGCCGCGTGGCATGGAAAGGCCCGCGTCCACCCAACCAAACATGGCTAGCGCCCCCAACACAACGAGCGCCTCCCTGCGCTAGGCTCGCTCCTAAACCAGGCCTGGGAATTGCCTGCGGCAAGCGCTACCTGGCAAGGGCCAGAACCGAGCCAGGAACTGTTCCAGCAGTTTCACAGCACACCCTCACGCTCCCCAACAGCCAGCCACGGTCCTTGGCATTGTTTAATTTACCAGCGTCCATACAGCCAGCGAGTATCCAATAAGAAACCAAGCAGCCCTCTTTGCTGCGCGCAGAGAATGACACAAGAAGGATCTCAGGTGGCCCCCCGACCCTGCGCAACCAGCAGTCTGTCCCGCAGCAGCATTACCTCATCTGCAGAAAGAGCGCCGCAAAGAGCGTGGCGAGAACCTCGCAGTCCAGGTCGGGCTTCTCCAGCTCCATCCACAGGCTCTTGGCGCGATAGCCTGCCAAGAAAACAAGCAGGCTGGCACAGGCTCCCTCTGCGGAGAGGCCTTCTCGCAGGCAGCGGGGGCAGTACGTACCTACGTCGACAGAGAGGGGCAGATTCCCCAGGCTGAGGTTCAGATGGCTCAGGGCCTGGGCAAATTTGGCGGCCTTTAATACCCCTCCTCCAAAGAGCTCGACGTCAGAGCTAAGCTGGATGGCCGCCCGCCCGTACTGCAGCCACTCTTCCTGGCAGCCCAGGTCCTGGCAGCACCGCGCATATTCCATGTAGGACAACAGGATCTAAAACGGTCCAGACAGGAGACTGTACAAGACTGAATGTCGCCAGGGTGATTCTCTGGCCTAGACGGCTCAGGGCAGAAACCCAACGGCCAGGTTCTCTCTTCTCTTCTGCTCTCAGGGCTCTCACCCCTACGACAAACGGTTCTTAGGACTGCCGCTGCTAACTGCGGCCGTGGCGAGACGAGGGCCCCAGCGGGGTGCTGCCTTAAAGCCACAACCAGCCCAACGCTTACAACGGTGAAACAAACGCCATGAGAGCGACTACCAAGAAGAAGAGCAACGCACGTCTGCTGGAAGTTTGTAAAGCAAAGTTCAGGGACGGGTACCACTCCGTCGCGTTTGGCCTCTTCTTGCCGCCCCGGGCAGACCCTGCTGGTACTCTAGGCGGGCCAGGGGAAAGGAGCTATGTCAGAAACGCGTCTGCTGCCGCAGAGAGGAGGCACTCACGTGACTCGCATCCTCAGACTCCTCGGCCGTGTTGACCTTCATGAGCGCTGCCAGGCGCGACAGCCTCCGGCCCCTGGAAGTGCCCTCCAGGCTGAAGAGCTGCCGCAGCAAGGAAAGGCAGTGGCTCTGCCGGAACAGCCAGGGCAGCCTCTCCCTCCTGCCACACAAGAGAAACCGCTGGGCCACAGCCACTAGCTACACAGTGCCAGGTCAGGCAGGGCCAGGGGAAGCAGGGCGACAGAGGAGGCAGCTGCACCTGCTCCCAGCAGGGCGGCAGCTGATGCAGGCCGGGCTGCAGGCATGGAAGCGGCAGAGCCAAGAAGCACCACCGGGGAAAGATCGCTGCTAGCGAGAACGGGTTGGCACTACAGCCCAGGGAGGGCGAAGCAAAGCCGGGCACCGCGAGGGAAAGGCTTGTTCTACGGCAGCCTTGCACCTGGCTGCAACCCCCGAGCTTCCTCATTCTCACACCTCCCCTCCACTTACCCCTCCATGCCCACGTCCTGCTCCTCCCTGCCGGCTCCCTTTCCTCTGCAGCCTGTGCTCCCTGGGAACATCTCTCTGCTCTCACCCCCACCATCCCCCACAAGGCAACACGTGCCCGCTCCCCCCACCCAGGAGCCTCCAGGTCCCTCAGCAGCTTTCCCCATGCTAACACCTATGCTCAGGGAAAGTCTGGGCTTAAGCCTAGGCAGGTGTGGGCCTAGGTGCCCGGCACCACGCAGGAAACGCCTCTTCCTTCCCTTCTCTTTCCCTTCGGCTTCTTACCCTGCCTCTTGATGAAGGGAGGACTCTTTGTTCTTCCTGTGGGAGGCATGCTCTGACTTCTCCAGCAGAAACTGGAAGACGACGCCAGCTGAGGTGAGGGGCAATTTTCTCTTCAGCAGGCTCAATGCCTTCCTGAGCGTCTTCTTTGCCAGCTCCATGCAGCCCATGTTGTAGCAGACCTGCACAGGAGAAGGCTTCTTCAGACAGTCCCAAAGGGCTCCGACTGAGCACGCACCACATTTCAAGGCTCTGCCTGAACCGAGGCTGAGGGCCTCGACCGCTTTTGGCCGGAGGCTGAAGCGCTCACAGGAAAGGCTGCTGGTAGCGGCCGTGCCTCAAAATGCCAGGCCTATCGCCGCTGCCGCCACCCCCCAACAAAGGCGTCCAACTCCACCCACCAGCAGAGCCCTCAGAACCTCCCTGACACTTTACCTCCCCTTTCAGGCTCAGGAAGGTGGCTTCTTCAAAGCAGGCAAGCACATCGGCTTTCTCAGCCGCTGAGCTCCTCACGACCTCTGCTTTCTTCAGGTTCATAAAGGCCTTGGAACAAGCACACAGAGAGCAGGTGAGCGTCGGTGCAGAGCCTGCATCCAGCCCCATCGTTCCCAGTTGCCTCCAGCAGCTCTCTGAGGAGGGCACGCATCTGCCCCTGGCGATGCCCACCCTAACACAGCCCACGGGCACGAGTGCTCCTTCGCACCACCTCCTGGCGCGTGCGCCTTGTGCAAAGGTCCTGCTTCTCTGCCCCGCCTCCCTTGCCCCAGGAGAGGCAAACGGGGGGGAGAAGCCTGGCTCTGACGCCAGCGGTTCAGCCCCAAGTCCCCACAGAAGCACGTCCTAGTGCAATGGCAAAATCGGCTTGCCCAGGACAAGGCAACTGAGAGGCCTCCTTGTGCAGTGGGCTCCGGCAAGCAGGGCGACTCACCAGGTAGTTGTCGGAGACGTGCAAGTAGGCAGCCGCGCACTCCAGCAGGTAATAAAGGGCTCTGCCATCGTTGCCCATTGCCATGTGGTGGTGAGCCAGCGGCACAAGCACCAAATCCACAATGGCCCTGCATTCACAGGCACACGCGGCACCGGGCGTCCCTTTGGCCTTGCTGGGCACCGTAGCTACGCGTTCCGTCCTGGCCAGAAACTGCTCTGCCGCTCTACTCAGAGACAAAGATCACGCAGAAAGACGACGCACGCTAGCATCACCTATACTGCTCCGTCTGCCTAGACTAACAGCATATTCTAGCGCAGCACAAGCAAGGCCCTGTGCACACGCGCGTCATACGGGAGCGCTGGGTTTCACAGCCTTCCCAGGCGTGCAGAGGGCTGGCCGCTTATTCTTTCAGCCCCCCGCATTCACAACCACAGTTTCCCAGCAGCGTTCCACATTACAGTTGACACGGGCGACCCCCGAGTGGCCTGGCTCCCCCCATCCTTGCTCCGTCTTCCCCCTGTGCTCCTCCCTCCCTTCCGCTCTTGCCTTCCCTCCTCGCTCGAGAGCTGTGGCTCTGCCCTGACTGCAAGCCAGTACCACTCACTAACACAGCGCTTGGGCGCAAGATTCGTTTTCTTCCACTGCAGCAACATCAACCCGCGCGCGCTGAGCAGTCTTCTCGCGCGCCGTAGCCCCAGAGCCCAAGGCGAGCGGGGCCAGGCAGGGCAAAACGGGGGCGAGGAGCAACATCGCCCCTTTCAAGCCCTAGCAAACTATTCCTTTGGCTTTAGCGGTAACAAGATCCACGAGGACGCGATGCTGTTGGTGCCTTTGCTGACCCTGCTCTGGAGCAACGCTGCTCTTGGCCACAGGGAGGAAGTCAAGCAGGCCTTTCTGCCACCTTCCAGCAGCCCCCCTGCTCCCGCTGGCTGCTTTGCCCCTGCACACCTCGCAACATTGCTCTCCTACAGCTAGGAAGGCAGGGCTGGCTCCGCCCTAACGTGACCATCGTCACCCTGATCCCACTGGCTTCCTCCAAGAGGCTCATCTCCAGGGCCACCCCATCCCAGCTCCCACCCAACAGGCCAGCTCTTTCCTGAGCTAGAGTCACAGCCAGCAGGCACAACTGCAAACTCCACTTGCCCCCTCTGCAGACCCTGAGCCCGCTGACTTCCCAACGTAACCAAAACCTACTCTCCTCACCGAAAAGTCTCCTCCAAGAAGCTCTTCTCTTTCTGCAGGGCTTTTGCAGTACCTGGAAACAAAGCACGAGTTAAACGCTTCCTCACCTCACACGCGGGAAGAGCTGCATCTTGCCATGCTCCATCCGAAAGGGGAGGAGAGCAGAGTCAAAGGGACCGACGGCAGCTCTCTTCCTGGCCTCTTCCCCCGAGAGCTGCCTTCCCGGCAGGGCTGTTACGTTTTGGGCAAGCGTAGCACACCCACCAGGAAAGGCGCCTCAGCCTGCGGGGCCGGGGGGTGCACCGCAAGGCTCTTGTCACTGCAAGGACATGGGCTGCTCTCCGGTCATTCCAGGGAAACGCAGGAGGGCGTTCCGGGGCACAGAGGCTCTACGCTGTGCCCACAGCATGGCTCTGCTGGTGCAGCTGGCCTCAGTGGAGGACTAAGCTAGTCTCAGGGAAGCCTCTCCCCTCTGCTGACAGCATCCCTAGGCTTCAGCAAAACGCTTCTGCGGACGGCGCTTGAGACAGAGCAGCGCTTCCATTAATTGCGCAAGCACAGTGCGGAGGGCCCAGGCTCCAAAGCACGGCAGCTAGCATACCCGGAGTGGCACGGAGCTCATCCCTCTTCAACTCCTCCTTTCTGAGCAGGGAGGCCTCCCAGCTGGACGAGCAGCGTTCGCTGGCACGGTCGTCGCAGCTCTCTGCCTCCCGGGCGCTGCCGAGGGCCAAGCGGTGGAAGGCCACAAAGTCCCCTCCGCCGCAGCACTGGCACTTGTGCGCTTGCCTCTCCAGGAAGGCCGCGCACTTGCGGTGCATGGCCACCCTCTGTCCCTTGGGCCACAGCTCGTAGGCAGCCTCCCGCAGCAGTGGGGCGCAGAAGGTCAGGACGCCAGACTGCAGCCTCGCGGTCTTCTCGGTCTCGCCCAAGCACCGCTTCTGGGCACCTGAAAGGCAACGGGGCTTCACATCAGCCACAGCTGGGGCCATAGCCGGGGGACGAAAGACAGGCCTTGGCGTGGATCCTTGGCAGGAAACCAGCGCTCCTGCACTCGGAGCCTCGCAGCGCTAGGGTGAAAGGGACCCGTTTGCCTTGCCGACACCAGCACAGCCTGCGCAACAGGCTACTGCCCTGCGCTCTCCCTCCCAACGCACAGCCTTCAGCTGCACTCCCGCAAGCAGCTGCCGAGGCTGCTGGCAGCAGAAGCAAGGCCGGCCATTTGGCCCATTACACACCACCGGAGGGGGCAGTGCAGCGTGCCCTGGCGAGCCCCGCCAGGCACACAGCCGGGAGCAGCAGGAGCCTACCACGCTCCCGGGGGCGCATTATCACCACTTACCGCTCTCTTCCTCCAGAGAGGTGGCGGGCCCCTTGGTGGGAACACTGCTGCCTTCTGGCACCTTCCCAGCATTCAGCCACTTCAAGATGTTGCCTCTCACCAGGACATTCAACGCCTTGTTCATCTTGGTCCTGGTCCACCTGGGAAGGAGGCGTAACAGCAGCTCGGTGGTAAACGTCGGCCCGATGACGGCTGCGCACTTCAAGACCATCCGCTCCGAGGGCTTCATGCTGTCCACCTCAGCCAGCGCAATCCCTGTCAAAAACAAGCCACAGCTCTCTCTCTTGCCCCCTCCCAAGCCTGAGGCTGCCGAGGCTGCCTTAGCTTCCCCACACCAGACGCTACATTTGTAGCCTTCTTTCCTAGGGACCAAACCCCTTGGGCAGTCGCAACCCAGGGCACACAGACACCCAGCCTCTCTCTAGCCCATGCCCCGGGAAAGAACCTCCGTGCAGCCGCCAGCCGCCGCAGCGGGGCTCGGCCCCTCACCTTTCAAGGTGGAGGGAAGCACGATGCTCTGCAGGTTCACGTCAGGTCTGATGGTGCACACCCTGCGCTCCTTCCCCGCGCTGGAGCTCCAGGAGGCTGCGGCAGGGGAAGCCTCCGTTACAGAAGCTGAGCGGAGCAAGAGAGCAGCGTAAAGCGATTTTCAAAGGGAGACGATTCAGGCCGTCACCTCCTGCTTGCCCTCCATCTTCCACCCTTTAGCATTCATCCCCCCCCGGGCAGGTCTTACAGCAGCTGGGCCCTGCGCTCCGTGGCAGCATAAATCCACCGCGCGGCTGCACCCAAGGAACACTGCAGCCACGCCACTCTCCGCCCTGCTCCACAATAACCGCCCCCGTTCATGCTGCCTCCAGACAATACCAGGGCTTAGCTCAGTGCCAGGGAGCGTCTCTTCCCCTCCTTTGCAATTTTCTGCCCCGTCCGCATTGCTTCGCCCCACAAAGCCACCCAAACTCCCCAGCCTGTGCTTAGGCTAGCCCAGCAGCAAGGCATGCAGGAGCCCACGCCTGAGCCAGGCCAAGGCCTCTACTGCTGCAACACCAGCCTGGGCCAACTTCACAGGGGAAACCCAGGGCAACAACGCGCTCTGGAAGATGCGCCACAGCAACCAGGCCGTCAGCCACAACGGCGCTTACTGAAGAGGCTCTCCCACTTGTCCTCCATTTTCTCGCCCTTCCGCAGCAGGTGGAACAAGAGCATGTCGTGGCGCTTAAGGTCGCTCAGCAGTTCCTCGCAGTAATATGGGATCCCGTAGCTTCTCTGCATCAGGAACCTGGAAAGGAGCAGATCCAGCAGGGACTGACACAGGCAAAGCAAGGTGGGACACGTTTCAGACCAGCCTCTTTGCCACAGCTACACCTCCCTTTTGAACAGGCCAGCACTCCCACTGCCTTTGGCATCTGAGCTGCCCGGAAGATACAGCGGTTGCTGGAACGCGCAGGAAAAGAGTCGCGCGCAGTGCCCAAGGCACAGAGCTGCAAGCCTCGTCTCTCCTGGCCCCAACAGCCTAGATGCTCTCCGGCACCAGTGAGAGCCTCGGCCCCAGCAACAAATCGCCCCCCACTGCCCCACCACGTTCGTTCCCTCCTGCCCTCTGCAGCGGGTCAACCCCTCGCGAAGAGCTCCGAGGCCCCGCCTGGGACTTACGTCTCTAGGGCCCTGGGCACACTGACAACTCCCAGCTCCCGGCAGGCTTTCTGCACAACAGCTGAAGCTTTCAGCTCTCCCAGATGAACGTGGGTCGTTTGCTGCAACTTCATGATGTCTGCTGCAGCTTCGCAGAGCCTCTGTCTTCCGTAGCGAGCAGGAGCAAAGCCCATGACCACAAAGAGCGGGACATCTCTGAGCACATGCGACATAACAGCCCAGGAGGCAGAGTCGATGTAGTGCGCGTTGTCGATGACAAACAGGACAAGCTCGTCTTCAACGATCTGAAACAAGCACGTTGGTCTGGGTGGATTCTGAGGGATTCTCAAGCATCTTCCACAGGACAGACTTTGGCCGGCCTCTCCCCACACAGAGGACGCGCAGAAGTCGCTCTCCTCTCCCCAGCTACCTCTTCGTTCGGAATCTCACCCGCTCTTCCGTGCTCCGAGACTCTTAAGCTCCCTCGGGCACGGTGGCACGGAAAGACACCGTTCCTCCTCCTCCGGAGCACATGCCCTCCAACTTCACAGGAGCAAAGTTATCAGGGGGCATGGCACGCGGAGTTTAGCCTCTGCAGGGCAATGACTCCGGTACACTGTCCTCCCACCAGCTCCCACCACTCTCCTGCAGAGCCCTCAGCCTGCGGCCTTGCTTTCCTTCTCTGACCCAGGATGGGGAGAACGGCTCACCTTCTGTAGCAGTTTCTTGAAAACCAACCCCAATTCCGTTGTCCTTTGAGCACCGCTCATCTTGGACACCTTCTCCGACAGGGGAAACTGGCCAGAAAAGCAGAGTCACAGAGAAACAGCCTTTCAGGGCGGTTCAGCACACCTGCCCACCACGCAAGTCCAAGCGAGCAAAACGCCTCTGCTGCCCTCAGCATCTTACCTCTCCCCCCACACAGTGGAGAGGAGACGCAGCGCGCACGTCACCGGGAGCCTACAACGGAGGCCCTCTGCTGAGGGTCTCTGGCAGAGCTCTTGCAGGGAGGCATGAGGGGGGAGAAGAGCTTCTTCCCTCGCCGTGGCAATCGCGCGAGGGAGCAGGCTGCTCACGCACCAGTGAACTCAGCACCAGCTCATCGGCCCCCTCTCAAAGCCTCTCTGCAATGCCCTTTCCAGGCTGCTGAGCAAGACACCAGGAACTGCCTGCAGCAGCCTGGCACCTGCACTCACCCCTAACAAGGAGCCCCCTCGCCCCCCTCTTTGGACCCACAAACAGAAGCCCAGCCTGTGCTACCCTCCTGCTACTCCCACCACGGAGCTAAGCCCACTCCCCAGCACGGTGTCCCAACCACAACAGCCACAGGACGGCTCACAAGCAGGCCTTCGCCACGGCCACAGAGGCCTCTCGCTCTCACCTTAACGACGAAAGGCACATTGAGGAGGCAGTAGCTGCTCTCTTCCACCAGCCCTTGGAGCTTTTCCTGCAGGGCGAGCTCTCTGGCACTGCACGATTTACAGGCCTGCAGGCCCATGGCCACAGCCAGCACCATGTGCATGGCAGAGTAGACCTGCTTCAGGTTGAGCTCCAGCGCTTCCACAGCCACTACCCTGCCATGCAGAAGCAAAAGGCACTGAGATTCAGAGAGGGACCCAAGCAGCCGCAGGCTTCTCACACTAAGCTCTAGGGGAGAGGCGGAATCCAGGGCCACTTGGGTTTCTTCTCTTGGCTCCGCAGCTACGGCCAAAAGCCCTGACTGAGCTCGGGCTCTACTTTGCTTGGGGCCTGGCCCAAAGAAGGAAGCTCAACAGCAGTGGCTCCAGCAGCCACCTCTAGCTCCCTCAAGAGGCAGCAGGAGGGCACGCAGCTGCTCCTCAGCAGCAGCTCCTGCAGGCCTTGCAGGGATGCTGCAGTCCAAGGGCCACGCACCCGGGCAGAGGGCAGAGGGGCTCCAGTAGCCCACGGACATCAGCGGCTGGGCAGCGAAAGCGTTCCACAGCTCCCGGTCAGCAACACTCACCTGAGCCCAGCAGCCTGGCCTAAAGAGGCAAGCTCCGTAAGTAAATGGCTCTTTCCAGAGCCCGTCACGCCCTCAAACGCCATGATGTGGCTTGCTTTCTTATCCACATAGGCTTTCAAGTAACTTTCAAAGAGGGCAATCTCCTCCTCCCGACCTGGGAAGGCAAACAAGAAAGCGACCCGTTGCAGCGAGCTGAAAAGCAAACAGCCGTCGGCACCCTTCTCTCTCGCCGCCACAGCGGGTCAGTCGGACCCAAGGAAATCTCCTCCCCGATCCCAACTACGGCCATCCCTTTAGCCCTGAGGCTGTGAGCAACTGCACACTGGAAAGGTCCCGCCACGCTAGCTATGCAGCACGGCAGGGAGCATCCGGCGCACGCCTCACCCTGCTTCCCACCTCTAGCTGCGGCCCAACCCCAAAGACAGGAACCAGCTAGGAGCCAAGGTATGCACCAAACCCTTAGGGCCACGCCAGGCAACGCCATCCCTCGCAAAAGCTTCTCCGTTCCCAGAGCGGAACTAACAGGTACCGACGGCAACAAATTGGCCTTCAGCAGACCAAGGCGTTCTCCACCTACCGAGCAACGGGGAAGAGCTGGGCCTCTCCTTCGTAACATCCATGCCAAACATGCTAGCGGGAGGAAGAGAAAAACAAAAGCCAATGAAGTAGGCAGAAGCTGGAGGACGTAGAGCCACGCGTGGAGCTGAGGGTGCGCTCCCGGGGACCCGCTCTTCTTTCGAGCCGGAGCGAATCCTGCCCACGCTCCCACTGGCCCAGCAGAGAGCGCAAACACCAAACGAGCACTAGCAAAGCTGCAGCCAGGAAGAAGCCCAACGGCCACAGTGGGACACCACACAGCATCAAGACTCGAGCGCCACAGGCCAAAGCCCAAGGAAGCGGAGACATGAGCAAGAAGCCAGGCAGTGCCGCTGGCTAGCACACTGCTGCACCCCACAGGACAAGCCAAACAAGTCTCTGGTCCTGCCTACTGCTTCCCTGGCCTTTGCTCACAGGCAGCGCTTTCGAGAAGCGGGGCCCTGCAACAGCTGCTGTCAAGGCAAAGACGGGCAAGAAAAAACACTTCAAGCCATGACGTGCAACAGGACGACAAGGGTCACTTCTTGGGCCAAGGCGCCAAGCACCAGGCACCTTGGGCTCGAGTTTTTCTGAAGTTGCAAGGGGACGGCAACGTCAACGTTCCAAACGGCCTCCAAAGAGGATGCCAAACCCTGGCCCAGGGGAACACCTGAACTTTCACCAGGAGGCACTCAGGAACTGAGTCCTGGCCTGACCAAAAGCTTTCCGGGAGCGTCATGCTCGGAAGCAGCTGGGAGAAAACCTCCCTGGGGCAGAATTGCCACTGCGTTAGTCTTGCGCGCAATGGAGCAAGCACAGGGCAGAAAGCACAGCTGGAAGCCGTTTGGACCGGGGCTGCAAGGCCCCTCTGTGCCTACGGACACCTAAAAGCCTTCTCCACCCCTCCGGCATCACTCCCCGTCTCCTTACAGCAGGAGGCACCAGCGTAGGCAGGCCAAAAGCGTACAGAATCACAGAATCACAGAATCGTTTAGGTTGGAAGGAACCTCTGGAGATCATCTCGTCCAACCTCCCTGCTCAAGCAGGGTCACCTAGAGCATATTGCCCAGGATCACATCCAGACGGGTTTTGAATATCTCCAGCGAAGGAGACTCCACCACCCCTCTGGGCAACCTGTTCCAATGCTCTGTCACCCTCACAGTGAAGAAGTTTTTTCTCAGGTTCAGATGGAACTTCCTGTGGTTCAGGTTCTGCCCATTGCCTCTTGTCCTGTTGCTGGGCACCACGGAGAAGAGGCTGGCCCCATCCTCTTGACACTCCCCCTTCAGATACTTGTACACGTTGATGAGATCCCCTCTCAATCTTCTCTTCTCCAGGCTGAACAGGCCCAGCTCTTGCAGTACCCGTGCTCTGCCTTTCCATCTTCTCAGCCCCAGCGATGGGAGGGGTGGGCGGGGGCCAGCTCTGCACAACTCCTCTTTGCGGACCAAGACTGGACCCTGTGTGCCACCCTGCCCCCAACCAGCCCGCTCAAACAGGACACTCACGACTTCGCCGACACCCCCAGGTATTGATACACGGGGCCAGGATCGACAACCCCCTTCATCTTTGCCTCCGGCAGCTCCTCGAAGCACCATCGGGGCAGCCTAGAGGCTGCGTACGTCGCTGCATCACAGGACACCAGCCCAGGGTAGTGCTCCATCAGCCGGGCTGCCAGATTCACCTTCTGGCCAATGACTGCCGCAGAGAGAGAGCACGCATTCACGTACCTATGAAACCAACCCGCTCCACCCTTCACCGCCAACGGCTGCATCACCTCCAGCACAGGCAAGCCCCAAACCGTTGGCAGCACAACCAGCAGGAACAACAAGGCTCTGAGCCTGGTCCCCCGCACCGCAGCGGCGCCCGCTCTGCCTCCCTCATTCCCCACAGGACACAGGCCAAGGCCTCGTCCCAGCCCAGCACATACGGGCAACAGGGTGTTCCCTGCCGCTCTGCCTCTTCCTTTGACACGCTGCTCCGGCTGAACAGACCCAGCCCAGCCACCCGCTCCTCAGCCAAACACCTCGTACCTGTGTATTCGTGCCTCACGCGATGGCCTACGACTCCGCAGAACACCGTCCCGCTGGTAACCCCGACAGACACGGCCCTGACACACACGGAGAGCGACAGGCATTCAGCAGCGCCCGCGCACAGGCCTGCCTGCCCACCTACCTTCACCCCTTCACCCGGCTCCCCTCGCACCACCTCCCGCCCTGGCAGGGCAGACCTCGGGGACCTGCAGAGCTCCGCAGCGTAACGCCCCCAGGTGAAAGGGGCTCCCGAGAGCAGCCAGGCAGTTTTCAACCCTTCCCCTAAGGCCGCACAGCTGTGACGGGCGGAAAGTCCCTGACTCCAGCCAGCCTCAGCACGCCTCCTCGGCGCGGGCAAGAAGGGCACCTCTCAGGGCACTGTCTCCTTCCTCCCAGGGACAGAGGAGGCCAAGCTAGAGGGCACGTCTCGCTGAGAAACCATCCCTCCCTCCTTCCCCCGCGCAGTCCCAGGCAACGCGCCTCCCCACTCACTCGATTTTCCTAGGCCTCGAGGAGCACGCCTTGGAGATTTGAACAGCGCTTTCCAAGGCGTGAACGCTTTCGTCGGGCAGCTTCTCTCCAGGGAGTCCAAACACGCACAGGAACGTGCAGCCCTGCCAAGGACAGCGGCAGCACAGCTTGGGACAGCGCCTACGGCAAACGGCTCATGCCGTGCGAGTCGAGCCGCTGCCGAGAGCAGCAGAGCTTCAGGGCAACCCCCAGCCAGAGGGTGCTGATCCCAGCGCCGAGGCAGAGCTGCTTCTCCTTTCCCCGCTGCTCAGTAGACCGAGAGAGCCACTGCCCTCTCGTTTGCTGCCCACACTTTTGCGGGGTGGGCTCCTCCCCCACACTCACTTTATCAAACATGGAGATTTTGTTGATCTCGCCCTTGTGAGGACGGATGATCTCCAGCATCATCACGCTGCTGTCCTGGATAGCCTTGCAGATCTGCGTTAAGTTGACATCGGCAGCAAACTGCAGCTTGACAAAGAGGCAGGTGACCGGCCGTAGCTCGGACAAGTAGTCCAGGGGCTGTCTGTCATCAATCTGGAAGACGAGAGCAGGACACCTTCAGCAGCCAGCTCTCCCCGAGAGCGGACTGCCCCCAGCAAACACCAAGCAAGAGCCCCCACGTGGGCAGCAGCACGCGCTCTCAGCGGAAGGAATAACTCCTCCCCTCGGGGCAAAATAAACACAGCTCCCGGCAGCTGTGGCCATACCTTCCTCAGAACAGATGCGGGGACGTACTTCCGCAGCAACTTCCCCAGAGCATGCCGAGGGGCCAGGGAAACAGCAGGCCTCAGGATGCCTAGGGAAGGAAAATCCAGGCGGTCACTGGCAGGCTGGCACTACGAGCCTGCCTAGGGAAAAGCAGTTGGAAAGCAGGGGCTGGCACTGGAACTCAGGGAGAGAAAGTCTCCTCCAGTTGCACATTTCTTCCTCCTGCAGGTGCTCAGCCAGAGCAGGCCCCTGGAAGCAGGGGGAAGCAGCGAGTGCCTCCGCTGAAGCGCACCAGGGCCAAAGGCACAAATGCTGACTGCAAGGGGGAGAGGGCAGAGGGCGTTCCTCGCTGGCCCCTGAACAAGCCCGCCCCCACCTTTCTGGGCAGCCACAGAACGTCATGAACACGGGCCTCACCTGACGCCTCAGGAGAACTGTAGTTCAGCTGGGCTCGGGTAAACTTGGAGAAGATGTCTTCGCGTTCCGACAGAGACATCCGTTCCATGCCTGTAACCTAAAGGCACACAGTACAAAAACGTGTCGAGGACAGCTCCAGGACCCACAGAGGACAGTACCCGTTGAGGCAAACTCTTCCAGCGCCTCCTGACCCCCTCTTCAAAGCCACCCAGCAGAATCCAGAGACAACCCTGAGACAAAACTGCTCCCCAGCAGCTACTGCTCCCCACCTACGGGAGCACCTCTTACACCTAGAACTCCCTCCACGCGCGTCTCCTCGCCCTTCTCACACCTTCCTCCCTCACAGCCACGTCCACGCCCAGGCCCTCAGAATTGCTCCAGAGGCCGTCCCACCCACCTTCACAGCGCTTTGGCCTTTAAGTCTCTTGGTCTTGATCTGGTTCCGGTTACAGAGCTCCCAGCAGCTGGGTGACAGGATCACGTCACTTGCATTGGCAAGGTTTTGGGCCTGCCACACTTCACCCACGGCCTGGCCAAGGATCAGGAAGTGCTGCTGCTTTTTGTCTCCAACAGTCAGGAGGGACATATGCCCTGCAGAGATCCCTGGTGAGAGACAAGCACAACTGATGCAGAGAGCATTTTTACCTCCACAGCCCGCCACAGCTCAGCTCCTCCCAGGCCAACTTTGAAGCTCAGCCCTGGAGCCAGGCTCTTCCGCTCAACTGCTTCGAGCGCAGGCGTCCCACTTGATGGATTCAGGATCGATCGTGGCCGGGGAGGGGGTCCTAATCAGGGGCCCCACACCGGCACGTTGGCCAGCCACCGGCTCACTTTGCATGCAGGCAGCTCGTGAACGCCTGCCTGAGAACGCGCAGCAGCCTAATCCAGCACTCCCCGTACCTATCTTCAGTCGGAGCTTCAGACCCACGTCCGTCTCACGGATCCTGTACTTCTCCTGGATTTGCTGGCTACACTGCAGCACCAGGCTGATGGTGTCTCTCAGCTGCGCGTGCTTTGCTCTCCACAGCACCAGCACAGCATCCCCTGGGGAAAGCGAGGGGACAGGGACGGCTCTCGTGACACCTGACGCTCCCTGACCTGCACCCACCGGCCGGGACAGCGGAAGCCAGCAGGCGTGCCAGGGAAAACGCGTTTGGGTGAAGGCATCCTCCTCAACTACAGCACCCTGGCCACAGGCACACCTCCCCCTCTGCCCCGCCAGCTACAACTGCAGCCACGCCGCCAGGGCCCGGGACGGCAGCTCCCCCTGGGCACCTGCGTGCCAGCAGAGCCACCCCTCGGGGCTCTGCCGGCTCGCGCCTCTGTCTCCCCTCTCCCCTCGCACTCGTCTGCAGCTGCAGCAGACAAGGCCACGTCTCTTTTACGCACACGTACCTGCAAACTTCAAGATGTCTCCACCAAAAGCCAGCAGCTCTGCAGACCAAAAAAAAAACACAAGAAGAGCTGCAGCTAGGCCTTCTTCAGGAAGGCCGCAGGACAAGCCGCTCTGCTCAGACAGCAGCACAAGAGCAGCGGTGCTTTGGGGGCACAACTTAGCAAACGTAGCAGCTACACTGCTCACAGGGACCACAGCCCTGGGACCTACGCTACTGTGCCCTGTGACAAGGCCCCAGGGAAGGCAACGCACACTTTGGTCAGCGCCCCCATCCCCAGCTCATTTGGGCACTAACACTGGCTAGATGCCCCCGCTCCCCCCTGCGCCCCAACACCAGCAAAATCTTCCTCCATCACTGAACAGCGGTCACTCCACAAGCCCAAGGGTGGGTGCTGAGAAAGCGGGCACCTCCTTAGTCTTTGTGGGGAGCAGAAAGCACCTGCCAGAAGAGCCCAGCTGCTCTCGGCGGCTCTCAGCCCCATAGGAACCCCCAGCCCGCGCAAGGAGGAGGCGGCGGCGGCAGCAGCAGCAGCAGCAGCAGCAGCAGGCTGCCCAGCACCTCCCTCTTGTCGTGGCCCAATCCCACACAGTCCTGCAGAACGGCACTTACCCTCCAAAATGTCACCCATGTAGCGATTGAGGGTTTGCGTTACCTCATCCGCACCCCGCTCTATGCTGATGCTCTGGCTGAATTTCTCTGTCAGAGCAGTGAAACCTGCAACAGGGACACACAGGCACAAAGAAATCAGGACGCGTCTACAGGGCCGAAGGACCTGGCACTTTCCACGTCGCTTTCAGCCAGCCGAGAGAACCACGCTCCGGGAGAACCCAGGCGCGCCCCTGACAGCAGCCACAGCCCTCTAATTCCACCCGCGCTTCTGAGCGCTCGCTGACGGGCGCCTTCCCCATGCTCACACCCACCCGTTACGCCTAGCTCCTGCACTTGGCTGCCACCCTCCAGCGCGTCCCCCGGCTGCCTCCCCTCTTGCCTACAGCCAGGCAACACCCTGAGCTAGAAAGCCCACGAGGCCTTTGCCAACTAACGCAGCACCTGGCCAGCCAGCTCCTCTGCGCAGCAGCTGCTCCTCCAAGTTGGCCCTGACAAAGACTAACAAGGGGGAGGCAAGGCAGCCAGGCCTCCTCTCCCAGGCCTCCATGAGCCAGAGCCTGGCCCACCTCACACCTCCCCAAAGCTCCAGAGAGAGCACTGCAGGCAACAGCGCGGGCCCAAGCTGCTGCTCCGGCAGCCTCAGGGCTCCCTAACGCACGCTGCTCTGAGCAGACGGCTGACCACAAGCAGGCCGCAGGGCTGCTGCCAGCAAAGACCACCCCCGGGCTGTGACCTCAGCTACGTCCGAGCGCTACTTCCCCAAAGCGGAAGACCTCAGCGGCAAACGACATCTCCTTTGACCCCTTCTCTACCACAGGCGGGACGACCAGGGCTCCAAAAGGCCCGCTAAGTCCCAGCGGCTCGGGTCGGGGACTCCTCCTCAGTGCCCGCCCTTCATAACGCTTTGACCCACCTGACACATCAGCAAAGAGCAGCACTCCATGGAAGTTCTGAACGCAACGGTTCTCCTGCTTCAAGTCCTCAGACAAAAGCAGGTCGGGGACGTAAGCAGCTACTTCCCCCAGTTCTGAGCAGTGCTTTGACCTTCGCTCCCAGGCACAAGACATCGTCAGCGCCCTGGGGTACCTGCGGTACCTCAGTACAAGACGACCCACCGTGCCCACCAGGGAGGACGACCAGACACCACTGCACAGCGTTGCGCACTGGCCTTTGGGAGGCGCGGCTGGCCCTCTGTCACCAAGGGGCCGGGGGAGGTCACAGTCGGCTCACAGTGACATCGTCCGCGTGTCATCATTTACCTGTCCACTGTCGCCTACGCTGATCCGGCTAACAGTGACAGCCTCGGCAAGGCACCGCTTACCCAGCAACTGCCGGGAAGCTGCCCCCCGCTCCCTCCCTACGCCGAGCCGGTTGCTCAGAGGTGGCTAGCGCGACGCAGTTGTCTCCCGTACAGAGCTGAAGGAGGCTCGCACAGCGACTGACCTCCACCCGTGGCCGAAACAGCAGCTGCTTCCCACGTTCCCAAGCGCAAAGGGCCTAACAGACGTGCTGACAGCCAGCAGCCCAGGCTTCCCCAAAAGCACGGCCACTGCAGCACGCAGCGGGACATTTCCAGGGCTGCTCGGAGGACTTGTATTTCTTTGCAAAAAGAAGTGGGGCTTTCCCGGGGGGGGCAGCGGGGGACACAGCCAACCTCCATCCACACGGCTCCTGGGGGAGGCCGGGAGGAGATGGACAGGGCTGGGCCAGGACCACGGCGCACCGACGTATCAGAGAGGGCAAGACAAAGTCCAAAGCCGCAGCAGGAGGCAGCTCCAGGTCCCTGCTCCGAGTGAGAACGCTGTTGTAAACCTTGCATGCCCCAGGGAAACAGAGCCACGCTGGGCACCCTGGCTCACGCACGGCCCTCTGCCTCCAGGCAGGCAAAGGCAGCTCCCCGTCCACCTTAGCCGCTGCCCCGAGCCACACAACTGCTGCCACCAAAGCAGCAGCACTGAGGAGAGCCGGGCTCTACGGGGGACGAGGGCTAGCAGCCAAGGCCGCGCTCCGCGCGCGCCAAAGCTGCCCTTCTCCCCAGTCGCTCAGAGGAGCAGCTGCACGAGTTGGCGTGCCTGCCACACGGTGACACTCAGCGGCTGCTTGCCCAGGCAGCCTCCAGTGTCCCTCTCGGACTGTGCCTCTCCCTCAGGCAATGGCCAGGCGAGGGAGCACCAGCCCCTCCCAGGCCTGGGGGACCAGGTGCTTTAGACAAGCCTGTGCCCTTGCGCTGCTGACCTCAAACAGCAGAGCACTTGACAGCAGAAACCAGCCTGCCTTCTTTCCTGCTGCCTCAGCACTCAGAGAGAGGCTACCAAGATGGTCTCTCTTCTTGCCTCCAGAAGGCTCCCCCTGCTGCCTCGGGGCCCACCAAAGTCTCCCAAGCAAGCACAAGTCACTTGCACCCAACACACACAACTGCAACCTGCTGGCGACAGCCAGGCACACACACCGAGCCAGGCCCAGGTTCGGAACGCTGCTTGCCAGCCCAGCTCACACGCTTCCTCCTTCCTCCTTCCCACGAGGCAGGCAAAGCGGTCACCCGTACGGGAGACTGACGATGCAGGCCGACCGAGCAGGCTTGCTCTGCCTCCTCAGGAAGAGCGCGCAGCAGCGTGACGACGCCTAGGCCAACGCTCTCTCTTGCCAGTGAGCAGCAAGGGCTGGCTGCTCCCCAAGGCAAGCTCAGCTGGGAGCTGGGCCGACCCCAGCACAAGCAGCGCCCTCGCCCACAGGGGCATCCCTCTTGGCTACATCTATATGCACACACGTACATCCATTCTCCACTAAGGAGCTCTCATCCGCATCAACCAGAGAGGGCAACAGGATGAGGCCGCTAGTGCTGTTGACTTTTCTGACTAGGGAACACTTCAAACCAGTCCCGCTTCCAGAAAAACACCCTCCCACCCTCCCCACCTCAGCAACCACTTGGCCCTACACCAGGGCCAAGCTCCTCCTGCAGCCGGCTCAAGCGCTTACACAGCGCCACAGGGAACTGCACTAGGGCGAGGGGGAGAGAATTTCTTGCACTGCTTTACAGCCCTCGACTCTTGTGAGCACTAACAACGGGGGTGGTGGCTTCCCCGCCGCCTAGCTTTCCCAATAAACCACAGGCCAGAGACTCTCGTGGCACGCCTTCAGCGTCCTCTTGCTGTGGTCTGTGACTCCATACAGAACGCTGAGATGATGGCAGTGTTTCTTTATTTAACCCCTGGAAGAGCATCCTCGCTCGGCCGTGCTGGCAGCTTCAGCAGGTACCTGCAGCTACAGACTTCAGGCTTTGCTTGCTTCAGCTGGGGAAAACGTGGCGCTGTCTCCAGCCACAAGTCTCCCACGGGGCCCTTGCCAGTGAACCACCGCTCCTGAGGAAAACAAAAGCCCAAGTGAGAGCCGCGAAGAACAGGAGGTCCCCAGAGCCACAGGCGCGGTCCGGGAAGGCAAGCGAGGCCTCTTGCAGTAGCTTCTTCCACCCATCACCCAATTTGCCGTGCTGCAAAAGCCTATCAGGGAGGGCAAGGAGAGGGAACGCAAAGGAAACCTCCTCCAGCCAGGTTCAGGCTGGCTCCCAGAGCTGGCTCAAGGGAGAGGCAGAGATTCCACTCCACCGCTCCTCAGCCCAGCAGAGATGCTGGGAAGGAGCGGCATGCTGCAGCGCCTGCTGCTCCCTCGCGTGTCCTTCCAGCCCCTCCTGAGGGAAGGGCATCGCAGCTGCCACTGCCCTCCTGCTGAGGAGGGCTAGCAGCCCCTACCAGCTCGCCAAGGACTTTCGGCACACGCTCCTGAAGCTCGCTGGGGGCTTTCCCTACGTGGACCTGCCGGAGTACAGTCCGCGCCACCTTCTCCTAGGGCATGCCAAACCTCTGCCCAGGGAGCAACTCAGAGGCAAAGAGGATCCACTTACAGCGCTCATCTCCAGCCAAGCCTTCTCCAGGAGGTTGCCATTCGCCTCACAGGCTTGGAGGCCCTGCCTGAGGCACAACAGGCTCTGGTCTTTGTTACCCAGCATGCAGAAAACGTACGCTTTCAGATGGTAGGCTCTGGGGTAGAAGACGGGGCTTGTAGAGCACCGAGCAAAAACCTCTTCCACAAGCTACCGAGAGAACATCGGAGAGGCACGTCAGCAGAAGTCATCGAGCTGGGCGATGGCTCGGCACTGAGGACCGCACCTATTCCCCAAAGGGGAAAGCAGCCGCAAAGGCACAAGGAGCACGCAGCTAGCAAGGCTGAGATACCACACAAGTCTCTCCCGAGCCATAAGCCCTCACATGCAGCAGGCATTTCAGCAGGGCTCACTAGCTAGCTCATGGCTGTGCAAGTCTCTTCTCCTGTCTTGCAGACCATTCCCATCCCCACAAGGGAATCCTCACGTGCCCAGGAAGACCCCCGTCACCTCACTGCCTTCTCTACCACCTCTTGCTGCCGCCCCAGGGGGGAGCAGCCTCTTGCCATGTTCCTCTCTAACCCACTACCACACTCTGCCTCTAGCCTGGCTCCATCCCAGCGCGGCTGCTTCGCCCTGGCCTTGCCAATCCACTGCTGCTCGCAACACAGCTTTCCCTAGAGGCCCCTCACAGCGTGCACACCCCCCTCCTTCTCTTCCCTCACCCTTAGAGCCCTGCTGCGGCTCTCCCGGGCCCTCGCCGAGCTGCGCTCAATGTCGTTCCGCAGCACCAGCGTGTAGCACTCCAGGAGCCGGCTGCATGCTTGGGTGGCCAAAACGGAGGCGTCAGCTCTCTTCAGCAGCCTCTTGGCCTTTTCAAAGGGCTTCTGGAACTCGGCCCACTGCCCAAGCCTTCCAAACCTACACCGTCCAGAGAGAAACACACACACACACACACACACACGTTTTGTAGAGTACTTGATCAAGTACTCTACACCCCAGCGACGGCCGCCTTGTTGGACAGGGCACGGGGGACACGACAGGCCCAGAGCTCCCACCTCCCCTGCCAGAACCACTGCCTGGGCCTCTCGCCAGTCTAAGCACCTCTGTAACTTACCAAAGAGCCAGGGACGAATACAGTCCAAGCAGGATGCTGTTGTGCGAGCTGAGGATGTGGTTTGCTTCGTTCTGCTCAACGAAGCTCCTGCACTCTTCAAATGACTTGTACTCCCAGCCTGTAATACAAATGCATCGCAGAGAAGCAGTGCCGCCCTCCGCTGCCTTGTTTTCCCTCGGGCATTCGTAGCAGGACAAAGCTCAAGCACAGCTGGAGAATTTCTGGGCAGGTAAACCACTCAGAGAGCAAGCAAAACCAAACAGGAACAAGGCAAGGGCTGGAGTTCTAGCCTAGCTCCTCAGGGCTAGTCAAGCGCCACACAAATATCTATTCCCTTTTCTTCAGCAGCTTTCGAGCGCTGACAGACACACACTGCCATTGACCAGCAAGCGACAGCCACTCCATAGCGTAGGCTGTTAGATGCCTCCTGGTCAGGCACATCCCCCAGCACTGCTATGCCCGCCTCCCCAGGAGCCAGAGCAGAGCGAGCCTGGGAAGAGGTTTCAGAAAGGGGAATCTCAAAACACGGGAAGCAAAGAGGGAAATTGCCAGCATTTTGAAATCACTCTGGGATCACCTGTAGAACATGCAAACAAAGACAGGGGAGGCAGGAAAGACAGACAAAGACACACCCAGAGCCAAAGAGCCCGGGACTCGGCCCAGGAAGTGAAAGCGTGCCTGGAGGCTCTGGCGTCCGTGTTGTAGCAGGAGAAAAAGCATCTTTGCAAGCCTCCTGGCTCTCTGGGGCCCTCCTCACTGAGCACTTACCAGCGTAAAGCAACAGGTCTAAGCAGCAGGAGAAGAAGTATGCCTGCCCAATGATGCTGTGCTCTGCAGCCACCTGCTTCTCGAGCCTGCGCAGCACTTCCTCACATTCTGGGTACCTGCGGAGGAACACAGCGAGCCTCCATGGAGCCTCTCCGCGGGGTGGGATCCCAGTCACCACCTCCGGACGCTCCCCGCTCCCCTTCCCATCATCCCGCTCTCCCTGCGCTGCTCTTTCTGGCATCGCCATCAGAGGTTCTCCATCAGACAGTTGTTCATCTTTTGGCAACAAGTCTCCGGAGAAAGGCCTCAGGGACCCCGGCCCAAACGGCAAGCCCCGGAGCAAAACTCAGGCATCCTTCCCATGCAAGCCAGTGCTTTCCCATTGGCCCAGCAGCAGAGCTACTCACCTTTCCATCAAAGTCTTTGTCAGGAAAAGCAGGCCAAAGAGCACGCACAGCTCCCCACTGCCCTCCGCACTCGCCCACATGACGCGTTTGCTTCGGAAACTGCTCCTCTCGAGACCTCCCCCTGGACGACTGCCGTCTCGGGCACCGGTGCCGCGTGGCATGGAAAGGCCCGCGTCCACCCAACCAAACATGGCTAGCGCCCCCAACACAACGAGCGCCTCCCTGCGCTAGGCTCGCTCCTAAACCAGGCCTGGGAATTGCCTGCGGCAAGCGCTACCTGGCAAGGGCCAGAACCGAGCCAGGAACTGTTCCAGCAGTTTCACAGCACACCCTCACGCTCCCCAACAGCCAGCCACGGTCCTTGGCATTGTTTAATTTACCAGCGTCCATACAGCCAGCGAGTATCCAATAAGAAACCAAGCAGCCCTCTTTGCTGCGCGCAGAGAATGACACAAGAAGGATCTCAGGTGGCCCCCCGACCCTGCGCAACCAGCAGTCTGTCCCGCAGCAGCATTACCTCATCTGCAGAAAGAGCGCCGCAAAGAGCGTGGCGAGAACCTTGCAGTCCAGGTCGGGCTTCTCCAGCTCCATCCACAGGCTCTTGGCGCGATAGCCTGCCAAGAAAACAAGCAGGCTCGCACAGGCTCCCTCTGCGGAGATGCCTTCTCGCAGGCAGCGGGGGCAGTACGTACCTACGTCGACAGAGAGGGGCAGATTCCCCAGGCTGAGGTTCAGATGGCTCAGGGCCTGGGCAAATTTGGCGGCCTTTAATACCCCTCCTCCAAAGAGCTCGACGTCAGAGCTAAGCTGGATGGCCGCCCGCCCGTACTGCAGCCACTCTTCCTGGCAGCCCAGGTCCTGGCAGCACCGCGCATATTCCATGTAGGACAACAGGATCTAAAACGGTCCAGACAGGAGACTGTACAAGACTGAATGTCGCCAGGGTGATTCTCTGGCCTAGACGGCTCAGGGCAGAAACCCAACGGCCAGGTTCTCTCTTCTCTTCTGCTCTCAGGGCTCTCACCCCTACGACAAACGGTTCTTAGGACTGCCGCTGCTAACTGCGGCCGTGGCGAGACGAGGGCCCCAGCGGGGTGCTGCCTTAAAGCCACAACCAGCCCAACGCTTACAACGGTGAAACAAACGCCATGAGAGCGACTACCAAGAAGAAGAGCAACGCACGTCTGCTGGAAGTTTGTAAAGCAAAGTTCAGGGACGGGTACCACTCCGTCGCGTTTGGCCTCTTCTTGCCGCCCCGGGCAGACCCTGCTGGTACTCTAGGCGGGCCAGGGGAAAGGAGCTATGTCAGAAACGCGTCTGCTGCCGCAGAGAGGAGGCACTCACGTGACTCGCATCCTCAGACTCCTCGGCCGTGTTGACCTTCATGAGCGCTGCCAGGCGCGACAGCCTCCGGCCGCTGGAAGTGCCCTCCAGGCTGAAGAGCTGCCGCAGCAAGGAAAGGCAGTGGCTCTGCCGGAACAGCCAGGGCAGCCTCTCCCTCCTGCCACACAAGAGAAACCGCTGGGCCACAGCCACTAGCTACACAGTGCCAGGTCAGGCAGGGCCAGGGGAAGCAGGGCGACAGAGGAGGCAGCTGCACCTGCTCCCAGCAGGGCGGCAGCTGATGCAGGCCGGGCTGCAGGCATGGAAGCGGCAGAGCCAAGAAGCACCACCGGGGAAAGATCGCTGCTAGCGAGAACGGGTTGGCACTACAGCCCAGGGAGGGCGAAGCAAAGCCGGGCACCGCGAGGGAAAGGCTTGTTCTACGGCAGCCTTGCACCTGGCTGCAACCCCCGAGCTTCCTCATTCTCACACCTCCCCTCCACTTACCCCTCCATGCCCACGTCCTGCTCCTCCCTGCCGGCTCCCTTTCCTCTGCAGCCTGTGCTCCCTGGGAACATCTCTCTGCTCTCACCCCCACCATCCCCCACAAGGCAACACGTGCCCGCTCCCCCCACCCAGGAGCCTCCAGGTCCCTCAGCAGCTTTCCCCATGCTAACACCTATGCTCAGGGAAAGTCTGGGCTTAAGCCTAGGCAGGTGTGGGCCTAGGTGCCCGGCACCACGCAGGAAACGCCTCTTCCTTCCCTTCTCTTTCCCTTCGGCTTCTTACCCTGCCTCTTGATGAAGGGAGGACTCTTTGTTCTTCCTGTGGGAGGCATGCTCTGACTTCTCCAGCAGAAACTGGAAGACGACGCCAGCTGAGGTGAGGGGCAATTTTCTCTTCAGCAGGCTCAATGCCTTCCTGAGCGTCTTCTTTGCCAGCTCCATGCAGCCCATGTTGTAGCAGACCTGCACAGGAGAAGGCTTCTTCAGACAGTCCCAAAGGGCTCCGACTGAGCACGCACCACATTTCAAGGCTCTGCCTGAACCGAGGCTGAGGGCCTCGACCGCTTTTGGCCGGAGGCTGAAGCGCTCACAGGAAAGGCTGCTGGTAGCGGCCGTGCCTCAAAATGCCAGGCCTATCGCCGCTGCCGCCACCCCCCAACAAAGGCGTCCAACTCCACCTACCAGCAGAGCCCTCAGAACCTCCCTGACACTTTACCTCCCCTTTCAGGCTCAGGAAGGTGGCTTCTTCAAAGCAGGCAAGCACATCGGCTTTCTCAGCCGCTGAGCTCCTCACGACCTCTGCTTTCTTCAGGTTCATAAAGGCCTTGGAACAAGCACACAGAGAGCAGGTGAGCGTCGGTGCAGAGCCTGCATCCAGCCCCATCGTTCCCAGTTGCCTCCAGCAGCTCTCTGAGGAGGGCACGCATCTGCCCCTGGCGATGCCCACCCTAACACAGCCCACGGGCACGAGTGCTCCTTCGCACCACCTCCTGGCGCGTGCGCCTTGTGCAAAGGTCCTGCTTCTCTGCCCCGCCTCCCTTGCCCCAGGAGAGGCAAACGGGGGGGAGAAGCCTGGCTCTGACGCCAGCGGTTCAGCCCCAAGTCCCCACAGAAGCACGTCCTAGTGCAATGGCAAAATCGGCTTGCCCAGGACAAGGCAACTGAGAGGCCTCCTTGTGCAGTGGGCTCCGGCAAGCAGGGCGACTCACCAGGTAGTTGTCGGAGACGTGCAAGTAGGCAGCCGCGCACTCCAGCAGGTAATAAAGGGCTCTGCCATCGTTGCCCATTGCCATGTGGTGGTGAGCCAGCAGCACAAGCACCAAATCCACAATGGCCCTGCATTCACAGGCACACGCGGCACCGGGCGTCCCTTTGGCCTTGCTGGGCACCGTAGGTACGCGTTCCGTCCTGGCCAGAAACTGCTCTGCCGCTCTACTCAGAGACAAAGATCACGCAGAAAGACGACGCACGCTAGCATCACCTATACCGCTCCGTCTGCCTAGACTAACAGCATATTCTAGCGCAGCACAAGCAAGGCCCTGTGCACACGCGCGTCATACGGGAGCGCTGGGTTTCACAGCCTTCCCAGGCGTGCAGAGGGCTGGCCGCTTATTCTTTCAGCCCCCCGCATTCACAACCACAGTTTCCCAGCAGCGTTCCACATTACAGTTGACACGGGCGACCCCCGAGTGGCCTGGCTCCCCCCATCCTTGCTCCGTCTTCCCCCTGTGCTCCTCCCTCCCTTCCGCTCTTGCCTTCCCTCCTCGCTCGAGAGCTGTGGCTCTGCCCTGACTGCAAGCCAGTACCACTCACTAACACAGCGCTTGGGCGCAAGATTCGTTTTCTTCCACTGCAGCAACATCAACCCGCGCGCGCTGAGCAGTCTTCTCGCGCGCCGTAGCCCCAGAGCCCAAGGCGAGCGGGGCCAGGCAGGGCAAAACGGGGGCGAGGAGCAACATCGCCCCTTTCAAGCCCTAGCAAACTATTCCTTTGGCTTTAGCGGTAACAAGATCCACGAGGGCGCGATGCTGTTGGTGCCTTTGCTGACCCTGCTCTGGAGCAACGCTGCTCTTGGCCACAGGGAGGAAGTCAAGCAGGCCTTTCTGCCACCTTCCAGCAGCCCCCCTGCTCCCGCTGGCTGCTTTGCCCCTGCACACCTCGCAACATTGCTCTCCTACAGCTAGGAAGGCAGGGCTGGCTCCGCCCTAACGTGACCATCGTCACCCTGATCCCACTGGCTTCCTCCAAGAGGCTCATCTCCAGGGCCACCCCATCCCAGCTCCCACCCAACAGGCCAGCTCTTTCCTGAGCTAGAGTCACAGCCAGCAGGCACAACTGCAAACTCCACTTGCCCCCTCTGCAGACCCTGAGCCCGCTGACTTCCCAACGTAACCAAAACCTACTCTCCTCACCGAAAAGTCTCCTCCAAGAAGCTCTTCTCTTTCTGCAGGGCTTTTGCAGTACCTGGAAACAAAGCACGAGTTAAACGCTTCCTCACCTCACACGCGGGAAGAGCTGCATCTTGCCATGCTCCATCCGAAAGGGGAGGAGAGCAGAGTCAAAGGGACCGACGGCAGCTCTCTTCCTGGCCTCTTCCCCCGAGAGCTGCCTTCCCGGCAGGGCTGTTACATTTTGGGCAAGCGTAGCACACCCACCAGGAAAGGCGCCTCAGCCTGCGGGGCCGGGGGGTGCACCGCAAGGCTCTTGTCACTGCAAGGACATGGGCTGCTCTCCGGTCATTCCAGGGAAACGCAGGAGGGCGTTCCGGGGCACAGAGGCTCTACGCTGTGCCCACAGCATGGCTCTGCTGGTGCAGCTGGCCTCAGTGGAGGACTAAGCTAGTCTCAGGGAAGCCTCTCCCCTCTGCTGACAGCATCCCTAGGCTTCAGCAAAACGCTTCTGCGGACGGCGCTTGAGACAGAGCAGCGCTTCCATTAATTGCGCAAGCACAGTGCGGAGGGCCCAGGCTCCAAAGCACGGCAGCTAGCATACCCGGAGTGGCACGGAGCTCATCCCTCTTCAACTCCTCCTTTCTGAGCAGGGAGGCCTCCCAGCTGGACGAGCAGCGTTCGCTGGCACGGTCGTCGCAGCTCTCTGCCTCCCGGGCGCTGCCGAGGGCCAAGCGGTGGAAGGCCACAAAGTCCCCTCCGCCGCAGCACTGGCACTTGTGCGCTTGCCTCTCCAGGAAGGCCGCGCACTTGCGGTGCATGGCCACCCTCTGTCCCTTGGGCCACAGCTCGTAGGCAGCCTCCCGCAGCAGTGGGGCGCAGAAG
Organism: Struthio camelus; assembly: GCF_040807025.1. Taxonomy (NCBI): domain Eukaryota; kingdom Metazoa; phylum Chordata; class Aves; order Struthioniformes; family Struthionidae; genus Struthio; species Struthio camelus. The sequence continues at coordinate 405,619 of NW_027182714.1, forward strand.
GTCAGGACGCCAGACTGCAGCCTCGCGGTCTTCTCGGTCTCGCCCAAGCACCGCTTCTGGGCACCTGAAAGGCAACGGGGCTTCACATCAGCCACAGCTGGGGCCATAGCCGGGGGACGAAAGACAGGCCTTGGCGTGGATCCTTGGCAGGAAACCAGCGCTCCTGCACTCGGAGCCTCGCAGCGCTAGGGTGAAAGGGACCCGTTTGCCTTGCCGACACCAGCACAGCCTGCGCAACAGGCTACTGCCCTGCGCTCTCCCTCCCAACGCACAGCCTTCAGCTGCACTCCCGCAAGCAGCTGCCGAGGCTGCTGGCAGCAGAAGCAAGGCCGGCCATTTGGCCCATTACACACCACCGGAGGGGGCAGTGCAGCGTGCCCTGGCGAGCCCCGCCAGGCACACAGCCGGGAGCAGCAGGAGCCTACCACGCTCCCGGGGGCGCATTATCACCACTTACCGCTCTCTTCCTCCAGAGAGGTGGCGGGCCCCTTGGTGGGAACACTGCTGCCTTCTGGCACCTTCCCAGCATTCAGCCACTTCAAGATGTTGCCTCTCACCAGGACATTCAACGCCTTGTTCATCTTGGTCCTGGTCCACCTGGGAAGGAGGCGTAACAGCAGCTCGGTGGTAAACGTCGGCCCGATGACGGCTGCGCACTTCAAGACCATCCGCTCCGAGGGCTTCATGCTGTCCACCTCAGCCAGCGCAATCCCTGTCAAAAACAAGCCACAGCTCTCTCTCTTGCCCCCTCCCAAGCCTGAGGCTGCCGAGGCTGCCTTAGCTTCCCCACACCAGACGCTACATTTGTAGCCTTCTTTCCTAGGGACCAAACCCCTTGGGCAGTCGCAACCCAGGGCACACAGACACCCAGCCTCTCTCTAGCCCATGCCCCGGGAAAGAACCTCTGTGCAGCCGCCAGCCGCCGCAGCGGGGCTCGGCCCCTCACCTTTCAAGGTGGAGGGAAGCACGATGCTCTGCAGGTTCACGTCAGGTCTGATGGTGCACACCCTGCGCTCCTTCCCCGCGCTGGAGCTCCAGGAGGCTGCGGCAGGGGAAGCCTCCGTTACAGAAGCTGAGCGGAGCAAGAGAGCAGCGTAAAGCGATTTTCAAAGGGAGACGATTCAGGCCGTCACCTCCTGCTTGCCCTCCATCTTCCACCCTTTAGCATTCATCCCCCCCCGGGCAGGTCTTACAGCAGCTGGGCCCTGCGCTCCGTGGCAGCATAAATCCACCGCGCGGCTGCACCCAAGGAACACTGCAGCCACGCCACTCTCCGCCCTGCTCCACAATAACCGCCCCCGTTCATGCTGCCTCCAGACAATACCAGGGCTTAGCTCAGTGCCAGGGAGCGTCTCTTCCCCTCCTTTGCAATTTTCTGCCCCGTCCGCATTGCTTCGCCCCACAAAGCCACCCAAACTCCCCAGCCTGTGCTTAGGCTAGCCCAGCAGCAAGGCATGCAGGAGCCCACGCCTGAGCCAGGCCAAGGCCTCTACTGCTGCAACACCAGCCTGGGCCAACTTCACAGGGGAAACCCAGGGCAACAACGCGCTCTGGAAGATGCGCCACAGCAACCAGGCCGTCAGCCACAACGGCGCTTACTGAAGAGGCTCTCCCACTTGTCCTCCATTTTCTCGCCCTTCCGCAGCAGGTGGAACAAGAGCATGTCGTGGCGCTTAAGGTCGCTCAGCAGTTCCTCGCAGTAATATGGGATCCCGTAGCTTCTCTGCATCAGGAACCTGGAAAGGAGCAGATCCAGCAGGGACTGACACAGGCAAAGCAAGGTGGGACACGTTTCAGACCAGCCTCTTTGCCACAGCTACACCTCCCTTTTGAACAGGCCAGCACTCCCACTGCCTTTGGCATCTGAGCTGCCCGGAAGATACAGCGGTTGCTGGAACGCGCAGGAAAAGAGTCGCGCGCAGTGCCCAAGGCACAGAGCTGCAAGCCTCGTCTCTCCTGGCCCCAACAGCCTAGATGCTCTCCGGCACCAGTGAGAGCCTCGGCCCCAGCAACAAATCGCCCCCCACTGCCCCACCACGTTCGTTCCCTCCTGCCCTCTGCAGCGGGTCAACCCCTCGCGAAGAGCTCCGAGGCCCCGCCTGGGACTTACGTCTCTAGGGCCCTGGGCACGCTGACAACTCCCAGCTCCCGGCAGGCTTTCTGCACAACAGCTGAAGCTTTCAGCTCTCCCAGATGAACGTGGGTCGTTTGCTGCAACTTCATGATGTCTGCTGCAGCTTCGCAGAGCCTCTGTCTTCCGTAGCGAGCAGGAGCAAAGCCCATGACCACAAAGAGCGGGACATCTCTGAGCACATGCGACATAACAGCCCAGGAGGCAGAGTCGATGTAGTGCGCGTTGTCGATGACAAACAGGACAAGCTCGTCTTCAACGATCTGAAACAAGCACGTTGGTCTGGGTGGATTCTGAGGGATTCTCAAGCATCTTCCACAGGACAGACTTTGGCCGGCCTCTCCCCACACAGAGGACGCGCAGAAGTCGCTCTCCTCTCCCCAGCTACCTCTTCGTTCGGAATCTCACCCGCTCTTCCGTGCTCCGAGACTCTTAAGCTCCCTCGGGCACGGTGGCACGGAAAGACACCGTTCCTCCTCCTCCGGAGCACATGCCCTCCAACTTCACAGGAGCAAAGTTATCAGGGGGCATGGCACGCGGAGTTTAGCCTCTGCAGGGCAATGACTCCGGTACACTGTCCTCCCACCAGCTCCCACCACTCTCCTGCAGAGCCCTCAGCCTGCGGCCTTGCTTTCCTTCTCTGACCCAGGATGGGGAGAACGGCTCACCTTCTGTAGCAGTTTCTTGAAAACCAACCCCAATTCCGTTGTCCTTTGAGCGCCGCTCATCTTGGACACCTTCTCCGACAGGGGAAACTGGCCAGAAAAGCAGAGTCACAGAGAAACAGCCTTTCAGGGCGGTTCAGCACACCTGCCCACCACGCAAGTCCAAGCGAGCAAAACGCCTCTGCTGCCCTCAGCATCTTACCTCTCCCCCCACACAGGGGAGAGGAGACGCAGCGCGCACGTCACCGGGAGCCTACAACGGAGGCCCTCTGCTGAGGGTCTCTGGCAGAGCTCTTGCAGGGAGGCATGAGGGGGGAGAAGAGCTTCTTCCCTCGCCGTGGCAATCGCGCGAGGGAGCAGGCTGCTCACGCACCAGTGAACTCAGCACCAGCTCATCGGCCCCCTCTCAAAGCCTCTCTGCAATGCCCTTTCCAGGCTGCTGAGCAAGACACCAGGAACTGCCTGCAGCAGCCTGGCACCTGCACTCACCCCTAACAAGGAGCCCCCTCGCCCCCCTCTTTGGACCCACAAACAGAAGCCCAGCCTGTGCTACCCTCCTGCTACTCCCACCACGGAGCTAAGCCCACTCCCCAGCACGGTGTCCCAACCACAACAGCCACAGGACGGCTCACAAGCAGGCCTTCGCCACGGCCACAGAGGCCTCTCGCTCTCACCTTAACGACGAAAGGCACATTGAGGAGGCAGTAGCTGCTCTCTTCCACCAGCCCTTGGAGCTTTTCCTGCAGGGCGAGCTCTCTGGCACTGCACGATTTACAGGCCTGCAGGCCCATGGCCACAGCCAGCACCATGTGCATGGCAGAGTAGACCTGCTTCAGGTTGAGCTCCAGCGCTTCCACAGCCACTACCCTGCCATGCAGAAGCAAAAGGCACTGAGATTCAGAGAGGGACCCAAGCAGCCGCAGGCTTCTCACACTAAGCTCTAGGGGAGAGGCGGAATCCAGGGCCACTTGGGTTTCTTCTCTTGGCTCCGCAGCTACGGCCAAAAGCCCTGACTGAGCTCGGGCTCTACTTTGCTTGGGGCCTGGCCCAAAGAAGGAAGCTCAACAGCAGTGGCTCCAGCAGCCACCTCTAGCTCCCTCAAGAGGCAGCAGGAGGGCACGCAGCTGCTCCTCAGCAGCAGCTCCTGCAGGCCTTGCAGGGATGCTGCAGTCCAAGGGCCACGCACCCGGGCAGAGGGCAGAGGGGCTCCAGTAGCCCACGGACATCAGCGGCTGGGCAGCGAAAGCGTTCCACAGGTCCCGGTCAGCAACACTCACCTGAGCCCAGCAGCCTGGCCTAAAGAGGCAAGCTCCGTAAGTAAATGGCTCTTTCCAGAGCCCGTCACGCCCTCAAACGCCATGATGTGGCTTGCTTTCTTATCCACATAGGCTTTCAAGTAACTTTCAAAGAGGGCAATCTCCTCCTCCCGACCTGGGAAGGCAAACAAGAAAGCGACCCGTTGCAGCGAGCTGAAAAGCAAACAGCCGTCGGCACCCTTCTCTCTCGCCGCCACAGCGGGTCAGTCGGACCCAAGGAAATCTCCTCCCCGATCCCAACTACGGCCATCCCTTTAGCCCTGAGGCTGTGAGCAACTGCACACTGGAAAGGTCCCGCCACGCTAGCTATGCAGCACGGCAGGGAGCATCCGGCGCACGCCTCACCCTGCTTCCCACCTCTAGCTGCGGCCCAACCCCAAAGACAGGAACCAGCTAGGAGCCAAGGTATGCACCAAACCCTTAGGGCCACGCCAGGCAACGCCATCCCTCGCAAAAGCTTCTCCGTTCCCAGAGCGGAACTAACAGGTACCGACGGCAACAAATTGGCCTTCAGCAGACCAAGGCGTTCTCCACCTACTGAGCAACGGGGAAGAGCTGGGCCTCTCCTTCGTAACATCCATGCCAAACATGCTAGCGGGAGGAAGAGAAAAACAAAAGCCAATGAAGTAGGCAGAAGCTGGAGGACGTAGAGCCACGCGTGGAGCTGAGGGTGCGCTCCCGGGGACCCGCTCTTCTTTCGAGCCGGAGCGAATCCTGCCCACGCTCCCACTGGCCCAGCAGAGAGCGCAAACACCAAACGAGCACTAGCAAAGCTGCAGCCAGGAAGAAGCCCAACGGCCACAGTGGGACACCACACAGCATCAAGACTCGAGCGCCACAGGCCAAAGCCCAAGGAAGCGGAGACATGAGCAAGAAGCCAGGCAGTGCCGCTGGCTAGCACACTGCTGCACCCCACAGGACAAGCCAAACAAGTCTCTGGTCCTGCCTACTGCTTCCCTGGCCTTTGCTCACAGGCAGCGCTTTCGAGAAGCGGGGCCCTGCAACAGCTGCTGTCAAGGCAAAGACGGGCAAGAAAAAACACTTCAAGCCATGACGTGCAACAGGACGACAAGGGTCACTTCTTGGGCCAAGGCGCCAAGCACCAGGCACCTTGGGCTCGAGTTTTTCTGAAGTTGCAAGGGGACGGCAACGTCAACGTTCCAAACGGCCTCCAAAGAGGATGCCAAACCCTGGCCCAGGGGAACACCTGAACTTTCACCAGGAGGCACTCAGGAACTGAGTCCTGGCCTGACCAAAAGCTTTCCGGGAGCGTCATGCTCGGAAGCAGCTGGGAGAAAACCTCCCTGGGGCAGAATTGCCACTGCGTTAGTCTTGCGCGCAATGGAGCAAGCACAGGGCAGAAAGCACAGCTGGAAGCCGTTTGGACCGGGGCTGCAAGGCCCCTCTGTGCCTACGGACACCTAAAAGCCTTCTCCACCCCTCCGGCATCACTCCCCGTCTCCTTACAGCAGGAGGCACCAGCGTAGGCAGGCCAAAAGCGTACAGAATCACAGAATCACAGAATCGTTTAGGTTGGAAGGAACCTCTGGAGATCATCTCGTCCAACCTCCCTGCTCAAGCAGGGTCACCTAGAGCATATTGCCCAGGATCACATCCAGACGGGTTTTGAATATCTCCAGCGAAGGAGACTCCACCACCCCTCTGGGCAACCTGTTCCAATGCTCTGTCACCCTCACAGTGAAGAAGTTTTTTCTCAGGTTCAGATGGAACTTCCTGTGGTTCAGGTTCTGCCCATTGCCTCTTGTCCTGTTGCTGGGCACCACGGAGAAGAGGCTGGCCCCATCCTCTTGACACTCCCCCTTCAGATACTTGTACACGTTGATGAGATCCCCTCTCAATCTTCTCTTCTCCAGGCTGAACAGGCCCAGCTCTTGCAGTACCCGTGCTCTGCCTTTCCATCTTCTCAGCCCCAGCGATGGGAGGGGTGGGCGGGGGCCAGCTCTGCACAACTCCTCTTTGCGGACCAAGACTGGACCCTGTGTGCCACCCTGCCCCCAACCAGCCCGCTCAAACAGGACACTCACGACTTCGCCGACACCCCCAGGTATTGATACACGGGGCCAGGATCGACAACCCCCTTCATCTTTGCCTCCGGCAGCTCCTCGAAGCACCATCGGGGCAGCCTAGAGGCTGCGTACGTCGCTGCGTCACAGGACACCAGCCCAGGGTAGTGCTCCATCAGCCGGGCTGCCAGATTCACCTTCTGGCCAATGACTGCCGCAGAGAGAGAGCACGCATTCACGTACCTATGAAACCAACCCGCTCCACCCTTCACCGCCAACGGCTGCATCACCTCCAGCACAGGCAAGCCCCAAACCGTTGGCAGCACAACCAGCAGGAACAACAAGGCTCTGAGCCTGGTCCCCCGCACCGCAGCGGCGCCCGCTCTGCCTCCCTCATTCCCCACAGGACACAGGCCAAGGCCTCGTCCCAGCCCAGCACATACGGGCAAAAGGGTGTTCCCTGCCGCTCTGCCTCTTCCTTTGACACGCTGCTCCGGCTGAACAGACCCAGCCCAGCCACCCGCTCCTCAGCCAAACACCTCGTACCTGTGTATTCGTGCCTCACGCGATGGCCTACGACTCCGCAGAACACCGTCCCGCTGGTAACCCCGACAGACACGGCCCTGACACACACGGAGAGCGACAGGCATTCAGCAGCGCCCGCGCACAGGCCTGCCTGCCCACCTACCTTCACCCCTTCACCCGGCTCCCCTCGCACCACCTCCCGCCCTGGCAGGGCAGACCTCGGGGACCTGCAGAGCTCCGCAGCGTAACGCCCCCAGGTGAAAGGGGCTCCCGAGAGCAGCCAGGCAGTTTTCAACCCTTCCCCTAAGGCCTCACAGCTGTGACGGGCGGAAAGTCCCTGACTCCAGCCAGCCTCAGCACGCCTCCTCGGCGCGGGCAAGAAGGGCACCTCTCAGGGCACTGTCTCCTTCCTCCCAGGGACAGAGGAGGCCAAGCTAGAGGGCACGTCTCGCTGAGAAACCATCCCTCCCTCCTTCCCCCGCGCAGTCCCAGGCAACGCGCCTCCCCACTCACTCGATTTTCCTAGGCCTCGAGGAGCACGCCTTGGAGATTTGAACAGCGCTTTCCAAGGCGTGAACGCTTTCGTCGGGCAGCTTCTCTCCAGGGAGTCCAAACACGCACAGGAACGTGCAGCCCTGCCAAGGACAGCGGCAGCACAGCTTGGGACAGCGCCTACGGCAAACGGCTCATGCCGTGCGAGTCGAGCCGCTGCCGAGAGCAGCAGAGCTTCCGGGCAACCCCCAGCCAGAGGGTGCTGATCCCAGCGCCGAGGCAGAGCTGCTTCTCCTTTCCCCGCTGCTCAGTAGACCGAGAGAGCCACTGCCCTCTCGTTTGCTGCCCACACTTTTGCGGGGTGGGCTCCTCCCCCACACTCACTTTATCAAACATGGAGATTTTGTTGATCTCGCCCTTGTGAGGACGGATGATCTCCAGCATCATCACGCTGCTGTCCTGGATAGCCTTGCAGATCTGCGTTAAGTTGACATCGGCAGCAAACTGCAGCTTGACAAAGAGGCAGGTGACCGGCCGTAGCTCGGACAAGTAGTCCAGGGGCTGTCTGTCATCAATCTGGAAGACGAGAGCAGCACACCTTCAGCAGCCAGCTCTCCCCGAGAGCGGACTGCCCCCAGCAAACACCAAGCAAGAGCCCCCACGTGGGCAGCAGCACGCGCTCTCAGCGGAAGGAATAACTCCTCCCCTCGGGGCAAAATAAACACAGCTCCCGGCAGCTGTGGCCATACCTTCCTCAGAACAGATGCGGGGACGTACTTCCGCAGCAACTTCCCCAGAGCATGCCGAGGGGCCAGGGAAACAGCAGGCCTCAGGATGCCTAGGGAAGGAAAATCCAGGCGGTCACTGGCAGGCTGGCACTACGAGCCTGCCTAGGGAAAAGCAGTTGGAAAGCAGGGGCTGGCACTGGAACTCAGGGAGAGAAAGTCTCCTCCAGTTGCACATTTCTTCCTCCTGCAGGTGCTCAGCCAGAGCAGGCCCCTGGAAGCAGGGGGAAGCAGCGAGTGCCTCCGCTGAAGCGCACCAGGGCCAAAGGCACAAATGCTGACTGCAAGGGGGAGAGGGCAGAGGGCGTTCCTCGCTGGCCCCTGAACAAGCCCGCCCCCACCTTTCTGGGCAGCCACAGAACGTCATGAACACGGGCCTCACCTGACGCCTCAGGAGAACTGTAGTTCAGCTGGGCTCGGGTAAACTTGGAGAAGATGTCTTCGCGTTCCGACAGAGACATCCGTTCCATGCCTGTAACCTAAAGGCACACAGTACAAAAACGCGTCGAGGACAGCTCCAGGACCCACAGAGGACAGTACCCGTTGAGGCAAACTCTTCCAGCGCCTCCTGACCCCCTCTTCAAAGCCACCCAGCAGAATCCAGAGACAACCCTGAGACAAAACTGCTCCCCAGCAGCTACTGCTCCCCACCTACGGGAGCACCTCTACACCTAGAACTCCCTCCACGCGCGTCTCCTCGCCCTTCTCACACCTTCCTCCCTCACAGCCACGTCCACGCCCAGGCCCTCAGAATTGCTCCAGAGGCCGTCCCACCCACCTTCACAGCGCTTTGGCCTTTAAGTCTCTTGGTCTTGATCTGGTTCCGGTTACAGAGCTCCCAGCAGCTGGGTGACAGGATCACGTCACTTGCATTGGCAAGGTTTTGGGCCTGCCACACTTCACCCACGGCCTGGCCAAGGATCAGGAAGTGCTGCTGCTTTTTGTCTCCAACAGTCAGGAGGGACATATGCCCTGCAGAGATCCCTGGTGAGAGACAAGCACAACTGATGCAGAGAGCATTTTTACCTCCACAGCCCGCCACAGCTCAGCTCCTCCCAGGCCAACTTTGAAGCTCAGCCCTGGAGCCAGGCTCTTCCGCTCAACTGCTTCGAGCGCAGGCGTCCCACTTGATGGATTCAGGATCGATCGTGGCCGGGGAGGGGGTCCTAATCAGGGGCCCCACACCGGCACGTTGGCCAGCCACCGGCTCACTTTGCATGCAGGCAGCTCGTGAACGCCTGCCTGAGAACGCGCAGCAGCCTAACGCAGCACTCCCCGTACCTATCTTCAGTCGGAGCTTCAGACCCACGTCCGTCTCACGGATCCTGTACTTCTCCTGGATTTGCTGGCTACACTGCAGCACCAGGCTGATGGTGTCTCTCAGCTGCGCGTGCTTTGCTCTCCACAGCACCAGCACAGCATCCCCTGGGGAAAGCGAGGGGACAGGGACAGCTCTCGTGACACCTGACGCTCCCTGACCTGCACCCACCGGCCGGGACAGCGGAAGCCAGCAGGCGTGCCAGGGAAAACGCGTTTGGGTGAAGGCATCCTCCTCAACTACAGCACCCTGGCCACAGGCACACCTCCCCCTCTGCCCCGCCAGCTACAACTGCAGCCACGCCGCCAGGGCCCGGGACGGCAGCTCCCCCTGGGCACCTGCGTGCCAGCAGAGCCACCCCTCGGGGCTCTGCCGGCTCGCGCCTCTGTCTCCCCTCTCCCCTCGCACTCGTCTGCAGCTGCAGCAGACAAGGCCACGTCTCTTTTACGCACACGTACCTGCAAACTTCAAGATGTCTCCACCAAAAGCCAGCAGCTCTGCAGACCAAAAAAAAAACACAAGAAGAGCTGCAGCTAGGCCTTCTTCAGGAAGGCCGCAGGACAAGCCGCTCTGCTCAGACAGCAGCACAAGAGCAGCGGTGCTTTGGGGGCACAACTTAGCAAACGTAGCAGCTACACTGCTCACAGGGACCACAGCCCTGGGACCTACGCTACTGTGCCCTGTGACAAGGCCCCAGGAAAGGCAACGCACACTTTGGTCAGCGCCCCCATCCCCAGCTCATTTGGGCACTAACACTGGCTAGATGCCCCCGCTCCCCCCTGCGCCCCAACACCAGCAAAATCTTCCTCCATCACTGAACAGCGGTCACTCCACAAGCCCAAGGGTGGGTGCTGAGAAAGCGGGCACCTCCTTAGTCTTTGTGGGGAGCAGAAAGCACCTGCCAGAAGAGCCCAGCTGCTCTCGGCGGCTCTCAGCCCCATAGGAACCCCCAGCCCGCGCAAGGAGGAGGCGGCGGCGGCAGCAGCAGCAGCAGCAGCAGCAGCAGGCTGCCCAGCACCTCCCTCTTGTCGTGCCCCAATCCCACACAGTCCTGCAGAACGGCACTTACCCTCCAAAATGTCACCCATGTAGCGATTGAGGGTTTGCGTTACCTCATCCGCACCCCGCTCTATGCTGATGCTCTGGCTGAATTTCTCTGTCAGAGCAGTGAAACCTGCAACAGGGACACACAGGCACAAAGAAATCAGGACGCGTCTACAGGGCCAAAGGACCTGGCACTTTCCACGTCGCTTTCAGCCAGCCAAGAGAACCACGCTCCGGGAGAACCCAGGCGCGCCCCTGACAGCAGCCACAGCCCTCTAATTCCACCCGCGCTTCTGAGCGCTCGCTGACGGGCGCCTTCCCCATGCTCACACCCACCCGTTACGCCTAGCTCCTGCACTTGGCTGCCACCCTCCAGCGCGTCCCCCGGCTGCCTCCCCTCTTGCCTACAGCCAGGCAACACCCTGAGCTAGAAAGCCCACGAGGCCTTTGCCAACTAACGCAGCACCTGGCCAGCCAGCTCCTCTGCGCAGCAGCTGCTCCTCCAAGTTGGCCCTGACAAAGACTAACAAGGGGGAGGCAAGGCAGCCAGGCCTCCTCTCCCAGGCCTCCATGAGCCAGAGCCTGGCCCACCTCACACCTCCCCAAAGCTCCAGAGAGAGCACTGCAGGCAACAGCGCGGGCCCAAGCTGCTGCTCCGGCAGCCTCAGGGCTCCCTAACGCACGCTGCTCTGAGCAGACGGCTGACCACAAGCAGGCCGCAGGGCTGCTGCCAGCAAAGACCACCCCCGGGCTGTGACCTCAGCTACGTGCGAGCGCTACTTCCCCAAAGCGGAAGACCTCAGCGGCAAACGACATCTCCTTTGACCCCTTCTCTACCACAGGCGGGACGACCAGGGCTCCAAAAGGCCCGCTAAGTCCCAGCGGCTCGGGTCGGGGACTCCTCCTCAGTGCCCGCCCTTCATAACGCTTTGACCCACCTGACACATCAGCAAAGAGCAGCACTCCATGGAAGTTCTGAACGCAACGGTTCTCCTGCTTCAAGTCCTCAGACAAAAGCAGGTCGGGGACGTAAGCAGCTACTTCCCCCAGTTCTGAGCAGTGCTTTGACCTTCGCTCCCAGGCACAAGACATCGTCAGCGCCCTGGGGTACCTGCGGTACCTCAGTACAAGACGACCCACCGTGCCCACCAGGGAGGACGACCAGACACCACTGCACAGCGTTGCGCACTGGCCTTTGGGAGGCGCGGCTGGCCCTCTGTCACCAAGGGGCCGGGGGAGGTCACAGTCGGCTCACAGTGACATCGTCCGCGTGTCATCATTTACCTGTCCACTGTCGCCTACGCTGATCCGGCTAACAGTGACAGCCTCGGCAAGGCACCGCTTACCCAGCAACTGCCGGGAAGCTGCCCCCCGCTCCCTCCCTACGCCGAGCCGGTTGCTCAGAGGTGGCTAGCGCGACGCAGTTGTCTCCCGTACAGAGCTGAAGGAGGCTCGCACAGCGACTGACCTCCACCCGTGGCCGAAACAGCAGCTGCTTCCCACGTTCCCAAGCGCAAAGGGCCTAACAGACGTGCTGACAGCCAGCAGCCCAGGCTTCCCCAAAAGCACGGCCACTGCAGCACGCAGCGGGACATTTCCAGGGCTGCTCGGAGGACTTGTATTTCTTTGCAAAAAGAAGTGGGGCTTTCCCGGGGGGGCAGCGGGGGACACAGCCAACCTCCATCCACACGGCTCCTGGGGGAGGCCGGGAGGAGATGGACAGGGCTGGGCCAGGACCACGGCGCACCGACGTATCAGAGAGGGCAAGACAAAGTCCAAAGCCGCAGCAGGAGGCAGCTCCAGGTCCCTGCTCCGAGTGAGAACGCTGTTGTAAACCTTGCATGCCCCAGGGAAACAGAGCCACGCTGGGCACCCTGGCTCACGCACGGCCCTCTGCCTCCAGGCAGGCAAAGGCAGCTCCCCGTCCACCTTAGCCGCTGCCCCGAGCCACACAACTGCTGCCACCAAAGCAGCAGCACTGAGGAGAGCCGGGCTCTACGGGGGACGAGGGCTAGCAGCCAAGGCCGCGCTCCGCGCGCGCCAAAGCTGCCCTTCTCCCCAGTCGCTCAGAGGAGCAGCTGCACGAGTTGGCGTGCCTGCCACACGGTGACACTCAGCGGCTGCTTGCCCAGGCAGCCTCCAGTGTCCCTCTCGGACTGTGCCTCTCCCTCAGGCAATGGCCAGGCGAGGGAGCACCAGCCCCTCCCAGGCCTGGGGGACCAGGTGCTTTAGACAAGCCTGTGCCCTTGCGCTGCTGACCTCAAACAGCAGAGCACTTGACAGCAGAAACCAGCCTGCCTTCTTTCCTGCTGCCTCAGCCCTCAGAGAGAGGCTACCAAGATGGTCTCTCTTCTTGCCTCCAGAAGGCTCCCCCTGCTGCCTCGGGGCCCACCAAAGTCTCCCAAGCAAGCACAAGTCACTTGCACCCAACACACACAACTGCAACCTGCTGGCGACAGCCAGGCACACACACCGAGCCAGGCCCAGGTTCGGAACGCTGCTTGCCAGCCCAGCTCACACGCTTCCTCCTTCCTCCTTCCCACGAGGCAGGCAAAGCGGTCACCCGTACGGGAGACTGACGATGCAGGCCGACCGAGCAGGCTTGCTCTGCCTCCTCAGGAAGAGCGCGCAGCAGCGTGACGACGCCTAGGCCAACGCTCTCTCTTGCCAGTGAGCAGCAAGGGCTGGCTGCTCCCCAAGGCAAGCTCAGCTGGGAGCTGGGCCGACCCCAGCACAAGCAGCGCCCTCGCCCACAGGGGCATCCCTCTTGGCTACATCTATATGCACACACGTACATCCATTCTCCACTAAGGAGCTCTCATCCGCATCAACCGGAGAGGGCAACAGGATGAGGCCGCTAGTGCTGTTGACTTTTCTGACTAGGGAACACTTCAAACCAGTCCCGCTTCCAGAAAAACACCCTCCCACCCTCCCCACCTCAGCAACCACTTGGCCCTACACCAGGGCCAAGCTCCTCCTGCAGCCGGCTCAAGCGCTTACACAGCGCCACAGGGAACTGCACTAGGGCGAGGGGGAGAGAATTTCTTGCACTGCTTTACAGCCCTCGACTCTTGTGAGCACTAACAACGGGGGTGGTGGCTTCCCCGCCGCCTAGCTTTCCCAATAAACCACAGGCCAGAGACTCTCGTGGCACGCCTTCAGCGTCCTCTTGCTGTGGTCTGTGACTCCATACAGAACGCTGAGATGATGGCAGTGTTTCTTTATTTAACCCCTGGAAGAGCATCCTCGCTCGGCCGTGCTGGCAGCTTCAGCAGGTACCTGCAGCTACAGACTTCAGGCTTTGCTTGCTTCAGCTGGGGAAAACGTGGCGCTGTCTCCAGCCACAAGTCTCCCACGGGGCCCTTGCCAGTGAACCACCGCTCCTGAGGAAAACAAAAGCCCAAGTGAGAGCCGCGAAGAACAGGAGGTCCCCAGAGCCACAGGCGCGGTCCGGGAAGGCAAGCGAGGCCTCTCGCAGTAGCTTCTTCCACCCATCACCCAATTTGCCGTGCTGCAAAAGCCTATCAGGGAGGGCAAGGAGAGGGAACGCAAAGGAAACCTCCTCCAGCCAGGTTCAGGCTGGCTCCCAGAGCTGGCTCAAGGGAGAGGCAGAGATTCCACTCCACCGCTCCTCAGCCCAGCAGAGATGCTGGGAAGGAGCGGCATGCTGCAGCGCCTGCTGCTCCCTCGCGTGTCCTTCCAGCCCCTCCTGAGGGAAGGGCATCGCAGCTGCCACTGCCCTCCTGCTGAGGAGGGCTAGCAGCCCCTACCAGCTCGCCAAGGACTTTCGGCACACGCTCCTGAAGCTCGCTGGGGGCTTTCCCTACGTGGACCTGCCGGAGTACAGTCCGCGCCACCTTCTCCTAGGGCATGCCAAACCTCTGCCCAGGGAGCAACTCAGAGGCAAAGAGGATCCACTTACAGCGCTCATCTCCAGCCAAGTCTTCTCCAGGAGGTTGCCATTCGCCTCACAGGCTTGGAGGCCCTGCCTGAGGCACAACAGGCTCTGGTCTTTGTTACCCAGCATGCAGAAAACGTACGCTTTCAGATGGTAGGCTCTGGGGTAGAAGACGGGGCTTGTAGAGCACCGAGCAAAAACCTCTTCCACAAGCTACCGAGAGAACAACGGAGAGGCACGTCAGCAGAAGTCATCGAGCTGGGCGATGGCTCGGCACTGAGGACCGCACTTATTCCCCAAAGGGGAAAGCAGCCGCAAAGGCACAAGGAGCACGCAGCTAGCAAGGCTGAGATACCACACAAGTCTCTCCTGAGCCATAAGCCCTCACATGCAGCAGGCATTTCAGCAGGGCTCACTAGCTAGCTCATGGCTGTGCAAGTCTCTTCTCCTGTCTTGCAGACCATTCCCATCCCCACAAGGGAATCCTCACGTGCCCAGGAAGACCCCCGTCACCTCACTGCCTTCTCTACCACCTCTTGCTGCCGCCCCAGGGGGGAGCAGCCTCTTGCCATGTTCCTCTCTAACCCACTACCACACTCTGCCTCTAGCCTGGCTCCATCCCAGCGCGGCTGCTTCGCCCTGGCCTTGCCAATCCACTGCTGCTCGCAACACAGCTTTCCCTAGAGGCCCCTCACAGCGTGCACACCCCCCTCCTCCTCTTCCCTCACCCTTAGAGCCCTGCTGCGGCTCTCCCGGGCCCTCGCCGAGCTGCGCTCAATGTCGTTCCGCAGCACCAGCGTGTAGCACTCCAGGAGCCGGCTGCATGCTTGGGTGGCCAAAACGGAGGCGACAGCTCTCTTCAGCAGCCTCTTGGCCTTTTCAAAGGGCTTCTGGAACTCGGCCCACTGCCCAAGCCTTCCAAACCTACACCGTCCAGAGAGAAACACACACACACACACACACACACGTTTTGTAGAGTACTTGATCAAGTACTCTACACCCCAGCGACGGCCGCCTTGTTGGACAGGGCACGGGGGACACGACAGGCCCAGAGCTCCCACCTCCCCTGCCAGAACCACTGCCTGGGCCTCTCGCCAGTCTAAGCACCTCTGTAACTTACCAAAGAGCCAGGGACGAATACAGTCCAAGCAGGATGCTGTTGTGCGAGCTGAGGATGTGGTTTGCTTCGTTCTGCTCAACGAAGCTCCTGCACTCTTCAAATGACTTGTACTCCCAGCCTGTAATACAAATGCATCGCAGAGAAGCAGTGCCGCCCTCCGCTGCCTTGTTTTCCCTCGGGCATTCGTAGCAGGACAAAGCTCAAGCACAGCTGGAGAATTTCTGGGCAGGTAAACCACTCAGAGAGCAAGCAAAACCAAACAGGAACAAGGCAAGGGCTGGAGTTCTAGCCTAGCTCCTCAGGGCTAGTCAAGCGCCACACAAATATCTATTCCCTTTTCTTCAGCAGCTTTCGAGCGCTGACAGACACACACTGCCATTGACCAGCAAGCGACAGCCACTCCATAGCGTAGGCTGTTAGATGCCTCCTGGTCAGGCACATCCCCCAGCACTGCTATGCCCGCCTCCCCAGGAGCCAGAGCAGAGCGAGCCTGGGAAGAGGTTTCAGAAAGGGGAATCTCAAAACACGGGAAGCAAAGAGGGAAATTGCCAGCATTTTGAAATCACTCTGGGATCACCTGTAGAACATGCAAACAAAGACAGGGGAGGCAGGAAAGACAGACAAAGACACACCCAGAGCCAAAGAGCCCGGGACTCGGCCCAGGAAGTGAAAGCGTGGCTGGAGGCTCTGGCGTCCGTGTTGTAGCAGGAGAAAAAGCATCTTTGCAAGCCTCCTGGCTCTCTGGGGCCCTCCTCACTGAGCACTTACCAGCGTAAAGCAACAGGTCTAAGCAGCAGGAGAAGAAGTATGCCTGCCCAATGATGCTGTGCTCTGCAGCCACCTGCTTCTCGAGCCTGCGCAGCACTTCCTCACATTCTGGGTACCTGCGGAGGAACACAGCGAGCCTCCATGGAGCCTCTCCGCGGGGTGGGATCCCAGTCACCACCTCCGGACGCTCCCCGCTCCCCTTCCCATCATCCCGCTCTCCCTGCGCTGCTCTTTCTGGCATCGCCATCAGAGGTTCTCCATCAGACAGTTGTTCATCTTTTGGCAACAAGTCTCCGGAGAAAGGCCTCAGGGACCCCGGCCCAAACGGCAAGCCCCGGAGCAAAACTCAGGCATCCTTCCCATGCAAGCCAGTGCTTTCCCATTGGCTCAGCAGCAGAGCTACTCACCTTTCCATCAAAGTCTTTGTCAGGAAAAGCAGGCCAAAGAGCACGCACAGCTCCCCACTGCCCTCCGCACTCGCCCACATGACGCGTTTGCTTCGGAAACTGCTCCTCTCGAGACCTCCCCCTGGACGACTGCCGTCTCGGGCACCGGTGCCGCGTGGCATGGAAAGGCCCGCGTCCACCCAACCAAACATGGCTAGCGCCCCCAACACAACGAGCGCCTCCCTGCGCTAGGCTCGCTCCTAAACCAGGCCTGGGAATTGCCTGCGGCAAGCGCTACCTGGCAAGGGCCAGAACCGAGCCAGGAACTGTTCCAGCAGTTTCACAGCACACCCTCACGCTCCCCAACAGCCAGCCACGGTCCTTGGCATTGTTTAATTTACCAGCGTCCATACAGCCAGCGAGTATCCAATAAGAAACCAAGCAGCCCTCTTTGCTGCGCGCAGAGAATGACACAAGAAGGATCTCAGGTGGCCCCCCGACCCTGCGCAACCAGCAGTCTGTCCCGCAGCAGCATTACCTCATCTGCAGAAAGAGCGCCGCAAAGAGCGTGGCGAGAACCTCGCAGTCCAGGTCGGGCTTCTCCAGCTCCATCCACAGGCTCTTGGCGCGATAGCCTGCCAAGAAAACAAGCAGGCTCGCACAGGCTCCCTCTGCGGAGATGCCTTCTCGCAGGCAGCGGGGGCAGTACGTACCTACGTCGACAGAGAGGGGCAGATTCCCCAGGCTGAGGTTCAGATGGCTCAGGGCCTGGGCAAATTTGGCGGCCTTTAATACCCCTCCTCCAAAGAGCTCGACGTCAGAGCTAAGCTGGATGGCCGCCCGCCCGTACTGCAGCCACTCTTCCTGGCAGCCCAGGTCCTGGCAGCACCGCGCATATTCCATGTAGGACAACAGGATCTAAAACGGTCCAGACAGGAGACTGTACAAGACTGAATGTCGCCAGGGTGATTCTCTGGCCTAGACGGCTCAGGGCAGAAACCCAACGGCCAGGTTCTCTCTTCTCTTCTGCTCTCAGGGCTCTCACCCCTACGACAAACGGTTCTTAGGACTGCCGCTGCTAACTGCGGCCGTGGCGAGACGAGGGCCCCAGCGGGGTGCTGCCTTAAAGCCACAACCAGCCCAACGCTTACAACGGTGAAACAAACGCCATGAGAGCGACTACCAAGAAGAAGAGCAACGCACGTCTGCTGGAAGTTTGTAAAGCAAAGTTCAGGGACGGGTACCACTCCGTCGCGTTTGGCCTCTTCTTGCCGCCCCGGGCAGACCCTGCTGGTACTCTAGGCGGGCCAGGGGAAAGGAGCTATGTCAGAAACGCGTCTGCTGCCGCAGAGAGGAGGCACTCACGTGACTCGCATCCTCAGACTCCTCGGCCGTGTTGACCTTCATGAGCGCTGCCAGGCGCGACAGCCTCCGGCCGCTGGAAGTGCCCTCCAGGCTGAAGAGCTGCCGCAGCAAGGAAAGGCAGTGGCTCTGCCGGAACAGCCAGGGCAGCCTCTCCCTCCTGCCACACAAGAGAAACCGCTGGGCCACAGCCACTAGCTACACAGTGCCAGGTCAGGCAGGGCCAGGGGAAGCAGGGCGACAGAGGAGGCAGCTGCACCTGCTCCCAGCAGGGCGGCAGCTGATGCAGGCCGGGCTGCAGGCATGGAAGCGGCAGAGCCAAGAAGCACCACCGGGGAAAGATCGCTGCTAGCGAGAACGGGTTGGCACTACAGCCCAGGGAGGGCGAAGCAAAGCCGGGCACCGCGAGGGAAAGGCTTGTTCTACGGCAGCCTTGCACCTGGCTGCAACCCCCGAGCTTCCTCATTCTCACACCTCCCCTCCACTTACCCCTCCATGCCCACGTCCTGCTCCTCCCTGCCGGCTCCCTTTCCTCTGCAGCCTGTGCTCCCTGGGAACATCTCTCTGCTCTCACCCCCACCATCCCCCACAAGGCAACACGTGCCCGCTCCCCCCACCCAGGAGCCTCCAGGTCCCTCAGCAGCTTTCCCCATGCTAACACCTATGCTCAGGGAAAGTCTGGGCTTAAGCCGAGGCAGGTGTGGGCCTAGGTGCCCGGCACCACGCAGGAAACGCCTCTTCCTTCCCTTCTCTTTCCCTTCGGCTTCTTACCCTGCCTCTTGATGAAGGGAGGACTCTTTGTTCTTCCTGTGGGAGGCACGCTCTGACTTCTCCAGCAGAAACTGGAAGACGACGCCAGCTGAGGTGAGGGGCAATTTTCTCTTCAGCAGGCTCAATGCCTTCCTGAGCGTCTTCTTTGCCAGCTCCATGCAGCCCATGTTGTAGCAGACCTGCACAGGAGAAGGCTTCTTCAGACAGTCCCAAAGGGCTCCGACTGAGCACGCACCACATTTCAAGGCTCTGCCTGAACCGAGGCTGAGGGCCTCGACCGCTTTTGGCCGGAGGCTGAAGCGCTCACAGGAAAGGCTGCTGGTAGCGGCCGTGCCTCAAAATGCCAGGCCTATCGCCGCTGCCGCCACCCCCCAACAAAGGCGTCCAACTCCACCCACCAGCAGAGCCCTCAGAACCTCCCTGACACTTTACCTCCCCTTTCAGGCTCAGGAAGGTGGCTTCTTCAAAGCAGGCAAGCACATCGGCTTTCTCAGCCGCTGAGCTCCTCACGACCTCTGCTTTCTTCAGGTTCATAAAGGCCTTGGAACAAGCACACAGAGAGCAGGTGAGCGTCGGTGCAGAGCCTGCATCCAGCCCCATCGTTCCCAGTTGCCTCCAGCAGCTCTCTGAGGAGGGCACGCATCTGCCCCTGGCGATGCCCACCCTAACACAGCCCACGGGCACGAGTGCTCCTTCGCACCACCTCCTGGCGCGTGCGCCTTGTGCAAAGGTCCTGCTTCTCTGCCCCGCCTCCCTTGCCCCAGGAGAGGCAAACGGGGGGGAGAAGCCTGGCTCTGACGCCAGCGGTTCAGCCCCAAGTCCCCACAGAAGCACGTCCTAGTGCAATGGCAAAATCGGCTTGCCCAGGACAAGGCAACTGAGAGGCCTCCTTGTGCAGTGGGCTCCGGCAAGCAGGGCGACTCACCAGGTAGTTGTCGGAGACGTGCAAGTAGGCAGCCGCGCACTCCAGCAGGTAATAAAGGGCTCTGCCATCGTTGCCCATTGCCATGTGGTGGTGAGCCAGCGGCACAAGCACCAAATCCACAATGGCCCTGCATTCACAGGCACACGCGGCACCGGGCGTCCCTTTGGCCTTGCTGGGCACCGTAGCTACGCGTTCCGTCCTGGCCAGAAACTGCTCTGCCACTCTACTCAGAGACAAAGATCACGCAGAAAGACGACGCACGCTAGCATCACCTATACCGCTCCGTCTGCCTAGACTAACAGCATATTCTAGCGCAGCACAAGCAAGGCCCTGTGCACACGCGCGTCATACGGGAGCGCTGGGTTTCACAGCCTTCCCAGGCGTGCAGAGGGCTGGCCGCTTATTCTTTCAGCCCCCCGCATTCACAACCACAGTTTCCCAGCAGCGTTCCACATTACAGTTGACACGGGCGACCCCCGAGTGGCCTGGCTCCCCCCATCCTTGCTCCGTCTTCCCCCTGTGCTCCTCCCTCCCTTCCGCTCTTGCCTTCCCTCCTCGCTCGAGAGCTGTGGCTCTGCCCTGACTGCAAGCCAGTACCACTCACTAACACAGCGCTTGGGCGCAAGATTCGTTTTCTTCCACTGCAGCAACATCAACCCGCGCGCGCTGAGCAGTCTTCTCGTGCGCCGTAGCCCCAGAGCCCAAGGCGAGCGGGGCCAGGCAGGGCAAAACGGGGGCGAGGAGCAACATCGCCCCTTTCAAGCCCTAGCAAACTATTCCTTTGGCTTTAGCGGTAACAAGATCCACGAGGGCGCGATGCTGTTGGTGCCTTTGCTGACCCTGCTCTGGAGCAACGCTGCTCTTGGCCACAGGGAGGAAGTCAAGCAGGCCTTTCTGCCACCTTCCAGCAGCCCCCCTGCTCCCGCTGGCTGCTTTGCCCCTGCACACCTCGCAACATTGCTCTCCTACAGCTAGGAAGGCAGGGCTGGCTCCGCCCTAACGTGACCATCGTCACCCTGATCCCACTGGCTTCCTCCAAGAGGCTCATCTCCAGGGCCACCCCATCCCAGCTCCCACCCAACAGGCCAGCTCTTTCCTGAGCTAGAGTCACAGCCAGCAGGCACAACTGCAAACTCCACCTGCCCCCTCTGCAGACCCTGAGCCCGCTGACTTCCCAACGTAACCAAAACCTACTCTCCTCACCGAAAAGTCTCCTCCAAGAAGCTCTTCTCTTTCTGCAGGGCTTTTGCAGTACCTGGAAACAAAGCACGAGTTAAACGCTTCCTCACCTCACACGCGGGAAGAGCTGCATCTTGCCATGCTCCATCCGAAAGGGGAGGAGAGCAGAGTCAAAGGGACCGACGGCAGCTCTCTTCCTGGCCTCTTCCCCCGAGAGCTGCCTTCCCGGCAGGGCTGTTACGTTTTGGGCAAGCGTAGCACACCCACCAGGAAAGGCGCCTCAGCCTGCGGGGCCGGGGGGTGCACCGCAAGGCTCTTGTCACTGCAAGGACATGGGCTGCTCTCCGGTCATTCCAGGGAAACGCAGGAGGGCGTTCCGGGGCACAGAGGCTCTACGCTGTGCCCACAGCATGGCTCTGCTGGTGCAGCTGGCCTCAGTGGAGGACTAAGCTAGTCTCAGGGAAGCCTCTCCCCTCTGCTGACAGCATCCCTAGGCTTCAGCAAAACGCTTCTGCGGACGGCGCTTGAGACAGAGCAGCGCTTCCATTAATTGCGCAAGCACAGTGCGGAGGGCCCAGGCTCCAAAGCACGGCAGCTAGCATACCCGGAGTGGCACGGAGCTCATCCCTCTTCAACTCCTCCTTTCTGAGCAGGGAGGCCTCCCAGCTGGACGAGCAGCGTTCGCTGGCACGGTCGTCGCAGCTCTCTGCCTCCCGGGCGCTGCCGAGGGCCAAGCGGTGGAAGGCCACAAAGTCCCCTCCGCCGCAGCACTGGCACTTGTGCGCTTGCCTCTCCAGGAAGGCCGCGCACTTGCGGTGCATGGCCACCCTCTGTCCCTTGGGCCACAGCTCGTAGGCAGCCTCCCGCAGCAGTGGGGCGCAGAAGGTCAGGACGCCAGACTGCAGCCTCGCGGTCTTCTCGGTCTCGCCCAAGCACCGCTTCTGGGCACCTGAAAGGCAACGGGGCTTCACATCAGCCACAGCTGGGGCCACAGCCGGGGGACGAAAGACAGGCCTTGGCGTGGATCCTTGGCAGGAAACCAGCGCTCCTGCACTCGGAGCCTCGCAGCGCTAGGGTGAAAGGGACCCGTTTGCCTTGCCGACACCAGCACAGCCTGCGCAACAGGCTACTGCCCTGCGCTCTCCCTCCCAACGCACAGCCTTCAGCTGCACTCCCGCAAGCAGCTGCCGAGGCTGCTGGCAGCAGAAGCAAGGCCGGCCATTTGGCCCATTACACACCACCGGAGGGGGCAGTGCAGCGTGCCCTGGCGAGCCCCGCCAGGCACACAGCCGGGAGCAGCAGGAGCCTACCACGCTCCCGGGGGCGCATTATCACCACTTACCGCTCTCTTCCTCCAGAGAGGTGGCGGGCCCCTTGGTGGGAACACTGCTGCCTTCTGGCACCTTCCCAGCATTCAGCCACTTCAAGATGTTGCCTCTCACCAGGACATTCAACGCCTTGTTCATCTTGGTCCTGGTCCACCTGGGAAGGAGGCGTAACAGCAGCTCGGTGGTAAACGTCGGCCCGATGACGGCTGCGCACTTCAAGACCATCCGCTCCGAGGGCTTCATGCTGTCCACCTCAGCCAGCGCAATCCCTGTCAAAAACAAGCCACAGCTCTCTCTCTTGCCCCCTCCCAAGCCTGAGGCTGCCGAGGCTGCCTTAGCTTCCCCACACCAGACGCTACATTTGTAGCCTTCTTTCCTAGGGACCAAACCCCTTGGGCAGTCGCAACCCAGGGCACACAGACACCCAGCCTCTCTCTAGCCCATGCCCCGGGAAAGAACCTCCGTGCAGCCGCCAGCCGCCGCAGCGGGGCTCGGCCCCTCACCTTTCAAGGTGGAGGGAAGCACGATGCTCTGCAGGTTCACGTCAGGTCTGATGGTGCACACCCTGCGCTCCTTCCCCGCGCTGGAGCTCCAGGAGGCTGCGGCAGGGGAAGCCTCCGTTACAGAAGCTGAGCGGAGCAAGAGAGCAGCGTAAAGCGATTTTCAAAGGGAGACGATTCAGGCCGTCACCTCCTGCTTGCCCTCCATCTTCCACCCTTTAGCATTCATCCCCCCCCGGGCAGGTCTTACAGCAGCTGGGCCCTGCGCTCCGTGGCAGCATAAATCCACCGCGCGGCTGCACCCAAGGAACACTGCAGCCACGCCACTCTCCGCCCTGCTCCACAATAACCGCCCCCGTTCATGCTGCCTCCAGACAATACCAGGGCTTAGCTCAGTGCCAGGGAGCGTCTCTTCCCCTCCTTTGCAATTTTCTGCCCCGTCCGCATTGCTTCGCCCCACAAAGCCACCCAAACTCCCCAGCCTGTGCTTAGGCTAGCCCAGCAGCAAGGCATGCAGGAGCCCACGCCTGAGCCAGGCCAAGGCCTCTACTGCTGCAACACCAGCCTGGGCCAACTTCACAGGGGAAGCCCAGGGCAACAACGCGCTCTGGAAGATGCGCCACAGCAACCAGGCCGTCAGCCACAACGGCGCTTACTGAAGAGGCTCTCCCACTTGTCCTCCATTTTCTCGCCCTTCCGCAGCAGGTGGAACAAGAGCATGTCGTGGCGCTTAAGGTCGCTCAGCAGTTCCTCGCAGTAATATGGGATCCCGTAGCTTCTCTGCATCAGGAACCTGGAAAGGAGCAGATCCAGCAGGGACTGACACAGGCAAAGCAAGGTGGGACACGTTTCAGACCAGCCTCTTTGCCACAGCTACACCTCCCTTTTGAACAGGCCAGCACTCCCACTGCCTTTGGCATCTGAGCTGCCCGGAAGATACAGCGGTTGCTGGAACGCGCAGGAAAAGAGTCGCGCGCAGTGCCCAAGGCACAGAGCTGCAAGCCTCGTCTCTCCTGGCCCCAACAGCCTAGATGCTCTCCGGCACCAGTGAGAGCCTCGGCCCCAGCAACAAATCGCCCCCCACTGCCCCACCACGTTCGTTCCCTCCTGCCCTCTGCAGCGGGTCAACCCCTCGCGAAGAGCTCCGAGGCCCCGCCTGGGACTTACGTCTCTAGGGCCCTGGGCACGCTGACAACTCCCAGCTCCCGGCAGGCTTTCTGCACAACAGCTGAAGCTTTCAGCTCTCCCAGATGAACGTGGGTCGTTTGCTGCAACTTCATGATGTCTGCTGCAGCTTCGCAGAGCCTCTGTCTTCCGTAGCGAGCAGGAGCAAAGCCCATGACCACAAAGAGCGGGACATCTCTGAGCACATGCGACATAACAGCCCAGGAGGCAGAGTCGATGTAGTGCGCGTTGTCGATGACAAACAGGACAAGCTCGTCTTCAACGATCTGAAACAAGCACGTTGGTCTGGGTGGATTCTGAGGGATTCTCAAGCATCTTCCACAGGACAGACTTTGGCCGGCCTCTCCCCACACAGAGGACGCGCAGAAGTCGCTCTCCTCTCCCCAGCTACCTCTTCGTTCGGAATCTCACCCGCTCTTCCGTGCTCCGAGACTCTTAAGCTCCCTCGGGCACGGTGGCACGGAAAGACACCGTTCCTCCTCCTCCGGAGCACATGCCCTCCAACTTCACAGGAGCAAAGTTATCAGGGGGCATGGCACGCGGAGTTTAGCCTCTGCAGGGCAATGACTCCGGTACACTGTCCTCCCACCAGCTCCCACCACTCTCCTGCAGAGCCCTCAGCCTGCGGCCTTGCTTTCCTTCTCTGACCCAGGATGGGGAGAACGGCTCACCTTCTGTAGCAGTTTCTTGAAAACCAACCCCAATTCCGTTGTCCTTTGAGCACCGCTCATCTTGGACACCTTCTCCGACAGGGGAAACTGGCCAGAAAAGCAGAGTCACAGAGAAACAGCCTTTCAGGGCGGTTCAGCACACCTGCCCACCACGCAAGTCCAAGCGAGCAAAACGCCTCTGCTGCCCTCAGCATCTTACCTCTCCCCCCACACAGGGGAGAGGAGACGCAGCGCGCACGTCACCGGGAGCCTACAACGGAGGCCCTCTGCTGAGGGTCTCTGGCAGAGCTCTTGCAGGGAGGCATGAGGGGGGAGAAGAGCTTCTTCCCTCGCCGTGGCAATCGCGCGAGGGAGCAGGCTGCTCACGCACCAGTGAACTCAGCACCAGCTCATCGGCCCCCTCTCAAAGCCTCTCTGCAATGCCCTTTCCAGGCTGCTGAGCAAGACACCAGGAACTGCCTGCAGCAGCCTGGCACCTGCACTCACCCCTAACAAGGAGCCCCCTCGCCCCCCTCTTTGGACCCACAAACAGAAGCCCAGCCTGTGCTACCCTCCTGCTACTCCCACCACGGAGCTAAGCCCACTCCCCAGCACGGTGTCCCAACCACAACAGCCACAGGACGGCTCACAAGCAGGCCTTCGCCACGGCCACAGAGGCCTCTCGCTCTCACCTTAACGACGAAAGGCACATTGAGGAGGCAGTAGCTGCTCTCTTCCACCAGCCCTTGGAGCTTTTCCTGCAGGGCGAGCTCTCTGGCACTGCACGATTTACAGGCCTGCAGGCCCATGGCCACAGCCAGCACCATGTGCATGGCAGAGTAGACCTGCTTCAGGTTGAGCTCCAGCGCTTCCACAGCCACTACCCTGCCATGCAGAAGCAAAAGGCACTGAGATTCAGAGAGGGACCCAAGCAGCCGCAGGCTTCTCACACTAAGCTCTAGGGCAGAGGCGGAATCCAGGGCCACTTGGGTTTCTTCTCTTGGCTCCGCAGCTACGGCCAAAAGCCCTGACTGAGCTCGGGCTCTACTTTGCTTGGGGCCTGGCCCAAAGAAGGAAGCTCAACAGCAGTGGCTCCAGCAGCCACCTCTAGCTCCCTCAAGAGGCAGCAGGAGGGCACGCAGCTGCTCCTCAGCAGCAGCTCCTGCAGGCCTTGCAGGGATGCTGCAGTCCAAGGGCCACGCACCCGGGCAGAGGGCAGAGGGGCTCCAGTAGCCCACGGACATCAGCGGCTGGGCAGCGAAAGCGTTCCACAGCTCCCGGTCAGCAACACTCACCTGAGCCCAGCAGCCTGGCCTAAAGAGGCAAGCTCCGTAAGTAAATGGCTCTTTCCAGAGCCCGTCACGCCCTCAAACGCCATGATGTGGCTTGCTTTCTTATCCACATAGGCTTTCAAGTAACTTTCAAAGAGGGCAATCTCCTCCTCCCGACCTGGGAAGGCAAACAAGAAAGCGACCCGTTGCAGCGAGCTGAAAAGCAAACAGCCGTCGGCACCCTTCTCTCTCGCCGCCGCAGCGGGTCAGTCGGACCCAAGGAAATCTCCTCCCCGATCCCAACTACGGCCATCCCTTTAGCCCTGAGGCTGTGAGCAACTGCACACTGGAAAGGTCCCGCCACGCTAGCTATGCAGCACGGCAGGGAGCATCCGGCGCACGCCTCACCCTGCTTCCCACCTCTAGCTGCGGCCCAACCCCAAAGACAGGAACCAGCTAGGAGCCAAGGTATGCACCAAACCCTTAGGGCCACGCCAGGCAACGCCATCCCTCGCAAAAGCTTCTCCGTTCCCAGAGCGGAACTAACAGGTACCGACGGCAACAAATTGGCCTTCAGCAGACCAAGGCGTTCTCCACCTACCGAGCAACGGGGAAGAGCTGGGCCTCTCCTTCGTAACATCCATGCCAAACATGCTAGCGGGAGGAAGAGAAAAACAAAAGCCAATGAAGTAGGCAGAAGCTGGAGGACGTAGAGCCACGCGTGGAGCTGAGGGTGCGCTCCCGGGGACCCGCTCTTCTTTCGAGCCGGAGCGAATCCTGCCCACGCTCCCACTGGCCCAGCAGAGAGCGCAAACACCAAACGAGCACTAGCAAAGCTGCAGCCAGGAAGAAGCCCAACGGCCACAGTGGGACACCACACAGCATCAAGACTCGAGCGCCACAGGCCAAAGCCCAAGGAAGCGGAGACATGAGCAAGAAGCCAGGCAGTGCCGCTGGCTAGCACACTGCTGCACCCCACAGGACAAGCCAAACAAGTCTCTGGTCCTGCCTACTGCTTCCCTGGCCTTTGCTCACAGGCAGCGCTTTCGAGAAGCGGGGCCCTGCAACAGCTGCTGTCAAGGCAAAGACGGGCAAGAAAAAACACTTCAAGCCATGACGTGCAACAGGACGACAAGGGTCACTTCTTGGGCCAAGGCGCCAAGCACCAGGCACCTTGGGCTCGAGTTTTTCTGAAGTTGCAAGGGGACGGCAACGTCAACGTTCCAAACGGCCTCCAAAGAGGATGCCAAACCCTGGCCCAGGGGAACACCTGAACTTTCACCAGGAGGCACTCAGGAACTGAGTCCTGGCCTGACCAAAAGCTTTCCGGGAGCGTCATGCTCGGAAGCAGCTGGGAGAAAACCTCCCTGGGGCAGAATTGCCACTGCGTTAGTCTTGCGCGCAATGGAGCAAGCACAGGGCAGAAAGCACAGCTGGAAGCCGTTTGGACCGGGGCTGCAAGGCCCCTCTGTGCCTACGGACACCTAAAAGCCTTCTCCACCCCTCCGGCATCACTCCCCGTCTCCTTACAGCAGGAGGCACCAGCGTAGGCAGGCCAAAAGCGTACAGAATCACAGAATCACAGAATCGTTTAGGTTGGAAGGAACCTCTGGAGATCATCTCGTCCAACCTCCCTGCTCAAGCAGGGTCACCTAGAGCATATTGCCCAGGATCACATCCAGACGGGTTTTGAATATCTCCAGCGAAGGAGACTCCACCACCCCTCTGGGCAACCTGTTCCAATGCTCTGTCACCCTCACAGTGAAGAAGTTTTTTCTCAGGTTCAGATGGAACTTCCTGTGGTTCAGGTTCTGCCCATTGCCTCTTGTCCTGTTGCTGGGCACCACGGAGAAGAGGCTGGCCCCATCCTCTTGACACTCCCCCTTCAGATACTTGTACACGTTGATGAGATCCCCTCTCAATCTTCTCTTCTCCAGGCTGAACAGGCCCAGCTCTTGCAGTACCCGTGCTCTGCCTTTCCATCTTCTCAGCCCCAGCGATGGGAGGGGTGGGCGGGGGCCAGCTCTGCACAACTCCTCTTTGCGGACCAAGACTGGACCCTGTGTGCCACCCTGCCCCCAACCAGCCCGCTCAAACAGGACACTCACGACTTCGCCGACACCCCCAGGTATTGATACACGGGGCCAGGATCGACAACCCCCTTCATCTTTGCCTCCGGCAGCTCCTCGAAGCACCATCGGGGCAGCCTAGAGGCTGCGTACGTCGCTGCGTCACAGGACACCAGCCCAGGGTAGTGCTCCATCAGCCGGGCTGCCAGATTCACCTTCTGGCCAATGACTGCCGCAGAGAGAGAGCACGCATTCACGTACCTATGAAACCAACCCGCTCCACCCTTCACCGCCAACGGCTGCATCACCTCCAGCACAGGCAAGCCCCAAACCGTTGGCAGCACAACCAGCAGGAACAACAAGGCTCTGAGCCTGGTCCCCCGCACCGCAGCGGCGCCCGCTCTGCCTCCCTCATTCCCCACAGGACACAGGCCAAGGCCTCGTCCCAGCCCAGCACATACGGGCAAAAGGGTGTTCCCTGCCGCTCTGCCTCTTCCTTTGACACGCTGCTCCGGCTGAACAGACCCAGCCCAGCCACCCGCTCCTCAGCCAAACACCTCGTACCTGTGTATTCGTGCCTCACGCGATGGCCTACGACTCCGCAGAACACCGTCCCGCTGGTAACCCCGACAGACACGGCCCTGACACACACGGAGAGCGACAGGCATTCAGCAGCGCCCGCGCACAGGCCTGCCTGCCCACCTACCTTCACCCCTTCACCCGGCTCCCCTCGCACCACCTCCCGCCCTGGCAGGGCAGACCTCGGGGACCTGCAGAGCTCCGCAGCGTAACGCCCCCAGGTGAAAGGGGCTCCCGAGAGCAGCCAGGCAGTTTTCAACCCTTCCCCTAAGGCCTCACAGCTGTGACGGGCGGAAAGTCCCTGACTCCAGCCAGCCTCAGCACGCCTCCTCGGCGCGGGCAAGAAGGGCACCTCTCAGGGCACTGTCTCCTTCCTCCCAGGGACAGAGGAGGCCAAGCTAGAGGGCACGTCTCGCTGAGAAACCATCCCTCCCTCCTTCCCCCGCGCAGTCCCAGGCAACGCGCCTCCCCACTCACTCGATTTTCCTAGGCCTCGAGGAGCACGCCTTGGAGATTTGAACAGCGCTTTCCAAGGCGTGAACGCTTTCGTCGGGCAGCTTCTCTCCAGGGAGTCCAAACACGCACAGGAACGTGCAGCCCTGCCAAGGACAGCGGCAGCACAGCTTGGGACAGCGCCTACGGCAAACGGCTCATGCCGTGCGAGTCGAGCCGCTGCCGAGAGCAGCAGAGCTTCAGGGCAACCCCCAGCCAGAGGGTGCTGATCCCAGCGCCGAGGCAGAGCTGCTTCTCCTTTCCCCGCTGCTCAGTAGACCGAGAGAGCCACTGCCCTCTCGTTTGCTGCCCACACTTTTGCGGGGTGGGCTCCTCCCCCACACTCACTTTATCAAACATGGAGATTTTGTTGATCTCGCCCTTGTGAGGACGGATGATCTCCAGCATCATCACGCTGCTGTCCTGGATAGCCTTGCAGATCTGCGTTAAGTTGACATCGGCAGCAAACTGCAGCTTGACAAAGAGGCAGGTGACCGGCCGTAGCTCGGACAAGTAGTCCAGGGGCTGTCTGTCATCAATCTGGAAGACGAGAGCAGGACACCTTCAGCAGCCAGCTCTCCCCGAGAGCGGACTGCCCCCAGCAAACACCAAGCAAGAGCCCCCACGTGGGCAGCAGCACGCGCTCTCAGCGGAAGGAATAACTCCTCCCCTCGGGGCAAAATAAACACAGCTCCCGGCAGCTGTGGCCATACCTTCCTCAGAACAGATGCGGGGACGTACTTCCGCAGCAACTTCCCCAGAGCATGCCGAGGGGCCAGGGAAACAGCAGGCCTCAGGATGCCTAGGGAAGGAAAATCCAGGCGGTCACTGGCAGGCTGGCACTACGAGCCTGCCTAGGGAAAAGCAGTTGGAAAGCAGGGGCTGGCACTGGAACTCAGGGAGAGAAAGTCTCCTCCAGTTGCACATTTCTTCCTCCTGCAGGTGCTCAGCCAGAGCAGGCCCCTGGAAGCAGGGGGAAGCAGCGAGTGCCTCCGCTGAAGCGCACCAGGGCCAAAGGCACAAATGCTGACTGCAAGGGGGAGAGGGCAGAGGGCGTTCCTCGCTGGCCCCTGAACAAGCCCGCCCCCACCTTTCTGGGCAGCCACAGAACGTCATGAACACGGGCCTCACCTGACGCCTCAGGAGAACTGTAGTTCAGCTGGGCTCGGGTAAACTTGGAGAAGATGTCTTCGCGTTCCGACAGAGACATCCGTTCCATGCCTGTAACCTAAAGGCACACAGTACAAAAACGCGTCGAGGACAGCTCCAGGACCCACAGAGGACAGTACCCGTTGAGGCAAACTCTTCCAGCGCCTCCTGACCCCCTCTTCAAAGCCACCCAGCAGAATCCAGAGACAACCCTGAGACAAAACTGCTCCCCAGCAGCTACTGCTCCCCACCTACGGGAGCACCTCTACACCTAGAACTCCCTCCACGCGCGTCTCCTCGCCCTTCTCACACCTTCCTCCCTCACAGCCACGTCCACGCCCAGGCCCTCAGAATTGCTCCAGAGGCCGTCCCACCCACCTTCACAGCGCTTTGGCCTTTAAGTCTCTTGGTCTTGATCTGGTTCCGGTTACAGAGCTCCCAGCAGCTGGGTGACAGGATCACGTCACTTGCATTGGCAAGGTTTTGGGCCTGCCACACTTCACCCACGGCCTGGCCAAGGATCAGGAAGTGCTGCTGCTTTTTGTCTCCAACAGTCAGGAGGGACATATGCCCTGCAGAGATCCCTGGTGAGAGACAAGCACAACTGATGCAGAGAGCATTTTTACCTCCACAGCCCGCCACAGCTCAGCTCCTCCCAGGCCAACTTTGAAGCTCAGCCCTGGAGCCAGGCTCTTCCGCTCAACTGCTTCGAGCGCAGGCGTCCCACTTGATGGATTCAGGATCGATCGTGGCCGGGGAGGGGGTCCTAATCAGGGGCCCCACACCGGCACGTTGGCCAGCCACCGGCTCACTTTGCATGCAGGCAGCTCGTGAACGCCTGCCTGAGAACGCGCAGCAGCCTAACGCAGCACTCCCCGTACCTATCTTCAGTCGGAGCTTCAGACCCACGTCCGTCTCACGGATCCTGTACTTCTCCTGGATTTGCTGGCTACACTGCAGCACCAGGCTGATGGTGTCTCTCAGCTGCGCGTGCTTTGCTCTCCACAGCACCAGCACAGCATCCCCTGGGGAAAGCGAGGGGACAGGGACGGCTCTCGTGACACCTGACGCTCCCTGACCTGCACCCACCGGCCGGGACAGCGGAAGCCAGCAGGCGTGCCAGGGAAAACGCGTTTGGGTGAAGGCATCCTCCTCAACTACAGCACCCTGGCCACAGGCACACCTCCCCCTCTGCCCCACCAGCTACAACTGCAGCCACGCCGCCAGGGCCCGGGACGGCAGCTCCCCCTGGGCACCTGCGTGCCAGCAGAGCCACCCCTCGGGGCTCTGCCGGCTCGCGCCTCTGTCTCCCCTCTCCCCTCGCACTCGTCTGCAGCTGCAGCAGACAAGGCCACGTCTCTTTTACGCACACGTACCTGCAAACTTCAAGATGTCTCCACCAAAAGCCAGCAGCTCTGCAGACCAAAAAAAAAACACAAGAAGAGCTGCAGCTAGGCCTTCTTCAGGAAGGCCGCAGGACAAGCCGCTCTGCTCAGACAGCAGCACAAGAGCAGCGGTGCTTTGGGGGCACAACTTAGCAAACGTAGCAGCTACACTGCTCACAGGGACCACAGCCCTGGGACCTACGCTACTGTGCCCTGTGACAAGGCCCCAGGGAAGGCAACGCACACTTTGGTCAGCGCCCCCATCCCCAGCTCATTTGGGCACTAACACTGGCTAGATGCCCCCGCTCCCCCCTGCGCCCCAACACCAGCAAAATCTTCCTCCATCACTGAACAGCGGTCACTCCACAAGCCCAAGGGTGGGTGCTGAGAAAGCGGGCACCTCCTTAGTCTTTGTGGGGAGCAGAAAGCACCTGCCAGAAGAGCCCAGCTGCTCTCGGCGGCTCTCAGCCCCATAGGAACCCCCAGCCCGCGCAAGGAGGAGGCGGCGGCGGCAGCAGCAGCAGCAGCAGCAGCAGCAGGCTGCCCAGCACCTCCCTCTTGTCGTGCCCCAATCCCACACAGTCCTGCAGAACGGCACTTACCCTCCAAAATGTCACCCATGTAGCGATTGAGGGTTTGCGTTACCTCATCCGCACCCCGCTCTATGCTGATGCTCTGGCTGAATTTCTCTGTCAGAGCAGTGAAACCTGCAACAGGGACACACAGGCACAAAGAAATCAGGACGCGTCTACAGGGCCAAAGGACCTGGCACTTTCCACGTCGCTTTCAGCCAGCCAAGAGAACCACGCTCCGGGAGAACCCAGGCGCGCCCCTGACAGCAGCCACAGCCCTCTAATTCCACCCGCGCTTCTGAGCGCTCGCTGACGGGCGCCTTCCCCATGCTCACACCCACCCGTTACGCCTAGCTCCTGCACTTGGCTGCCACCCTCCAGCGCGTCCCCCGGCTGCCTCCCCTCTTGCCTACAGCCAGGCAACACCCTGAGCTAGAAAGCCCACGAGGCCTTTGCCAACTAACGCAGCACCTGGCCAGCCAGCTCCTCTGCGCAGCAGCTGCTCCTCCAAGTTGGCCCTGACAAAGACTAACAAGGGGGAGGCAAGGCAGCCAGGCCTCCTCTCCCAGGCCTCCATGAGCCAGAGCCTGGCCCACCTCACACCTCCCCAAAGCTCCAGAGAGAGCACTGCAGGCAACAGCGCGGGCCCAAGCTGCTGCTCCGGCAGCCTCAGGGCTCCCTAACGCACGCTGCTCTGAGCAGACGGCTGACCACAAGCAGGCCGCAGGGCTGCTGCCAGCAAAGACCACCCCCGGGCTGTGACCTCAGCTACGTCCGAGCGCTACTTCCCCAAAGCGGAAGACCTCAGCGGCAAACGACATCTCCTTTGACCCCTTCTCTACCACAGGCGGGACGACCAGGGCTCCAAAAGGCCCGCTAAGTCCCAGCGGCTCGGGTCGGGGACTCCTCCTCAGTGCCCGCCCTTCATAACGCTTTGACCCACCTGACACATCAGCAAAGAGCAGCACTCCATGGAAGTTCTGAACGCAACGGTTCTCCTGCTTCAAGTCCTCAGACAAAAGCAGGTCGGGGACGTAAGCAGCTACTTCCCCCAGTTCTGAGCAGTGCTTTGACCTTCGCTCCCAGGCACAAGACATCGTCAGCGCCCTGGGGTACCTGCGGTACCTCAGTACAAGACGACCCACCGTGCCCACCAGGGAGGACGACCAGACACCACTGCACAGCGTTGCGCACTGGCCTTTGGGAGGCGCGGCTGGCCCTCTGTCACCAAGGGGCCGGGGGAGGTCACAGTCGGCTCACAGTGACATCGTCCGCGTGTCATCATTTACCTGTCCACTGTCGCCTACGCTGATCCGGCTAACAGTGACAGCCTCGGCAAGGCACCGCTTACCCAGCAACTGCCGGGAAGCTGCCCCCCGCTCCCTCCCTACGCCGAGCCGGTTGCTCAGAGGTGGCTAGCGCGACGCAGTTGTCTCCCGTACAGAGCTGAAGGAGGCTCGCACAGCGACTGACCTCCACCCGTGGCCGAAACAGCAGCTGCTTCCCACGTTCCCAAGCGCAAAGGGCCTAACAGACGTGCTGACAGCCAGCAGCCCAGGCTTCCCCAAAAGCACGGCCACTGCAGCACGCAGCGGGACATTTCCAGGGCTGCTCGGAGGACTTGTATTTCTTTGCAAAAAGAAGTGGGGCTTTCCCGGGGGGGGCAGCGGGGGACACAGCCAACCTCCATCCACACGGCTCCTGGGGGAGGCCGGGAGGAGATGGACAGGGCTGGGCCAGGACCACGGCGCACCGACGTATCAGAGAGGGCAAGACAAAGTCCAAAGCCGCAGCAGGAGGCAGCTCCAGGTCCCTGCTCCGAGTGAGAACGCTGTTGTAAACCTTGCATGCCCCAGGGAAACAGAGCCACGCTGGGCACCCTGGCTCACGCACGGCCCTCTGCCTCCAGGCAGGCAAAGGCAGCTCCCCGTCCACCTTAGCCGCTGCCCCGAGCCACACAACTGCTGCCACCAAAGCAGCAGCACTGAGGAGAGCCGGGCTCTACGGGGGACGAGGGCTAGCAGCCAAGGCCGCGCTCCGCGCGCGCCAAAGCTGCCCTTCTCCCCAGTCGCTCAGAGGAGCAGCTGCACGAGTTGGCGTGCCTGCCACACGGTGACACTCAGCGGCTGCTTGCCCAGGCAGCCTCCAGTGTCCCTCTCGGACTGTGCCTCTCCCTCAGGCAATGGCCAGGCGAGGGAGCACCAGCCCCTCCCAGGCCTGGGGGACCAGGTGCTTTAGACAAGCCTGTGCCCTTGCGCTGCTGACCTCAAACAGCAGAGCACTTGACAGCAGAAACCAGCCTGCCTTCTTTCCTGCTGCCTCAGCACTCAGAGAGAGGCTACCAAGATGGTCTCTCTTCTTGCCTCCAGAAGGCTCCCCCTGCTGCCTCGGGGCCCACCAAAGTCTCCCAAGCAAGCACAAGTCACTTGCACCCAACACACACAACTGCAACCTGCTGGCGACAGCCAGGCACACACACCGAGCCAGGCCCAGGTTCGGAACGCTGCTTGCCAGCCCAGCTCACACGCTTCCTCCTTCCTCCTTCCCACGAGGCAGGCAAAGCGGTCACCCGTACGGGAGACTGACGATGCAGGCCGACCGAGCAGGCTTGCTCTGCCTCCTCAGGAAGAGCGCGCAGCAGCGTGACGACGCCTAGGCCAACGCTCTCTCTTGCCAGTGAGCAGCAAGGGCTGGCTGCTCCCCAAGGCAAGCTCAGCTGGGAGCTGGGCCGACCCCAGCACAAGCAGCGCCCTCGCCCACAGGGGCATCCCTCTTGGCTACATCTATATGCACACACGTACATCCATTCTCCACTAAGGAGCTCTCATCCGCATCAACCAGAGAGGGCAACAGGATGAGGCCGCTAGTGCTGTTGACTTTTCTGACTAGGGAACACTTCAAACCAGTCCCGCTTCCAGAAAAACACCCTCCCACCCTCCCCACCTCAGCAACCACTTGGCCCTACACCAGGGCCAAGCTCCTCCTGCAGCCGGCTCAAGCGCTTACACAGCGCCACAGGGAACTGCACTAGGGCGAGGGGGAGAGAATTTCTTGCACTGCTTTACAGCCCTCGACTCTTGTGAGCACTAACAACGGGGGTGGTGGCTTCCCCGCCGCCTAGCTTTCCCAATAAACCACAGGCCAGAGACTCTCGTGGCACGCCTTCAGCGTCCTCTTGCTGTGGTCTGTGACTCCATACAGAACGCTGAGATGATGGCAGTGTTTCTTTATTTAACCCCTGGAAGAGCATCCTCGCTCGGCCGTGCTGGCAGCTTCAGCAGGTACCTGCAGCTACAGACTTCAGGCTTTGCTTGCTTCAGCTGGGGAAAACATGGCGCTGTCTCCAGCCACAAGTCTCCCACGGGGCCCTTGCCAGTGAACCACCGCTCCTGAGGAAAACAAAAGCCCAAGTGAGAGCCGCGAAGAACAGGAGGTCCCCAGAGCCACAGGCGCGGTCCGGGAAGGCAAGCGAGGCCTCTCGCAGTAGCTTCTTCCACCCATCACCCAATTTGCCGTGCTGCAAAAGCCTATCAGGGAGGGCAAGGAGAGGGAACGCAAAGGAAACCTCCTCCAGCCAGGTTCAGGCTGGCTCCCAGAGCTGGCTCAAGGGAGAGGCAGAGATTCCACTCCACCGCTCCTCAGCCCAGCAGAGATGCTGGGAAGGAGCGGCATGCTGCAGCGCCTGCTGCTCCCTCGCGTGTCCTTCCAGCCCCTCCTGAGGGAAGGGCATCGCAGCTGCCACTGCCCTCCTGCTGAGGAGGGCTAGCAGCCCCTACCAGCTCGCCAAGGACTTTCGGCACACGCTCCTGAAGCTCGCTGGGGGCTTTCCCTACGTGGACCTGCCGGAGTACAGTCCGCACCACCTTCTCCTAGGGCATGCCAAACCTCTGCCCAGGGAGCAACTCAGAGGCAAAGAGGATCCACTTACAGCGCTCATCTCCAGCCAAGTCTTCTCCAGGAGGTTGCCATTCGCCTCACAGGCTTGGAGGCCCTGCCTGAGGCACAACAGGCTCTGGTCTTTGTTACCCAGCATGCAGAAAACGTACGCTTTCAGATGGTAGGCTCTGGGGTAGAAGACGGGGCTTGTAGAGCACCGAGCAAAAACCTCTTCCACAAGCTACCGAGAGAACAACGGAGAGGCACGTCAGCAGAAGTCATCGAGCTGGGCGATGGCTCGGCACTGAGGACCGCACCTATTCCCCAAAGGGGAAAGCAGCCGCAAAGGCACAAGGAGCACGCAGCTAGCAAGGCTGAGATACCACACAAGTCTCTCCTGAGCCATAAGCCCTCACATGCAGCAGGCATTTCAGCAGGGCTCACTAGCTAGCTCATGGCTGTGCAAGTCTCTTCTCCTGTCTTGCAGACCATTCCCATCCCCACAAGGGAATCCTCACGTGCCCAGGAAGACCCCCGTCACCTCACTGCCTTCTCTACCACCTCTTGCTGCCGCCCCAGGGGGGAGCAGCCTCTTGCCATGTTCCTCTCTAACCCACTACCACACTCTGCCTCTAGCCTGGCTCCATCCCAGCGCGGCTGCTTCGCCCTGGCCTTGCCAATCCACTGCTGCTCGCAACACAGCTTTCCCTAGAGGCCCCTCACAGCGTGCACACCCCCCTCCTCCTCTTCCCTCACCCTTAGAGCCCTGCTGCGGCTCTCCCGGGCCCTCGCCGAGCTGCGCTCAATGTCGTTCCGCAGCACCAGCGTGTAGCACTCCAGGAGCCGGCTGCATGCTTGGGTGGCCAAAACGGAGGCGACAGCTCTCTTCAGCAGCCTCTTGGCCTTTTCAAAGGGCTTCTGGAACTCGGCCCACTGCCCAAGCCTTCCAAACCTACACCGTCCAGAGAGAAACACACACACACACACACACGTTTTGTAGAGTACTTGATCAAGTACTCTACACCCCAGCGACGGCCGCCTTGTTGGACAGGGCACGGGGGACACGACAGGCCCAGAGCTCCCACCTCCCCTGCCAGAACCACTGCCTGGGCCTCTCGCCAGTCTAAGCACCTCTGTAACTTACCAAAGAGCCAGGGACGAATACAGTCCAAGCAGGATGCTGTTGTGCGAGCTGAGGATGTGGTTTGCTTCGTTCTGCTCAACGAAGCTCCTGCACTCTTCAAATGACTTGTACTCCCAGCCTGTAATACAAATGCATCGCAGAGAAGCAGTGCCGCCCTCCGCTGCCTTGTTTTCCCTCGGGCATTCGTAGCAGGACAAAGCTCAAGCACAGCTGGAGAATTTCTGGGCAGGTAAACCACTCAGAGAGCAAGCAAAACCAAACAGGAACAAGGCAAGGGCTGGAGTTCTAGCCTAGCTCCTCAGGGCTAGTCAAGCGCCACACAAATATCTATTCCCTTTTCTTCAGCAGCTTTCGAGCGCTGACAGACACACACTGCCATTGACCAGCAAGCGACAGCCACTCCATAGCGTAGGCTGTTAGATGCCTCCTGGTCAGGCACATCCCCCAGCACTGCTATGCCCGCCTCCCCAGGAGCCAGAGCAGAGCGAGCCTGGGAAGAGGTTTCAGAAAGGGGAATCTCAAAACACGGGAAGCAAAGAGGGAAATTGCCAGCATTTTGAAATCACTCTGGGATCACCTGTAGAACATGCAAACAAAGACAGGGGAGGCAGGAAAGACAGACAAAGACACACCCAGAGCCAAAGAGCCCGGGACTCGGCCCAGGAAGTGAAAGCGTGGCTGGAGGCTCTGGCGTCCGTGTTGTAGCAGGAGAAAAAGCATCTTTGCAAGCCTCCTGGCTCTCTGGGGCCCTCCTCACTGAGCACTTACCAGCGTAAAGCAACAGGTCTAAGCAGCAGGAGAAGAAGTATGCCTGCCCAATGATGCTGTGCTCTGCAGCCACCTGCTTCTCGAGCCTGCGCAGCACTTCCTCACATTCTGGGTACCTGCGGAGGAACACAGCGAGCCTCCATGGAGCCTCTCCGCGGGGTGGGATCCCAGTCACCACCTCCGGACGCTCCCCGCTCCCCTTCCCATCATCCCGCTCTCCCTGTGCTGCTTTCTGGCATCGCCATCAGAGGTTCTCCATCAGACAGTTGTTCATCTTTTGGCAACAAGTCTCCGGAGAAAGGCCTCAGGGACCCCGGCCCAAACGGCAAGCCCCGGAGCAAAACTCAGGCATCCTTCCCATGCAAGCCAGTGCTTTCCCATTGGCTCAGCAGCAGAGCTACTCACCTTTCCATCAAAGTCTTTGTCAGGAAAAGCAGGCCAAAGAGCACGCACAGCTCCCCACTGCCCTCCGCACTCGCCCACATGACGCGTTTGCTTCGGAAACTGCTCCTCTCGAGACCTCCCCCTGGACGACTGCCATCTCGGGCACCGGTGCCGCGTGGCATGGAAAGGCCCGCGTCCACCCAACCAAACATGGCTAGCGCCCCCAACACAACGAGCGCCTCCCTGCGCTAGGCTCGCTCCTAAACCAGGCCTGGGAATTGCCTGCGGCAAGCGCTACCTGGCAAGGGCCAGAACCGAGCCAGGAACTGTTCCAGCAGTTTCACAGCACACACTCACGCTCCCCAACAGCCAGCCACGGTCCTTGGCATTGTTTAATTTACCAGCGTCCATACAGCCAGCGAGTATCCAATAAGAAACCAAGCAGCCCTCTTTGCTGCGCGCAGAGAATGACACAAGAAGGATCTCAGGTGGCCCCCCGACCCTGCGCAACCAGCAGTCTGTCCCGCAGCAGCATTACCTCATCTGCAGAAAGAGCGCCGCAAAGAGCGTGGCGAGAACCTCGCAGTCCAGGTCGGGCTTCTCCAGCTCCATCCACAGGCTCTTGGCGCGATAGCCTGCCAAGAAAACAAGCAGGCTCGCACAGGCTCCCTCTGCGGAGATGCCTTCTCGCAGGCAGCGGGGGCAGTACGTACCTACGTCGACAGAGAGGGGCAGATTCCCCAGGCTGAGGTTCAGATGGCTCAGGGCCTGGGCAAATTTGGCGGCCTTTAATACCCCTCCTCCAAAGAGCTCGACGTCAGAGCTAAGCTGGATGGCCGCCCGCCCGTACTGCAGCCACTCTTCCTGGCAGCCCAGGTCCTGGCAGCACCGCGCATATTCCATGTAGGACAACAGGATCTAAAACGGTCCAGACAGGAGACTGTACAAGACTGAATGTCGCCAGGGTGATTCTCTGGCCTAGACGGCTCAGGGCAGAAACCCAACGGCCAGGTTCTCTCTTCTCTTCTGCTCTCAGGGCTCTCACCCCTACGACAAACGGTTCTTAGGACTGCCGCTGCTAACTGCAGCCGTGGCGAGACGAGGGCCCCAGCGGGGTGCTGCCTTAAAGCCACAACCAGCCCAACGCTTACAACGGTGAAACAAACGCCATGAGAGCGACTACCAGGAAGAAGAGCAACGCACGTCTGCTGGAAGTTTGTAAAGCAAAGTTCAGGGACAGGTACCACTCCGTCGCGTTTGGCCTCTTCTTGCCGCCCCGGGCAGACCCTGCTGGTACTCTAGGCGGGCCAGGGGAAAGGAGCTATGTCAGAAACGCGTCTGCTGCCGCAGAGAGGAGGCACTCACGTGACTCGCATCCTCAGACTCCTCGGCCGTGTTGACCTTCATGAGCGCTGCCAGGCGCGACAGCCTCCGGCCGCTGGAAGTGCCCTCCAGGCTGAAGAGCTGCCGCAGCAAGGAAAGGCAGTGGCTCTGCCGGAACAGCCAGGGCAGCCTCTCCCTCCTGCCACACAAGAGAAACCGCTGGGCCACAGCCACTAGCTACACAGTGCCAGGTCAGGCAGGGCCAGGGGAAGCAGGGCGACAGAGGAGGCAGCTGCACCTGCTCCCAGCAGGGCGGCAGCTGATGCAGGCCGGGCTGCAGGCATGGAAGCGGCAGAGCCAAGAAGCACCACCGGGGAAAGATCGCTGCTGGCGAGAACGGGTTGGCACTACAGCCCAGGGAGGGCGAAGCAAAGCCGGGCACCGCGAGGGAAAGGCTTGTTCTACGGCAGCCTTGCACCTGGCTGCAACCCCCGAGCTTCCTCATTCTCACACCTCCCCTCCACTTACCCCTCCATGCCCACGTCCTGCTCCTCCCTGCCGGCTCCCTTTCCTCTGCAGCCTGTGCTCCCTGGGAACATCTCTCTGCTCTCACCCCCACCATCCCCCACAAGGCAACACGTGCCCGCTCCCCCCACCCAGGAGCCTCCAGGTCCCTCAGCAGCTTTCCCCATGCTAACACCTATGCTCAGGGAAAGTCTGGGCTTAAGCCGAGGCAGGTGTGGGCCTAGGTGCCCGGCACCACGCAGGAAACGCCTCTTCCTTCCCTTCTCTTTCCCTTCGGCTTCTTACCCTGCCTCTTGATGAAGGGAGGACTCTTTGTTCTTCCTGTGGGAGGCACGCTCTGACTTCTCCAGCAGAAACTGGAAGACGACGCCAGCTGAGGTGAGGGGCAATTTTCTCTTCAGCAGGCTCAATGCCTTCCTGAGCGTCTTCTTTGCCAGCTCCATGCAGCCCATGTTGTAGCAGACCTGCACAGGAGAAGGCTTCTTCAGACAGTCCCAAAGGGCTCCGACTGAGCACGCACCACATTTCAAGTCTCTGCCTGAACCGAGGCCGAGGCCGAGGGCCTCGACCGCTTTTGGCCGGAGGCTGAAGCGCTCACAGGAAAGGCTGCTGGTAGCGGCCGTGCCTCAAAATGCCAGGCCTATCGCCGCTGCCGCCACCCCCCACAAAGGCGTCCAACTCCACCCACCAGCAGAGCCCTCAGAACCTCCCTGGCACTTTACCTCCCCTTTCAGGCTCAGGAAGGTGGCTTCTTCAAAGCAGGCAAGCACATCGGCTTTCTCAGCCGCTGAGCTCCTCACGACCTCTGCTTTCTTCAGGTTCATAAAGGCCTTGGAACAAGCACACAGAGAGCAGGTGAGCGTCGGTGCAGAGCCTGCATCCAGCCCCATCGTTCCCAGTTGCCTCCAGCAGCTCTCTGAGGAGGGCACGCATCTGCCCCTGGCGATGCCCACCCTAACACAGCCCACGGGCACGAGTGCTCCTTCGCACCACCTCCTGGCGCGTGCGCCTTGTGCAAAGGTCCTGCTTCTCTGCCCCGCCTCCCTTGCCCCAGGAGAGGCAAACGGGGGGGAGAAGCCTGGCTCTGACGCCAGCGGTTCAGCCCCAAGTCCCCACAGAGGCACGTCCTAGTGCAATGGCAAAATCGGCTTGCCCAGGACAAGGCAACTGAGAGGCCTCCTTGTGCAGTGGGCTCCGGCAAGCAGGGCGACTCACCA
The DNA here is from genome assembly GCF_040807025.1 of Struthio camelus. Classification (NCBI taxonomy): domain Eukaryota; kingdom Metazoa; phylum Chordata; class Aves; order Struthioniformes; family Struthionidae; genus Struthio; species Struthio camelus. Next base: position 446,745 of record NW_027182714.1, read on the forward strand.
GGTAGTTGTCGGAGACGTGCAAGTAGGCAGCCGCGCACTCCAGCAGGTAATAAAGGGCTCTGCCATCGTTGCCCATTGCCATGTGGTGGTGAGCCAGCGGCACAAGCACCAAATCCACAATGGCCCTGCATTCACAGGCACACGCGGCACCGGGCGTCCCTTTGGCCTTGCTGGGCACCGTAGCTACGCGTTCCGTCCTGGCCAGAAACTGCTCTGCCGCTCTACTCAGAGACAAAGATCACGCAGAAAGACGACGCACGCTAGCATCACCTATACCGCTCCGTCTGCCTAGACTAACAGCATATTCTAGCGCAGCACAAGCAAGGCCCTGTGCACACGCGCGTCATACGGGAGCGCTGGGTTTCACAGCCTTCCCAGGCGTGCAGAGGGCTGGCCGCTTATTCTTTCAGCCCCCCGCATTCACAACCACAGTTTCCCAGCAGCGTTCCACATTACAGTTGACACGGGCGACCCCCGAGTGGCCTGGCTCCCCCCATCCTTGCTCCGTCTTCCCCCTGTGCTCCTCCCTCCCTTCCGCTCTTGCCTTCCCTCCTCGCTCGAGAGCTGTGGCTCTGCCCTGACTGCAAGCCAGTACCACTCACTAACACAGCGCTTGGGCGCAGGATTCGTTTTCTTCCACTGCAGCAACGTCAACCCGCGCGCGCTGAGCAGTCTTCTCGCGCGCCGTAGCCCCAGAGCCCAAGGCGAGCGGGGCCAGGCAGGGCAAAACGGGGGCGAGGAGCAACATCGCCCCTTTCAAGCCCTAGCAAACTATTCCTTTGGCTTTAGCGGTAACAAGATCCACGAGGGCGCGATGCTGTTGGTGCCTTTGCTGACCCTGCTCTGGAGCAACGCTGCTCTTGGCCACAGGGAGGAAGTCAAGCAGGCCTTTCTGCCACCTTCCAGCAGCCCCCCTGCTCCCGCTGGCTGCTTTGCCCCTGCACACCTCGCAACATTGCTCTCCTACAGCTAGGAAGGCAGGGCTGGCTCCGCCCTAACGTGACCATCGTCACCCTGATCCCACTGGCTTCCTCCAAGAGGCTCATCTCCAGGGCCACCCCATCCCAGCTCCCACCCAACAGGCCAGCTCTTTCCTGAGCTAGAGTCACAGCCAGCAGGCACAACTGCAAACTCCACTTGCCCCCTCTGCAGACCCTGAGCCCGCTGACTTCCCAACGTAACCAAAACCTACTCTCCTCACCGAAAAGTCTCCTCCAAGAAGCTCTTCTCTTTCTGCAGGGCTTTTGCAGTACCTGGAAACAAAGCACGAGTTAAACGCTTCCTCACCTCACACGCGGGAAGAGCTGCATCTTGCCATGCTCCATCCGAAAGGGGAGGAGAGCAGAGTCAAAGGGACCGACGGCAGCTCTCTTCCTGGCCTCTTCCCCCGAGAGCTGCCTTCCCGGCAGGGCTGTTACGTTTTGGGCAAGCGTAGCACACCCACCAGGAAAGGCGCCTCAGCCTGCGGGGCCGGGGGGTGCACCGCAAGGCTCTTGTCACTGCAAGGACATGGGCTGCTCTCCGGTCATTCCAGGGAAACGCAGGAGGGCGTTCCGGGGCACAGAGGCTCTACGCTGTGCCCACAGCATGGCTCTGCTGGTGCAGCTGGCCTCAGTGGAGGACTAAGCTAGTCTCAGGGAAGCCTCTCCCCTCTGCTGACAGCATCCCTAGGCTTCAGCAAAACGCTTCTGCGGACGGCGCTTGAGACAGAGCAGTGCTTCCATTAATTGCGCAAGCACAGTGCGGAGGGCCCAGGCTCCAAAGCACGGCAGCTAGCATACCCGGAGTGGCACGGAGCTCATCCCTCTTCAACTCCTCCTTTCTGAGCAGGGAGGCCTCCCAGCTGGACGAGCAGCGTTCGCTGGCACGGTCGTCGCAGCTCTCTGCCTCCCGGGCGCTGCCGAGGGCCAAGCGGTGGAAGGCCACAAAGTCCCCTCCGCCGCAGCACTGGCACTTGTGCGCTTGCCTCTCCAGGAAGGCCGCGCACTTGCGGTGCATGGCCACCCTCTGTCCCTTGGGCCACAGCTCGTAGGCAGCCTCCCGCAGCAGTGGGGCGCAGAAGGTCAGGACGCCAGACTGCAGCCTCGCGGTCTTCTCGGTCTCGCCCAAGCACCGCTTCTGGGCACCTGAAAGGCAACGGGGCTTCACATCAGCCACAGCTGGGGCCACAGCCGGGGGACGAAAGACAGGCCTTGGCGTGGATCCTTGGCAGGAAACCAGCGCTCCTGCACTCGGAGCCTCGCAGCGCTAGGGTGAAAGGGACCCGTTTGCCTTGCCGACACCAGCACAGCCTGCGCAACAGGCTACTGCCCTGCGCTCTCCCTCCCAACGCACAGCCTTCAGCTGCACTCCCGCAAGCAGCTGCCGAGGCTGCTGGCAGCAGAAGCAAGGCCGGCCATTTGGCCCATTACACACCACCGGAGGGGGCAGTGCAGCGTGCCCTGGCGAGCCCCGCCAGGCACACAGCCGGGAGCAGCAGGAGCCTACCACGCTCCCGGGGGCGCATTATCACCACTTACCGCTCTCTTCCTCCAGAGAGGTGGCGGGCCCCTTGGTGGGAACACTGCTGCCTTCTGGCACCTTCCCAGCATTCAGCCACTTCAAGATGTTGCCTCTCACCAGGACATTCAACGCCTTGTTCATCTTGGTCCTGGTCCACCTGGGAAGGAGGCGTAACAGCAGCTCGGTGGTAAACGTCGGCCCGATGACGGCTGCGCACTTCAAGACCATCCGCTCCGAGGGCTTCATGCTGTCCACCTCAGCCAGCGCAATCCCTGTCAAAAACAAGCCACAGCTCTCTCTCTTGCCCCCTCCCAAGCCTGAGGCTGCCGAGGCTGCCTTAGCTTCCCCACACCAGACGCTACATTTGTAGCCTTCTTTCCTAGGGACCAAACCCCTTGGGCAGTCGCAACCCAGGGCACACAGACACCCAGCCTCTCTCTAGCCCATGCCCCGGGAAAGAACCTCCGTGCAGCCGCCAGCCGCCGCAGCGGGGCTCGGCCCCTCACCTTTCAAGGTGGAGGGAAGCACGATGCTCTGCAGGTTCACGTCAGGTCTGATGGTGCACACCCTGCGCTCCTTCCCCGCGCTGGAGCTCCAGGAGGCTGCGGCAGGGGAAGCCTCCGTTACAGAAGCTGAGCGGAGCAAGAGAGCAGCGTAAAGCGATTTTCAAAGGGAGACGATTCAGGCCGTCACCTCCTGCTTGCCCTCCATCTTCCACCCTTTAGCATTCATCCCCCCCCGGGCAGGTCTTACAGCAGCTGGGCCCTGCGCTCCGTGGCAGCATAAATCCACCGCGCGGCTGCACCCAAGGAACACTGCAGCCACGCCACTCTCCGCCCTGCTCCACAATAACCGCCCCCGTTCATGCTGCCTCCAGACAATACCAGGGCTTAGCTCAGTGCCAGGGAGCGTCTCTTCCCCTCCTTTGCAATTTTCTGCCCCGTCCGCATTGCTTCGCCCCACAAAGCCACCCAAACTCCCCAGCCTGTGCTTAGGCTAGCCCAGCAGCAAGGCATGCAGGAGCCCACGCCTGAGCCAGGCCAAGGCCTCTACTGCTGCAACACCAGCCTGGGCCAACTTCACAGGGGAAGCCCAGGGCAACAACACGCTCTGGAAGATGCGCCACAGCAACCAGGCCGTCAGCCACAACGGCGCTTACTGAAGAGGCTCTCCCACTTGTCCTCCATTTTCTCGCCCTTCCGCAGCAGGTGGAACAAGAGCATGTTGTGGCGCTTAAGGTCGCTCAGCAGTTCCTCGCAGTAATATGGGATCCCGTAGCTTCTCTGCATCAGGAACCTGGAAAGGAGCAGATCCAGCAGGGACTGACACAGGCAAAGCAAGGTGGGACACGTTTCAGACCAGCCTCTTTGCCACAGCTACACCTCCCTTTTGAACAGGCCAGCACTCCCACTGCCTTTGGCATCTGAGCTGCCCGGAAGATACAGCGGTTGCTGGAACGCGCAGGAAAAGAGTCGCGCGCAGTGCCCAAGGCACAGAGCTGCAAGCCTCGTCTCTCCTGGCCCCAACAGCCTAGATGCTCTCCGGCACCAGTGAGAGCCTCGGCCCCAGCAACAAATCGCCCCCCACTGCCCCACCACGTTCGTTCCCTCCTGCCCTCTGCAGCGGGTCAACCCCTCGCAAAGAGCTCCGAGGCCCCGCCTGGGACTTACGTCTCTAGGGCCCTGGGCACGCTGACAACTCCCAGCTCCCGGCAGGCTTTCTGCACAACAGCTGAAGCTTTCAGCTCTCCCAGATGAACGTGGGTCGTTTGCTGCAACTTCATGATGTCTGCTGCAGCTTCGCAGAGCCTCTGTCTTCCGTAGCGAGCAGGAGCAAAGCCCATGACCACAAAGAGCGGGACATCTCTGAGCACATGCGACATAACAGCCCAGGAGGCAGAGTCGATGTAGTGCGCGTTGTCGATGACAAACAGGACAAGCTCGTCTTCAACGATCTGAAACAAGCACGTTGGTCTGGGTGGATTCTGAGGGATTCTCAAGCATCTTCCACAGGACAGACTTTGGCCGGCCTCTCCCCACACAGAGGACGCGCAGAAGTCGCTCTCCTCTCCCCAGCTACCTCTTCGTTCGGAATCTCACCCGCTCTTCCGTGCTCCGAGACTCTTAAGCTCCCTCGGGCACGGTGGCACGGAAAGACACCGTTCCTCCTCCTCCGGAGCACATGCCCTCCAACTTCACAGGAGCAAAGTTATCAGGGGGCATGGCACGCGGAGTTTAGCCTCTGCAGGGCAATGACTCCGGTACACTGTCCTCCCACCAGCTCCCACCACTCTCCTGCAGAGCCCTCAGCCTGCGGCCTTGCTTTCCTTCTCTGACCCAGGATGGGGAGAACGGCTCACCTTCTGTAGCAGTTTCTTGAAAACCAACCCCAATTCCGTTGTCCTTTGAGCGCCGCTCATCTTGGACACCTTCTCTGACAGGGGAAACTGGCCAGAAAAGCAGAGTCACAGAGAAACAGCCTTTCAGGGCGGTTCAGCACACCTGCCCACCACGCAAGTCCAAGCGAGCAAAACGCCTCTGCTGCCCTCAGCATCTTACCTCTCCCCCCACACAGGGGAGAGGAGACGCAGCGCGCACGTCACCGGGAGCCTACAACGGAGGCCCTCTGCTGAGGGTCTCTGGCAGAGCTCTTGCAGGGAGGCATGAGGGGGGAGAAGAGCTTCTTCCCTCGCCGTGGCAATCGCGCGAGGGAGCAGGCTGCTCACGCACCAGTGAACTCAGCACCAGCTCATCGGCCCCCTCTCAAAGCCTCTCTGCAATGCCCTTTCCAGGCTGCTGAGCAAGACACCAGGAACTGCCTGCAGCAGCCTGGCACCTGCACTCACCCCTAACAAGGAGCCCCCTCGCCCCCCTCTTTGGACCCACAAACAGAAGCCCAGCCTGTGCTACCCTCCTGCTACTCCCACCACGGAGCTAAGCCCACTCCCCAGCACGGTGTCCCAACCACAACAGCCACAGGACGGCTCACAAGCAGGCCTTCGCCACGGCCACAGAGGCCTCTCGCTCTCACCTTAACGACGAAAGGCACATTGAGGAGGCAGTAGCTGCTCTCTTCCACCAGCCCTTGGAGCTTTTCCTGCAGGGCGAGCTCTCTGGCACTGCACGATTTACAGGCCTGCAGGCCCATGGCCACAGCCAGCACCATGTGCATGGCAGAGTAGACCTGCTTCAGGTTGAGCTCCAGCGCTTCCACAGCCACTACCCTGCCATGCAGAAGCAAAAGGCACTGAGATTCAGAGAGGGACCCAAGCAGCCGCAGGCTTCTCACACTAAGCTCTAGGGCAGAGGCGGAATCCAGGGCCACTTGGGTTTCTTCTCTTGGCTCCGCAGCTACGGCCAAAAGCCCTGACTGAGCTCGGGCTCTACTTTGCTTGGGGCCTGGCCCAAAGAAGGAAGCTCAACAGCAGTGGCTCCAGCAGCCACCTCTAGCTCCCTCAAGAGGCAGCAGGAGGGCACGCAGCTGCTCCTCAGCAGCAGCTCCTGCAGGCCTTGCAGGGATGCTGCAGTCCAAGGGCCACGCACCCGGGCAGAGGGCAGAGGGGCTCCAGTAGCCCACGGACATCAGCGGCTGGGCAGCGAAAGCGTTCCACAGCTCCCGGTCAGCAACACTCACCTGAGCCCAGCAGCCTGGCCTAAAGAGGCAAGCTCCGTAAGTAAATGGCTCTTTCCAGAGCCCGTCACGCCCTCAAACGCCATGATATGGCTTGCTTTCTTATCCACATAGGCTTTCAAGTAACTTTCAAAGAGGGTAATCTCCTCCTCCCGACCTGGGAAGGCAAACAAGAAAGCGACCCGTTGCAGCGAGCTGAAAAGCAAACAGCCGTCGGCACCCTTCTCTCTCGCCGCCACAGCGGGTCAGTCGGACCCAAGGAAATCTCCTCCCCGATCCCAACTACGGCCATCCCTTTAGCCCTGAGGCTGTGAGCAACTGCACACTGGAAAGGTCCCGCCACGCTAGCTATGCAGCACGGCAGGGAGCATCCGGCGCACGCCTCACCCTGCTTCCCACCTCTAGCTGTGGCCCAACCCCAAAGACAGGAACCAGCTAGGAGCCAAGGTATGCACCAAACCCTTAGGGCCACGCCAGGCAACGCCATCCCTCGCAAAAGCTTCTCCGTTCCCAGAGCGGAACTAACAGGTACCGACGGCAACAAATTGGCCTTCAGCAGACCAAGGCGTTCTCCACCTACCGAGCAACGGGGAAGAGCTGGGCCTCTCCTTCGTAACATCCATGCCAAACATGCTAGCGGGAGGAAGAGAAAAACAAAAGCCAATGAAGTAGGCAGAAGCTGGAGGACGTAGAGCCACGCGTGGAGCTGAGGGTGCGCTCCCGGGGACCCGCTCTTCTTTCGAGCCGGAGCGAATCCTGCCCACGCTCCCACTGGCCCAGCAGAGAGCGCAAACACCAAACGAGCACTAGCAAAGCTGCAGCCAGGAAGAAGCCCAACGGCCACAGTGGGACACCACACAGCATCAAGACTCGAGCGCCACAGGCCAAAGCCCAAGGAAGCGGAGACACGAGCAAGAAGCCAGGCAGTGCCGCTGGCTAGCACACTGCTGCACCCCGCAGGACAAGCCAAACAAGTCTCTGGTCCTGCCTACTGCTTCCCTGGCCTTTGCTCACAGGCAGCGCTTTCGAGAAGCGGGGCCCTGCAACAGCTGCTGTCAAGGCAAAGACGGGCAAGAAAAAACACTTCAAGCCACGACGTGCAACAGGACGACAAGGGTCACTTCTTGGGCCAAGGCGCCAAGCACCAGGCACCTTGGGCTCGAGTTTTTCTGAAGTTGCAAGGGGACGGCAACGTCAACGTTCCAAACGGCCTCCAAAGAGGATGCCAAACCCTGGCCCAGGGGAACACCTGAACTTTCACCAGGAGGCACTCAGGAACTGAGTCCTGGCCTGACCAAAAGCTTTCCGGGAGCGTCATGCTCGGAAGCAGCTGGGAGAAAACCTCCCTGGGGCAGAATTGCCACTGCGTTAGTCTTGCGCGCAATGGAGCAAGCACAGGGCAGAAAGCACAGCTGGAAGCCGTTTGGACCGGGGCTGCAAGGCCCCTCTGTGCCTACGGACACCTAAAAGCCTTCTCCACCCCTCCGGCATCACTCCCCGTCTCCTTACAGCAGGAGGCACCAGCGTAGGCAGGCCAAAAGCGTACCCGTGCTCTGCCTTTCCATCTTCTCAGCCCCAGCGATGGGAGGGGTGGGCGGGGGCCAGCTCTGCACAACTCCTCTTTGCGGACCAAGACTGGACCCTGTGTGCCACCCTGCCCCCAACCAGCCCGCTCAAACAGGACACTCACGACTTCGCCGACACCCCCAGGTATTGATACACGGGGCCAGGATCGACAACCCCCTTCATCTTTGCCTCCGGCAGCTCCTCGAAGCACCATCGGGGCAGCCTAGAGGCTGCGTACGTCGCTGCGTCACAGGACACCAGCCCAGGGTAGTGCTCCATCAGCCGGGCTGCCAGATTCACCTTCTGGCCAATGACTGCCGCAGAGAGAGAGCACGCATTCACGTACCTATGAAACCAACCCGCTCCACCCTTCACCGCCAACGGCTGCATCACCTCCAGCACAGGCAAGCCCCAAACCGTTGGCAGCACAACCAGCAGGAACAACAAGGCTCTGAGCCTGGTCCCCCGCACCGCAGCGGCGCCCGCTCTGCCTCCCTCATTCCCCACAGGACACAGGCCAAGGCCTCGTCCCAGCCCAGCACATACGGGCAACAGGGTGTTCCCTGCCGCTCTGCCTCTTCCTTTGACACGCTGCTCCGGCTGAACAGACCCAGCCCAGCCACCCGCTCCTCAGCCAAACACCTCGTACCTGTGTATTCGTGCCTCACGCGATGGCCTACGACTCCGCAGAACACCGTCCCGCTGGTAACCCCGACAGACACGGCCCTGACACACACGGAGAGCGACAGGCGCTCAGCAGCGCCCGCGCACAGGCCTGCCTGCCCACCTACCTTCACCCCTTCACCCGGCTCCCCTCGCACCACCTCCCGCCCTGGCAGGGCAGACCTCGGGGACCTGCAGAGCTCCGCAGCGTAACGCCCCCAGGTGAAAGGGGCTCCCGAGAGCAGCCAGGCAGTTTTCAACCCTTCCCCTAAGGCCGCACAGCTGTGACGGGCGGAAAGTCCCTGACTCCAGCCAGCCTCAGCACGCCTCCTCGGCGCGGGCAAGAAGGGCACCTCTCAGGGCACTGTCTCCTTCCTCCCAGGGACAGAGGAGGCCAAGCTAGAGGGCACGTCTCGCTGAGAAACCATCCCTCCCTCCTTCCCCCGCGCAGTCCCAGGCAACGCGCCTCCCCACTCACTCGATTTTCCTAGGCCTCGAGGAGCACGCCTTGGAGATTTGAACAGCGCTTTCCAAGGCGTGAACGCTTTCGTCGGGCAGCTTCTCTCCAGGGAGTCCAAACACGCACAGGAACGTGCAGCCCTGCCAAGGACAGCGGCAGCACAGCTTGGGACAGCGCCTACGGCAAACGGCTCATGCCGTGCGAGTCGAGCCGCTGCCGAGAGCAGCAGAGCTTCAGGGCAACCCCCAGCCAGAGGGTGCTGATCCCAGCGCCGAGGCAGAGCTGCTTCTCCTTTCCCCGCTGCTCAGTAGACCGAGAGAGCCACTGCCCTCTCGTTTGCTGCCCACACTTTTGCGGGGTGGGCTCCTCCCCCACACTCACTTTATCAAACATGGAGATTTTGTTGATCTCGCCCTTGTGAGGACGGATGATCTCCAGCATCATCACGCTGCTGTCCTGGATAGCCTTGCAGATCTGCGTTAAGTTGACATCGGCAGCAAACTGCAGCTTGACAAAGAGGCAGGTGACCGGCCGTAGCTCGGACAAGTAGTCCAGGGGCTGTCTGTCATCAATCTGGAAGACGAGAGCAGCACACCTTCAGCAGCCAGCTCTCCCCGAGAGCTGACTGCCCCCAGCAAACACCAAGCAAGAGCCCCCACGTGGGCAGCAGCACGCGCTCTCAGCGGAAGGAATAACTCCTCCCCTCGGGGCAAAATAAACACAGCTCCCGGCAGCTGTGGCCATACCTTCCTCAGAACAGATGCGGGGACGTACTTCCGCAGCAACTTCCCCAGAGCATGCCGAGGGGCCAGGGAAACAGCAGGCCTCAGGATGCCTAGGGAAGGAAAATCCAGGCGGTCACTGGCAGGCTGGCACTACGAGCCTGCCTAGGGAAAAGCAGTTGGAAAGCAGGGGCTGGCACTGGAACTCAGGGAGGGAAAGTCTCCTCCAGTTGCACATTTCTTCCTCCTGCAGGTGCTCAGCCAGAGCAGGCCCCTGGAAGCAGGGGGAAGCAGCGAGTGCCTCCGCTGAAGCGCACCAGGGCCAAAGGCACAAATGCTGACTGCAAGGGGGAGAGGGCAGAGGGCGTTCCTCGCTGGCCCCTGAACAAGCCCGCCCCCACCTTTCTGGGCAGCCACAGAACGTCATGAACACGGGCCTCACCTGACGCCTCAGGAGAACTGTAGTTCAGCTGGGCTCGGGTAAACTTGGAGAAGATGTCTTCGCGTTCCGACAGAGACATCCGTTCCATGCCTGTAACCTAAAGGCACACAGTACAAAAACGCGTCGAGGACAGCTCCAGGACCCACAGAGGACAGTACCCGTTGAGGCAAACTCTTCCAGCGCCTCCTGACCCCCTCTTCAAAGCCACCCAGCAGAATCCAGAGACAACCCTGAGACAAAACTGCTCCCCAGCAGCTACTGCTCCCCACCTACGGGAGCACCTCTTACACCTAGAACTCCCTCCACGCGCGTCTCCTCGCCCTTCTCACACCTTCCTCCCTCACAGCCACGTCCACGCCCAGGCCCTCAGAATTGCTCCAGAGGCCGTCCCACCCACCTTCACAGCGCTTTGGCCTTTAAGTCTCTTGGTCTTGATCTGGTTCCGGTTACAGAGCTCCCAGCAGCTGGGTGACAGGATCACGTCACTTGCATTGGCAAGGTTTTGGGCCTGCCACACTTCACCCACGGCCTGGCCAAGGATCAGGAAGTGCTGCTGCTTTTTGTCTCCAACAGTCAGGAGGGACATATGCCCTGCAGAGATCCCTGGTGAGAGACAAGCACAACTGATGCAGAGAGCATTTTTACCTCCACAGCCCGCCACAGCTCAGCTCCTCCCAGGCCAACTTTGAAGCTCAGCCCTGGAGCCAGGCTCTTCCGCTCAACTGCTTCGAGCGCAGGCGTCCCACTTGATGGATTCAGGATCGATCGTGGCCGGGGAGGGGGTCCTAATCAGGGGCCCCACACCGGCACGTTGGCCAGCCACCGGCTCACTTTGCATGCAGGCAGCTCGTGAACGCCTGCCTGAGAACGCGCAGCAGCCTAACGCAGCACTCCCCGTACCTATCTTCAGTCGGAGCTTCAGACCCACGTCCGTCTCACGGATCCTGTACTTCTCCTGGATTTGCTGGCTACACTGCAGCACCAGGCTGATGGTGTCTCTCAGCTGCGTGTGCTTTGCTCTCCACAGCACCAGCACAGCATCCCCTGGGGAAAGCGAGGGGACAGGGACGGCTCTCGTGACACCTGACGCTCCCTGACCTGCACCCACCGGCCGGGACAGCGGAAGCCAGCAGGCGTGCCAGGGAAAACGCGTTTGGGTGAAGGCATCCTCCTCAACTACAGCACCCTGGCCACAGGCACACCTCCCCCTCTGCCCCACCAGCTACAACTGCAGCCACGCCGCCAGGGCCCGGGACGGCAGCTCCCCCTGGGCACCTGCGTGCCAGCAGAGCCACCACTCGGGGCTCTGCCGGCTCGCGCCTCTGTCTCCCCTCTCCCCTCGCACTCGTCTGCAGCTGCAGCAGACAAGGCCACGTCTCTTTTACGCACACGTACCTGCAATCTTCAAGATGTCTCCACCAAAAGCCAGCAGCTCTGCAGACCAAAAAAAAAACACAAGAAGAGCTGCAGCTAGGCCTTCTTCAGGAAGGCCGCAGGACAAGCCGCTCTGCTCAGACAGCAGCACAAGAGCAGCGGTGCTTTGGGGGCACAACTTAGCAAACGTAGCAGCTACACTGCTCACAGGGACCACAGCCCTGGGACCTACGCTACTGTGCCCTGTGACAAGGCCCCAGGGAAGGCAACGCACACTTTGGTCAGCGCCCCCATCCCCAGCTCATTTGGGCACTAACACTGGCTAGATGCCCCCACTCCCCCCTGCGCCCCAACACCAGCAAAATCTTCCTCCATCACTGAACAGCGGTCACTCCACAAGCCCAAGGGTGGGTGCTGAGAAAGCGGGCACCTCCTTAGTCTTTGTGGGGAGCAGAAAGCACCTGCCAGAAGAGCCCAGCTGCTCTCGGCGGCTCTCAGCCCCATAGGAACCCCCAGCCCGCGCAAGGAGGAGGCGGCGGCGGCAGCAGCAGCAGCAGCAGCAGCAGCAGGCTGCCCAGCACCTCCCTCTTGTCGTGGCCCAATCCCACACAGTCCTGCAGAACGGCACTTACCCTCCAAAATGTCACCCATGTAGCGATTGAGGGTTTGTGTTACCTCATCCGCACCCCGCTCTATGCTGATGCTCTGGCTGAATTTCTCTGTCAGAGCAGTGAAACCTGCAACAGGGACACACAGGCACAAAGAAATCAGGACGCGTCTACAGGGCCAAAGGACCTGGCACTTTCCACGTCGCTTTCAGCCAGCCGAGAGAACCACGCTCCGGGAGAACCCAGGCGCGCCCCTGACAGCAGCCACAGCCCTCTAATTCCACCCGCGCTTCTGAGCGCTCGCTGACGGGCGCCTTCCCCATGCTCACACCCACCCGTTACACCTAGCTCCTGCACTTGGCTGCCACCCTCCAGCGCGTCCCCCGGCTGCCTCCCCTCTTGCCTACAGCCAGGCAACACCCTGAGCTAGAAAGCCCACGAGGCCTTTGCCAACTAACGCAGCACCTGGCCAGCCAGCTCCTCTGCGCAGCAGCTGCTCCTCCAAGTTTGCCCTGACAAAGACTAACAAGGGGGAGGCAAGGCAGCCAGGCCTCCTCTCCCAGGCCTCCATGAGCCAGAGCCTGGCCCACCTCACACCTCCCCAAAGCTCCAGAGAGAGCACTGCAGGCAACAGCGCGGGCCCAAGCTGCTGCTCCGGCAGCCTCAGGGCTCCCTAACGCACGCTGCTCTGAGCAGACGGCTGACCACAAGCAGGCCGCAGGGCTGCTGCCAGCAAAGACCACCCCCGGGCTGTGACCTCAGCTACGTCCGAGCGCTACTTCCCCAAAGCGGAAGACCTCAGCGGCAAACGACATCTCCTTTGACCCCTTCTCTACCACAGGCGGGACGACCAGGGCTCCAAAAGGCCCGCTAAGTCCCAGCAGCTCGGGTCGGGGACTCCTCCTCAGTGCCCGCCCTTCATAACGCTTTGACCCACCTGACACATCAGCAAAGAGCAGCACTCCATGGAAGTTCTGAACGCAACGGTTCTCCTGCTTCAAGTCCTCAGACAAAAGCAGGTCGGGGACGTAAGCAGCTACTTCCCCCAGTTCTGAGCAGTGCTTTGACCTTCGCTCCCAGGCACAAGACATCGTCAGCGCCCTGGGGTACCTGCGGTACCTCAGTACAAGACGACCCACCGTGCCCACCAGGGAGGACGACCAGACACCACTGCACAGCGTTGCGCACTGGCCTTTGGGAGGCGCGGCTGGCCCTCTGTCACCAAGGGGCCGGGGGAGGTCACAGTCGGCTCACAGTGACATCGTCCGCGTGTCATCATTTACCTGTCCACTGTCGCCTACGCTGATCCGGCTAACAGTGACAGCCTCGGCAAGGCACCGCTTACCCAGCAACTGCCGGGAAGCTGCCCCCCGCTCCCTCCCTACGCCGAGCCGGTTGCTCAGAGGTGGCTAGCGCGACGCAGTTGTCTCCCGTACAGAGCTGAAGGAGGCTCGCACAGCGACTGACCTCCACCCGTGGCCGAAACAGCAGCTGCTTCCCACGTTCCCAAGCGCAAAGGGCCTAACAGACGTGCTGACAGCCAGCAGCCCAGGCTTCCCCAAAAGCACGGCCACTGCAGCATGCAGCTGGGCGTTTCCGGGGCTGCTCGGAGGACTTGTATTTCTTTGCAAAAAGAAGTGGGGCTTTCCCGGGGGGGAAGCGGGGGACACAGCCAACCTCCATCCACACGGCTCCTGGGGGAGGCCGGGAGGAGATGGACAGGGCTGGGCCAGGACCACGGCGCACCGACGTATCAGAGAGGGCAAGACAAAGTCCAAAGCCGCAGCAGGAGGCAGCTCCAGGTCCCTGCTCCGAGTGAGAACGCTGTTGTAAACCTTGCATGCCCCAGGGAAACAGAGCCACGCTGGGCACCCTGGCTCACGCACGGCCCTCTGCCTCCAGGCAGGCAAAGGCAGCTCCCCGTCCACCTTAGCCGCTGCCCCGAGCCACACAACTGCTGCCACCAAAGCAGCAGCACTGAGGAGAGCCGGGCTCTACGGGGGACGAGGGCTAGCAGCGCGCCAAAGCTGCCCTTCTCCCCAGTCGCTCAGAGGAGCAGCTGCACGAGTTGGCGTGCCTGCCACACGGTGACACTCAGCGGCTGCTTGCCCAGGCAGCCTCCAGTGTCCCTCTCGGACTGTGCCTCTCCCTCAGGCAATGGCCAGGCGAGGGAGCACCAGCCCCTCCCAGGCCTGGGGGACCAGGTGCTTTAGACAAGCCTGTGCCCTTGCGCTGCTGACCTCAAACAGCAGAGCACTTGACAGCAGAAACCAGCCTGCCTTCTTTCCTGCTGCCTCAGCACTCAGAGAGAGGCTACCAAGATGGTCTCTCTTCTTGCCTCCAGAAGGCTCCCCCTGCTGCCTCGGGGCCCACCAAAGTCTCCCAAGCAAGCACAAGTCACTTGCACCCAACACACACAACTGCAACCTGCTGGCGACAGCCAGGCACACACACCGAGCCAGGCCCAGGTTCGGAACGCTGCTTGCCAGCCCAGCTCACACGCTTCCTCCTTCCTCCTTCCCACGAGGCAGGCAAAGCGGTCACCCGTACGGGAGACTGACGATGCAGGCCGACCGAGCAGGCTTGCTCTGCCTCCTCAGGAAGAGCGCGCAGCAGCGTGACGACGCCTAGGCCAACGCTCTCTCTTGCCAGTGAGCAGCAAGGGCTGGCTGCTCCCCAAGGCAAGCTCAGCTGGGAGCTGGGCCGACCCCAGCACAAGCAGCGCCCTCGCCCACAGGGGCATCCCTCTTGGCTACATCTATATGCACACACGTACATCCATTCTCCACTAAGGAGCTCTCATCCGCATCAACCGGAGAGGGCAACAGGATGAGGCCGCTAGTGCTGTTGACTTTTCTGACTAGGGAACACTTCAAACCAGTCCCGCTTCCAGAAAAACACCCTCCCACCCTCCCCACCTCAGCAACCACTTGGCCCTACACCAGGGCCAAGCTCCTCCTGCAGCCGGCTCAAGCGCTTACACAGCGCCACAGGGAACTGCACTAGGGCGAGGGGGAGAGAATTTCTTGCACTGCTTTACAGCCCTCGACTCTTGTGAGCACTAACAACGGGGGTGGTGGCTTCCCCGCCGCCTAGCTTTCCCAATAAACCACAGGCCAGAGACTCTCGTGGCACGCCTTCAGCGTCCTCTTGCTGTGGTCTGTGACTCCATACAGAACGCTGAGATGATGGCAGTGTTTCTTTATTTAACCCCTGGAAGAGCATCCTCGCTCGGCCGTGCTGGCAGCTTCAGCAGGTACCTGCAGCTACAGACTTCAGGCTTTGCTTGCTTCAGCTGGGGAAAACGTGGCGCTGTCTCCAGCCACAAGTCTCCCACGGGGCCCTTGCCAGTGAACCACCGCTCCTGAGGAAAACAAAAGCCCAAGTGAGAGCCGCGAAGAACAGGAGGTCCCCAGAGCCACAGGCGCGGTCCGGGAAGGCAAGCGAGGCCTCTCGCAGTAGCTTCTTCCACCCATCACCCAATTTGCCGTGCTGCAAAAGCCTATCAGGGAGGGCAAGGAGAGGGAACGCAAAGGAAACCTCCTCCAGCCAGGTTCAGGCTGGCTCCCAGAGCTGGCTCAAGGGAGAGGCAGAGATTCCACTCCACCGCTCCTCAGCCCAGCAGAGATGCTGGGAAGGAGCGGCATGCTGCAGCGCCTGCTGCTCCCTCGCGTGTCCTTCCAGCCCCTCCTGAGGGAAGGGCATCGCAGCTGCCACTGCCCTCCTGCTGAGGAGGGCTAGCAGCCCCTACCAGCTCGCCAAGGACTTTCGGCACACGCTCCTGAAGCTCGCTGGGGGCTTTCCCTACGTGGACCTGCCGGAGTACAGTCCGCGCCACCTTCTCCTAGGGCATGCCAAACCTCTGCCCAGGGAGCAACTCAGAGGCAAAGAGGATCCACTTACAGCGCTCATCTCCAGCCAAGTCTTCTCCAGGAGGTTGCCATTCGCCTCACAGGCTTGGAGGCCCTGCCTGAGGCACAACAGGCTCTGGTCTTTGTTACCCAGCATGCAGAAAACGTACGCTTTCAGATGGTAGGCTCTGGGGTAGAAGACGGGGCTTGTAGAGCACCGAGCAAAAACCTCTTCCACAAGCTACCGAGAGAACAACGGAGAGGCACGTCAGCAGAAGTCATCGAGCTGGGCGATGGCTCGGCACTGAGGACCGCACCTATTCCCCAAAGGGGAAAGCAGCCGCAAAGGCACAAGGAGCACGCAGCTAGCAAGGCTGAGATACCACACAAGTCTCTCCCGAGCCATAAGCCCTCACATGCAGCAGGCATTTCAGCAGGGCTCACTAGCTAGCTCATGGCTGTGCAAGTCTCTTCTCCTGTCTTGCAGACCATTCCCATCCCCACAAGGGAATCCTCACGTGCCCAGGAAGACCCCCGTCACCTCACTGCCTTCTCTACCACCTCTTGCTGCCGCCCCAGGGGGGAGCAGCCTCTTGCCATGTTCCTCTCTAACCCACTACCACACTCTGCCTCTAGCCTGGCTCCATCCCAGCGCGGCTGCTTCGCCCTGGCCTTGCCAATCCACTGCTGCTCGCAACACAGCTTTCCCTAGAGGCCCCTCACAGCGTGCACACCCCCCTCCTCCTCTTCCCTCACCCTTAGAGCCCTGCTGCAGCTCTCCCGGGCCCTCGCCGAGCTGCGCTCAATGTCGTTCCGCAGCACCAGCGTGTAGCACTCCAGGAGCCGGCTGCATGCTTGGGTGGCCAAAACGGAGGCGTCAGCTCTCTTCAGCAGCCTCTTGGCCTTTTCAAAGGGCTTCTGGAACTCGGCCCACTGCCCAAGCCTTCCAAACCTACACCGTCCAGAGAGAAACACACACACACACACACACGTTTTGTAGAGTACTTGATCAAGTACTCTACACCCCAGCGACGGCCGCCTTGTTGGACAGGGCACGGGGGACACGACAGGCCCAGAGCTCCCACCTCCCCTGCCAGAACCACTGCCTGGGCCTCTCGCCAGTCTAAGCACCTCTGTAACTTACCAAAGAGCCAGGGACGAATACAGTCCAAGCAGGATGCTGTTGTGCGAGCTGAGGATGTGGTTTGCTTCGTTCTGCTCAACGAAGCTCCTGCACTCTTCAAATGACTTGTACTCCCAGCCTGTAATACAAATGCATCGCAGAGAAGCAGTGCCGCCCTCCGCTGCCTTGTTTTCCCTCGGGCATTCGTAGCAGGACAAAGCTCAAGCACAGCTGGAGAATTTCTGGGCAGGTAAACCACTCAGAGAGCAAGCAAAACCAAACAGGAACAAGGCAAGGGCTGGAGTTCTAGCCTAGCTCCTCAGGGCTAGTCAAGCGCCACACAAATATCTATTCCCTTTTCTTCAGCAGCTTTCGAGCGCTGACAGACACACGCTGCCATTGACCAGCAAGCGACAGCCACTCCATAGCGTAGGCTGTTAGATGCCTCCTGGTCAGGCACATCCCCCAGCACTGCTATGCCCGCCTCCCCAGGAGCCAGAGCAGAGCGAGCCTGGGAAGAGGTTTCAGAAAGGGGAATCTCAAAACACGGGAAGCAAAGAGGGAAATTGCCAGCATTTTGAAATCACTCTGGGATCACCTGTAGAACATGCAAACAAAGACAGGGGAGGCAGGAAAGACAGACAAAGACACACCCAGAGCCAAAGAGCCCGGGACTCGGCCCAGGAAGTGAAAGCGTGGCTGGAGGCTCTGGCGTCCGTGTTGTAGCAGGAGAAAAAGCATCTTTGCAAGCCTCCTGGCTCTCTGGGGCCCTCCTCACTGAGCACTTACCAGCGTAAAGCAACAGGTCTAAGCAGCAGGAGAAGAAGTATGCCTGCCCAATGATGCTGTGCTCTGCAGCCACCTGCTTCTCGAGCCTGCGCAGCACTTCCTCACATTCTGGGTACCTGCGGAGGAACACAGCGAGCCTCCATGGAGCCTCTCCGCGGGGTGGGATCCCAGTCACCACCTCCGGACGCTCCCCGCTCCCCTTCCCATCATCCCGCTCTCCCTGCGCTGCTCTTTCTGGCATCGCCATCAGAGGTTCTCCATCAGACAGTTGTTCATCTTTTGGCAACAAGTCTCCGGAGAAAGGCCTCAGGGACCCCGGCCCAAACGGCAAGCCCCGGAGCAAAACTCAGGCATCCTTCCCATGCAAGCCAGTGCTTTCCCATTGGCCCAGCAGCAGAGCTACTCACCTTTCCATCAAAGTCTTTGTCAGGAAAAGCAGGCCAAAGAGCACGCACAGCTCCCCACTGCCCTCCGCACTCGCCCACATGACGCGTTTGCTTCGGAAACTGCTCCTCTCGAGACCTCCCCCTGGACGACTGCCGTCTCGGGCACCGGTGCCGCGTGGCATGGAAAGGCCCGCGTCCACCCAACCAAACATGGCTAGCGCCCCCAACACAACGAGCGCCTCCCTGCGCTAGGCTCGCTCCTAAACCAGGCCTGGGAATTGCCTGCGGCAAGCGCTACCTGGCAAGGGCCAGAACCGAGCCAGCAACTGTTCCAGCAGTTTCACAGCACACACTCACGCTCCCCAACAGCCAGCCACGGTCCTTGGCATTGTTTAATTTACCAGCGTCCATACAGCCAGCGAGTATCCAATAAGAAACCAAGCAGCCCTCTTTGCTGCGCGCAGAGAATGACACAAGAAGGATCTCAGGTGGCCCCCCGACCCTGCGCAACCAGCAGTCTGTCCCGCAGCAGCATTACCTCATCTGCAGAAAGAGCGCCGCAAAGAGCGTGGCGAGAACCTCGCAGTCCAGGTCGGGCTTCTCCAGCTCCATCCACAGGCTCTTGGCGCGATAGCCTGCCAAGAAAACAAGCAGGCTCGCACAGGCTCCCTCTGCGGAGATGCCTTCTCGCAGGCAGCGGGGGCAGTACGTACCTACGTCGACAGAGAGGGGCAGATTCCCCAGGCTGAGGTTCAGATGGCTCAGGGCCTGGGCAAATTTGGCGGCCTTTAATACCCCTCCTCCAAAGAGCTCGACGTCAGAGCTAAGCTGGATGGCCGCCCGCCCGTACTGCAGCCACTCTTCCTGGCAGCCCAGGTCCTGGCAGCACCGCGCATATTCCATGTAGGACAACAGGATCTAAAACGGTCCAGACAGGAGACTGTACAAGACTGAATGTCGCCAGGGTGATTCTCTGGCCTAGACGGCTCAGGGCAGAAACCCAACGGCCAGGTTCTCTCTTCTCTTCTGCTCTCAGGGCTCTCACCCCTACGACAAACGGTTCTTAGGACTGCCGCTGCTAACTGCAGCCGTGGCGAGACGAGGGCCCCAGCGGGGTGCTGCCTTAAAGCCACAACCAGCCCAACGCTTACAACGGTGAAACAAACGCCATGAGAGCGACTACCAGGAAGAAGAGCAACGCACGTCTGCTGGAAGTTTGTAAAGCAAAGTTCAGGGACGGGTACCACTCCGTCGCGTTTGGCCTCTTCTTGCCGCCCCGGGCAGACCCTGCTGGTACTCTAGGCGGGCCAGGGGAAAGGAGCTATGTCAGAAACGCGTCTGCTGCCGCAGAGAGGAGGCACTCACGTGACTCGCATCCTCAGACTCCTCGGCCGTGTTGACCTTCATGAGCGCTGCCAGGCGCGACAGCCTCCGGCCGCTGGAAGTGCCCTCCAGGCTGAAGAGCTGCCGCAGCAAGGAAAGGCAGTGGCTCTGCCGGAACAGCCAGGGCAGCCTCTCCCTCCTGCCACACAAGAGAAACCGCTGGGCCACAGCCACTAGCTACACAGTGCCAGGTCAGGCAGGGCCAGGGGAAGCAGGGCGACAGAGGAGGCAGCTGCACCTGCTCCCAGCAGGGCGGCAGCTGATGCAGGCCGGGCTGCAGGCATGGAAGCGGCAGAGCCAAGAAGCACCACCGGGGAAAGATCGCTGCTGGCGAGAACGGGTTGGCACTACAGCCCAGGGAGGGCGAAGCAAAGCCGGGCACCGCGAGGGAAAGGCTTGTTCTACGGCAGCCTTGCACCTGGCTGCAACCCCCGAGCTTCCTCATTCTCACACCTCCCCTCCACTTACCCCTCCATGCCCACGTCCTGCTCCTCCCTGCCGGCTCCCTTTCCTCTGCAGCCTGTGCTCCCTGGGAACATCTCTCTGCTCTCACCCCCACCATCCCCCACAAGGCAACACGTGCCCGCTCCCCCCACCCAGGAGCCTCCAGGTCCCTCAGCAGCTTTCCCCATGCTAACACCTATGCTCAGGGAAAGTCTGGGCTTAAGCCGAGGCAGGTGTGGGCCTAGGTGCCCGGCACCACGCAGGAAACGCCTCTTCCTTCCCTTCTCTTTCCCTTCGGCTTCTTACCCTGCCTCTTGATGAAGGGAGGACTCTTTGTTCTTCCTGTGGGAGGCACGCTCTGACTTCTCCAGCAGAAACTGGAAGACGACGCCAGCTGAGGTGAGGGGCAATTTTCTCTTCAGCAGGCTCAATGCCTTCCTGAGCGTCTTCTTTGCCAGCTCCATGCAGCCCATGTTGTAGCAGACCTGCACAGGAGAAGGCTTCTTCAGACAGTCCCAAAGGGCTCCGACTGAGCACGCACCACATTTCAAGTCTCTGCCTGAACCGAGGCCGAGGCCGAGGGCCTCGACCGCTTTTGGCCGGAGGCTGAAGCGCTCACAGGAAAGGCTGCTGGTAGCGGCCGTGCCTCAAAATGCCAGGCCTATCGCCGCTGCCGCCACCCCCCACAAAGGCGTCCAACTCCACCCACCAGCAGAGCCCTCAGAACCTCCCTGGCACTTTACCTCCCCTTTCAGGCTCAGGAAGGTGGCTTCTTCAAAGCAGGCAAGCACATCGGCTTTCTCAGCCGCTGAGCTCCTCACGACCTCTGCTTTCTTCAGGTTCATAAAGGCCTTGGAACAAGCACACAGAGAGCAGGTGAGCGTCGGTGCAGAGCCTGCATCCAGCCCCATCGTTCCCAGTTGCCTCCAGCAGCTCTCTGAGGAGGGCACGCATCTGCCCCTGGCGATGCCCACCCTAACACAGCCCACGGGCACGAGTGCTCCTTCGCACCACCTCCTGGCGCGTGCGCCTTGTGCAAAGGTCCTGCTTCTCTGCCCCGCCTCCCTTGCCCCAGGAGAGGCAAACGGGGGGGAGAAGCCTGGCTCTGACGCCAGCGGTTCAGCCCCAAGTCCCCACAGAGGCACGTCCTAGTGCAATGGCAAAATCGGCTTGCCCAGGACAAGGCAACTGAGAGGCCTCCTTGTGCAGTGGGCTCCGGCAAGCAGGGCGACTCACCAGGTAGTTGTCGGAGACGTGCAAGTAGGCAGCCGCGCACTCCAGCAGGTAATAAAGGGCTCTGCCATCGTTGCCCATTGCCATGTGGTGGTGAGCCAGCGGCACAAGCACCAAATCCACAATGGCCCTGCATTCACAGGCACACGCGGCACCGGGCGTCCCTTTGGCCTTGCTGGGCACCGTAGCTACGCGTTCCGTCCTGGCCAGAAACTGCTCTGCCGCTCTACTCAGAGACAAAGATCACGCAGAAAGACGACGCACGCTAGCATCACCTATACCGCTCCATCTGCCTAGACTAACAGCATATTCTAGCGCAGCACAAGCAAGGCCCTGTGCACACGCGCGTCATACGGGAGCGCTGGGTTTCACAGCCTTCCCAGGCGTGCAGAGGGCTGGCCGCTTATTCTTTCAGCCCCCCGCATTCACAACCACAGTTTCCCAGCAGCGTTCCACATTACAGTTGACACGGGCGACCCCCGAGTGGCCTGGCTCCCCCCATCCTTGCTCCGTCTTCCCCCTGTGCTCCTCCCTCCCTTCCGCTCTTGCCTTCCCTCCTCGCTCGAGAGCTGTGGCTCTGCCCTGACTGCAAGCCAGTACCACTCACTAACACAGCGCTTGGGCGCAGGATTCGTTTTCTTCCACTGCAGCAACGTCAACCCGCGCGCGCTGAGCAGTCTTCTCGCGCGCCGTAGCCCCAGAGCCCAAGGCGAGCGGGGCCAGGCAGGGCAAAACAGGGGCGAGGAGCAACATCGCCCCTTTCAAGCCCTAGCAAACTATTCCTTTGGCTTTAGCGGTAACAAGATCCACGAGGGCGCGATGCTGTTGGTGCCTTTGCTGACCCTGCTCTGGAGCAACGCTGCTCTTGGCCACAGGGAGGAAGTCAAGCAGGCCTTTCTGCCACCTTCCAGCAGCCCCCCTGCTCCCGCTGGCTGCTTTGCCCCTGCACACCTCGCAACATTGCTCTCCTACAGCTAGGAAGGCAGGGCTGGCTCCACCCTAACGTGACCATCGTCACCCTGATCCCACTGGCTTCCTCCAAGAGGCTCATCTCCAGGGCCACCCCATCCCAGCTCCCACCCAACAGGCCAGCTCTTTCCTGAGCTAGAGTCACAGCCAGCAGGCACAACTGCAAACTCCACTTGCCCCCTCTGCAGACCCTGAGCCCGCTGACTTCCCAACGTAACCAAAACCTACTCTCCTCACCGAAAAGTCTCCTCCAAGAAGCTCTTCTCTTTCTGCAGGGCTTTTGCAGTACCTGGAAACAAAGCACGAGTTAAACGCTTCCTCACCTCACACGCGGGAAGAGCTGCATCTTGCCATGCTCCATCCGAAAGGGGAGGAGAGCAGAGTCAAAGGGACCGACGGCAGCTCTCTTCCTGGCCTCTTCCCCCAAGAGCTGCCTTCCCGGCAGGGCTGTTACGTTTTGGGCAAGCGTAGCACACCCACCAGGAAAGGCGCCTCAGCCTGCGGGGCCGGGGGGTGCACCGCAAGGCTCTTGTCACTGCAAGGACATGGGCTGCTCTCCGGTCATTCCAGGGAAACGCAGGAGGGCGTTCCGGGGCACAGAGGCTCTACGCTGTGCCCACAGCATGGCTCTGCTGGTGCAGCTGGCCTCAGTGGAGGACTAAGCTAGTCTCAGGGAAGCCTCTCCCCTCTGCTGACAGCATCCCTAGGCTTCAGCAAAACGCTTCTGCGGACGGCGCTTGAGACAGAGCAGTGCTTCCATTAATTGCGCAAGCACAGTGCGGAGGGCCCAGGCTCCAAAGCACGGCAGCTAGCATACCCGGAGTGGCACGGAGCTCATCCCTCTTCAACTCCTCCTTTCTGAGCAGGGAGGCCTCCCAGCTGGACGAGCAGCGTTCGCTGGCACGGTCGTCGCAGCTCTCTGCCTCCCGGGCGCTGCCGAGGGCCAAGCGGTGGAAGGCCACAAAGTCCCCTCCGCCGCAGCACTGGCACTTGTGCGCTTGCCTCTCCAGGAAGGCCGCGCACTTGCGGTGCATGGCCACCCTCTGTCCCTTGGGCCACAGCTCGTAGGCAGCCTCCCGCAGCAGTGGGGCGCAGAAGGTCAGGACGCCAGACTGCAGCCTCGCGGTCTTCTCGGTCTCGCCCAAGCACCGCTTCTGGGCACCTGAAAGGCAACGGGGCTTCACATCAGCCACAGCTGGGGCCACAGCCGGGGGACGAAAGACAGGCCTTGGCGTGGATCCTTGGCAGGAAACCAGCGCTCCTGCACTCGGAGCCTCGCAGCGCTAGGGTGAAAGGGACCCGTTTGCCTTGCCGACACCAGCACAGCCTGCGCAACAGGCTACTGCCCTGCGCTCTCCCTCCCAACGCACAGCCTTCAGCTGCACTCCCGCAAGCAGCTGCCGAGGCTGCTGGCAGCAGAAGCAAGGCCGGCCATTTGGCCCATTACACACCACCGGAGGGGGCAGTGCAGCGTGCCCTGGCGAGCCCCGCCAGGCACACAGCCGGGAGCAGCAGGAGCCTACCACGCTCCCGGGGGCGCATTATCACCACTTACCGCTCTCTTCCTCCAGAGAGGTGGCGGGCCCCTTGGTGGGAACACTGCTGCCTTCTGGCACCTTCCCAGCATTCAGCCACTTCAAGATGTTGCCTCTCACCAGGACATTCAACGCCTTGTTCATCTTGGTCCTGGTCCACCTGGGAAGGAGGCGTAACAGCAGCTCGGTGGTAAACGTCGGCCCGATGACGGCTGCGCACTTCAAGACCATCCGCTCCGAGGGCTTCATGCTGTCCACCTCAGCCAGCGCAATCCCTGTCAAAAACAAGCCACAGCTCTCTCTCTTGCCCCCTCCCAAGCCTGAGGCTGCCGAGGCTGCCTTAGCTTCCCCACACCAGACGCTACATTTGTAGCCTTCTTTCCTAGGGACCAAACCCCTTGGGCAGTCGCAACCCAGGGCACACAGACACCCAGCCTCTCTCTAGCCCATGCCCCGGGAAAGAACCTCCGTGCAGCCGCCAGCCGCCGCAGCGGGGCTTGGCCCCTCACCTTTCAAGGTGGAGGGAAGCACGATGCTCTGCAGGTTCACGTCAGGTCTGATGGTGCACACCCTGCGCTCCTTCCCCGCGCTGGAGCTCCAGGAGGCTGCGGCAGGGGAAGCCTCCGTTACAGAAGCTGAGCGGAGCAAGAGAGCAGCGTAAAGCGATTTTCAAAGGGAGACGATTCAGGCCGTCACCTCCTGCTTGCCCTCCATCTTCCACCCTTTAGCATTCATCCCCCCCCGGGCAGGTCTTACAGCAGCTGGGCCCTGCGCTCCGTGGCAGCATAAATCCACCGCGCGGCTGCACCCAAGGAACACTGCAGCCACGCCACTCTCCGCCCTGCTCCACAATAACCGCCCCCGTTCATGCTGCCTCCAGACAATACCAGGGCTTAGCTCAGTGCCAGGGAGCGTCTCTTCCCCTCCTTTGCAATTTTCTGCCCCGTCCGCATTGCTTCGCCCCACAAAGCCACCCAAACTCCCCAGCCTGTGCTTAGGCTAGCCCAGCAGCAAGGCATGCAGGAGCCCACGCCTGAGCCAGGCCAAGGCCTCTACTGCTGCAACACCAGCCTGGGCCAACTTCACAGGGGAAGCCCAGGGCAACAACGCGCTCTGGAAGATGCGCCACAGCAACCAGGCCGTCAGCCACAACGGCGCTTACTGAAGAGGCTCTCCCACTTGTCCTCCATTTTCTCGCCCTTCCGCAGCAGGTGGAACAAGAGCATGTCGCGGCGCTTAAGGTCGCTCAGCAGTTCCTCGCAGTAATATGGGATCCCGTAGCTTCTCTGCATCAGGAACCTGGAAAGGAGCAGATCCAGCAGGGACTGACACAGGCAAAGCAAGGTGGGACACGTTTCAGACCAGCCTCTTTGCCACAGCTACACCTCCCTTTTGAACAGGCCAGCACTCCCACTGCCTTTGGCATCTGAGCTGCCCGGAAGATACAGCGGTTGCTGGAACGCGCAGGAAAAGAGTCGCGCGCAGTGCCCAAGGCACAGAGCTGCAAGCCTCGTCTCTCCTGGCCCCAACAGCCTAGATGCTCT
The DNA here is from genome assembly GCF_040807025.1 of Struthio camelus. NCBI lineage: Eukaryota > Metazoa > Chordata > Aves > Struthioniformes > Struthionidae > Struthio > Struthio camelus. The sequence continues at coordinate 471,969 of NW_027182714.1, forward strand.
CCGGCACCAGTGAGAGCCTCGGCCCCAGCAACAAATCGCCCCCCACTGCCCCACCACGTTCGTTCCCTCCTGCCCTCTGCAGCGGGTCAACCCCTCGCGAAGAGCTCCGAGGCCCCGCCTGGGACTTACGTCTCTAGGGCCCTGGGCACGCTGACAACTCCCAGCTCCCGGCAGGCTTTCTGCACAACAGCTGAAGCTTTCAGCTCTCCCAGATGAACGTGGGTCGTTTGCTGCAACTTCATGATGTCTGCTGCAGCTTCGCAGAGCCTCTGTCTTCCGTAGCGAGCAGGAGCAAAGCCCATGACCACAAAGAGCGGGACATCTCTGAGCACATGCGACATAACAGCCCAGGAGGCAGAGTCGATGTAGTGCGCGTTGTCGATGACAAACAGGACAAGCTCGTCTTCAACGATCTGAAACAAGCACGTTGGTCTGGGTGGATTCTGAGGGATTCTCAAGCATCTTCCACAGGACAGACTTTGGCCGGCCTCTCCCCACACAGAGGACGCGCAGAAGTCGCTCTCCTCTCCCCAGCTACCTCTTCGTTCGGACTCTCACCCGCTCTTCCGTGCTCCGAGACTCTTAAGCTCCCTCGGGCACGGTGGCACGGAAAGACACCGTTCCTCCTCCTCCGGAGCACATGCCCTCCAACTTCACAGGAGCAAAGTTATCAGGGGGCATGGCACGCGGAGTTTAGCCTCTGCAGGGCAATGACTCCGGTACACTGTCCTCCCACCAGCTCCCACCACTCTCCTGCAGAGCCCTCAGCCTGCGGCCTTGCTTTCCTTCTCTGACCCAGGATGGGGAGAACGGCTCACCTTCTGTAGCAGTTTCTTGAAAACCAACCCCAATTCCGTTGTCCTTTGAGCGCCGCTCATCTTGGACACCTTCTCCGACAGGGGAAACTGGCCAGAAAAGCAGAGTCACAGAGAAACAGCCTTTCAGGGCGGTTCAGCACACCTGCCCACCACGCAAGTCCAAGCGAGCAAAACGCCTCTGCTGCCCTCAGCATCTTACCTCTCCCCCCACACAGGGGAGAGGAGACGCAGCGCGCACGTCACTGGGAGCCTACAACGGAGGCCCTCTGCTGAGGGTCTCTGGCAGAGCTCTTGCAGGGAGGCATGAGGGGGGGAGAAGAGCTTCTTCCCTCGCCGTGGCAATCGCGCGAGGGAGCAGGCTGCTCACGCACCAGTGAACTCAGCACCAGCTCATCGGCCCCCTCTCAAAGCCTCTCTGCAATGCCCTTTCCAGGCTGCTGAGCAAGACACCAGGAACTGCCTGCAGCAGCCTGGCACCTGCACTCACCCCTAACAAGGAGCCCCCTCGCCCCCCTCTTTGGACCCACAAACAGAAGCCCAGCCTGTGCTACCCTCCTGCTACTCCCACCACGGAGCTAAGCCCACTCCCCAGCACGGTGTCCCAACCACAACAGCCACAGGACGGCTCACAAGCAGGCCTTCGCCACGGCCACAGAGGCCTCTCGCTCTCACCTTAACGACGAAAGGCACATTGAGGAGGCAGTAGCTGCTCTCTTCCACCAGCCCTTGGAGCTTTTCCTGCAGGGCGAGCTCTCTGGCACTGCACGATTTACAGGCCTGCAGGCCCATGGCCACAGCCAGCACCATGTGCATGGCAGAGTAGACCTGCTTCAGGTTGAGCTCCAGCGCTTCCACAGCCACTACCCTGCCATGCAGAAGCAAAAGGCACTGAGATTCAGAGAGGGACCCAAGCAGCCGCAGGCTTCTCACACTAAGCTCTAGGGGAGAGGCGGAATCCAGGGCCACTTGGGTTTCTTCTCTTGGCTCCGCAGCTACGGCCAAAAGCCCTGACTGAGCTCGGGCTCTACTTTGCTTGGGGCCTGGCCCAAAGAAGGAAGCTCAACAGCAGTGGCTCCAGCAGCCACCTCTAGCTCCCTCAAGAGGCAGCAGGAGGGCACGCAGCTGCTCCTCAGCAGCAGCTCCTGCAGGCCTTGCAGGGATGCTGCAGTCCAAGGGCCACGCACCCGGGCAGAGGGCAGAGGGGCTCCAGTAGCCCACGGACATCAGCGGCTGGGCAGCGAAAGCGTTCCACAGCTCCCGGTCAGCAACACTCACCTGAGCCCAGCAGCCTGGCCTAAAGAGGCAAGCTCCGTAAGTAAATGGCTCTTTCCAGAGCCCGTCACGCCCTCAAACGCCATGATGTGGCTTGCTTTCTTATCCACATAGGCTTTCAAGTAACTTTCAAAGAGGGCAATCTCCTCCTCCCGACCTGGGAAGGCAAACAAGAAAGCGACCCGTTGCAGCGAGCTGAAAAGCAAACAGCCGTCGGCACCCTTCTCTCTCGCCGCCACAGCGGGTCAGTCGGACCCAAGGAAATCTCCTCCCCGATCCCAACTACGGCCATCCCTTTAGCCCTGAGGCTGTGAGCAACTGCACACTGGAAAGGTCCCGCCACGCTAGCTATGCAGCACGGCAGGGAGCATCCGGCGCACGCCTCACCCTGCTTCCCACCTCTAGCTGCGGCCCAACCCCAAAGACAGGAACCAGCTAGGAGCCAAGGTATGCACCAAACCCTTAGGGCCACGCCAGGCAACGCCATCCCTCGCAAAAGCTTCTCCGTTCCCAGAGCGGAACTAACAGGTACCGACGGCAACAAATTGGCCTTCAGCAGACCAAGGCGTTCTCCACCTACCGAGCAACGGGGAAGAGCTGGGCCTCTCCTTCGTAACATCCATGCCAAACATGCTAGCGGGAGGAAGAGAAAAACAAAAGCCAATGAAGTAGGCAGAAGCTGGAGGACGTAGAGCCACGCGTGGAGCTGAGGGTGCGCTCCCGGGGACCCGCTCTTCTTTCGAGCCGGAGCGAATCCTGCCCACGCTCCCACTGGCCCAGCAGAGAGCGCAAACACCAAACGAGCACTAGCAAAGCTGCAGCCAGGAAGAAGCCCAACGGCCACAGTGGGACACCACACAGCATCAAGACTCGAGCGCCACAGGCCAAAGCCCAAGGAAGCGGAGACACGAGCAAGAAGCCAGGCAGTGCCGCTGGCTAGCACACTGCTGCACCCCGCAGGACAAGCCAAACAAGTCTCTGGTCCTGCCTACTGCTTCCCTGGCCTTTGCTCACAGGCAGCGCTTTCGAGAAGCGGGGCCCTGCAACAGCTGCTGTCAAGGCAAAGACGGGCAAGAAAAAACACTTCAAGCCATGACGTGCAACAGGACGACAAGGGTCACTTCTTGGGCCAAGGCGCCAAGCACCAGGCACCTTGGGCTCGAGTTTTTCTGAAGTTGCAAGGGGACGGCAACGTCAACGTTCCAAACGGCCTCCAAAGAGGATGCCAAACCCTGGCCCAGGGGAACACCTGAACTTTCACCAGGAGGCACTCAGGAACTGAGTCCTGGCCTGACCAAAAGCTTTCCGGGAGCGTCATGCTCGGAAGCAGCTGGGAGAAAACCTCCCTGGGGCAGAATTGCCACTGCGTTAGTCTTGCGCGCAATGGAGCAAGCACAGGGCAGAAAGCACAGCTGGAAGCCGTTTGGACCGGGGCTGCAAGGCCCCTCTGTGCCTACGGACACCTAAAAGCCTTCTCCACCCCTCCGGCATCACTCCCCGTCTCCTTACAGCAGGAGGCACCAGCGTAGGCAGGCCAAAAGCGTACAGAATCACAGAATCACAGAATCGTTTAGGTTGGAAGGAACCTCTGGAGATCATCTCGTCCAACCTCCCTGCTCAAGCAGGGTCACCTAGAGCATATTGCCCAGGATCACATCCAGACGGGTTTTGAATATCTCCAGCGAAGGAGACTCCACCACCCCTCTGGGCAACCTGTTCCAATGCTCTGTCACCCTCACAGTGAAGAAGTTTTTTCTCAGGTTCAGATGGAACTTCCTGTGGTTCAGGTTCTGCCCATTGCCTCTTGTCCTGTTGCTGGGCACCACGGAGAAGAGGCTGGCCCCATCCTCTTGACACTCCCCCTTCAGATACTTGTACACGTTGATGAGATCCCCTCTCAATCTTCTCTTCTCCAGGCTGAACAGGCCCAGCTCTTGCAGTACCCGTGCTCTGCCTTTCCATCTTCTCAGCCCCAGCGATGGGAGGGGTGGGCGGGGGCCAGCTCTGCACAACTCCTCTTTGCGGACCAAGACTGGACCCTGTGTGCCACCCTGCCCCCAACCAGCCCGCTCAAACAGGACACTCACGACTTCGCCGACACCCCCAGGTATTGATACACGGGGCCAGGATCGACAACCCCCTTCATCTTTGCCTCCGGCAGCTCCTCGAAGCACCATCGGGGCAGCCTAGAGGCTGCGTACGTCGCTGCGTCACAGGACACCAGCCCAGGGTAGTGCTCCATCAGCCGGGCTGCCAGATTCACCTTCTGGCCAATGACTGCCGCAGAGAGAGAGCACGCATTCACGTACCTATGAAACCAACCCGCTCCACCCTTCACCGCCAACGGCTGCATCACCTCCAGCACAGGCAAGCCCCAAACCGTTGGCAGCACAACCAGCAGGAACAACAAGGCTCTGAGCCTGGTCCCCCGCACCGCAGCGGCGCCCGCTCTGCCTCCCTCATTCCCCACAGGACACAGGCCAAGGCCTCGTCCCAGCCCAGCACATACGGGCAACAGGGTGTTCCCTGCCGCTCTGCCTCTTCCTTTGACACGCTGCTCCGGCTGAACAGACCCAGCCCAGCCACCCGCTCCTCAGCCAAACACCTCGTACCTGTGTATTCGTGCCTCACGCGATGGCCTACGACTCCGCAGAACACCGTCCCGCTGGTAACCCCGACAGACACGGCCCTGACACACACGGAGAGCGACAGGCATTCAGCAGCGCCCGCGCACAGGCCTGCCTGCCCACCTACCTTCACCCCTTCACCCGGCTCCCCTCGCACCACCTCCCGCCCTGGCAGGGCAGACCTCGGGGACCTGCAGAGCTCCGCAGCGTAACGCCCCCAGGTGAAAGGGGCTCCCGAGAGCAGCCAGGCAGTTTTCAACCCTTCCCCTAAGGCCTCACAGCTGTGACGGGCGGAAAGTCCCTGACTCCAGCCAGCCTCAGCACGCCTCCTCGGCGCGGGCAAGAAGGGCACCTCTCAGGGCACTGTCTCCTTCCTCCCAGGGACAGAGGAGGCCAAGCTAGAGGGCACGTCTCGCTGAGAAACCATCCCTCCCTCCTTCCCCCGCGCAGTCCCAGGCAACGCGCCTCCCCACTCACTCGATTTTCCTAGGCCTCGAGGAGCACGCCTTGGAGATTTGAACAGCGCTTTCCAAGGCGTGAACGCTTTCGTCGGGCAGCTTCTCTCCAGGGAGTCCAAACACGCACAGGAACGTGCAGCCCTGCCAAGGACAGCGGCAGCACAGCTTGGGACAGCGCCTACGGCAAACGGCTCATGCCGTGCGAGTCGAGCCGCTGCCGAGAGCAGCAGAGCTTCAGGGCAACCCCCAGCCAGAGGGTGCTGATCCCAGCGCCGAGGCAGAGCTGCTTCTCCTTTCCCCGCTGCTCAGTAGACCGAGAGAGCCACTGCCCTCTCGTTTGCTGCCCACACTTTTGCGGGGTGGGCTCCTCCCCCACACTCACTTTATCAAACATGGAGATTTTGTTGATCTCGCCCTTGTGAGGACGGATGATCTCCAGCATCATCACGCTGCTGTCCTGGATAGCCTTGCAGATCTGCGTTAAGTTGACATCGGCAGCAAACTGCAGCTTGACAAAGAGGCAGGTGACCGGCCGTAGCTCGGACAAGTAGTCCAGGGGCTGTCTGTCATCAATCTGGAAGACGAGAGCAGCACACCTTCAGCAGCCAGCTCTCCCCGAGAGCGGACTGCCCCCAGCAAACACCAAGCAAGAGCCCCCACGTGGGCAGCAGCACGCGCTCTCAGCGGAAGGAATAACTCCTCCCCTCGGGGCAAAATAAACACAGCTCCCGGCAGCTGTGGCCATACCTTCCTCAGAACAGATGCGGGGACGTACTTCCGCAGCAACTTCCCCAGAGCATGCCGAGGGGCCAGGGAAACAGCAGGCCTCAGGATGCCTAGGGAAGGAAAATCCAGGCGGTCACTGGCAGGCTGGCACTACGAGCCTGCCTAGGGAAAAGCAGTTGGAAAGCAGGGGCTGGCACTGGAACTCAGGGAGAGAAAGTCTCCTCCAGTTGCACATTTCTTCCTCCTGCAGGTGCTCAGCCAGAGCAGGCCCCTGGAAGCAGGGGGAAGCAGCGAGTGCCTCCGCTGAAGCGCACCAGGGCCAAAGGCACAAATGCTGACTGCAAGGGGGAGAGGGCAGAGGGCGTTCCTCGCTGGCCCCTGAACAAGCCCGCCCCCACCTTTCTGGGCAGCCACAGAACGTCATGAACACGGGCCTCACCTGACGCCTCAGGAGAACTGTAGTTCAGCTGGGCTCGGGTAAACTTGGAGAAGATGTCTTCGCGTTCCGACAGAGACATCCGTTCCATGCCTGTAACCTAAAGGCACACAGTACAAAAACGCGTCGAGGACAGCTCCAGGACCCACAGAGGACAGTACCCGTTGAGGCAAACTCTTCCAGCGCCTCCTGACCCCCTCTTCAAAGCCACCCAGCAGAATCCAGAGACAACCCTGAGACAAAACTGCTCCCCAGCAGCTACTGCTCCCCACCTACGGGAGCACCTCTACACCTAGAACTCCCTCCACGCGCGTCTCCTCGCCCTTCTCACACCTTCCTCCCTCACAGCCACGTCCACGCCCAGGCCCTCAGAATTGCTCCAGAGGCCGTCCCACCCACCTTCACAGCGCTTTGGCCTTTAAGTCTCTTGGTCTTGATCTGGTTCCGGTTACAGAGCTCCCAGCAGCTGGCTGACAGGATCACGTCACTTGCATTGGCAAGGTTTTGGGCCTGCCACACTTCACCCACGGCCTGGCCAAGGATCAGGAAGTGCTGCTGCTTTTTGTCTCCAACAGTCAGGAGGGACATATGCCCTGCAGAGATCCCTGGTGAGAGACAAGCACAACTGATGCAGAGAGCATTTTTACCTCCACAGCCCGCCACAGCTCAGCTCCTCCCAGGCCAACTTTGAAGCTCAGCCCTGGAGCCAGGCTCTTCCGCTCAACTGCTTCGAGCGCAGGCGTCCCACTTGATGGATTCAGGATCGATCGTGGCCGGGGAGGGGGTCCTAATCAGGGGCCCCACACCGGCACGTTGGCCAGCCACCGGCTCACTTTGCATGCAGGCAGCTCGTGAACGCCTGCCTGAGAACGCGCAGCAGCCTAACGCAGCACTCCCCGTACCTATCTTCAGTCGGAGCTTCAGACCCACGTCCATCTCACGGATCCTGTACTTCTCCTGGATTTGCTGGCTACACTGCAGCACCAGGCTGATGGTGTCTCTCAGCTGCGCGTGCTTTGCTCTCCACAGCACCAGCACAGCATCCCCTGGGGAAAGCGAGGGGACAGGGACGGCTCTCGTGACACCTGACGCTCCCTGACCTGCACCCACCGGCCGGGACAGCGGAAGCCAGCAGGCGTGCCAGGGAAAACGCGTTTGGGTGAAGGCATCCTCCTCAACTACAGCACCCTGGCCACAGGCACACCTCCCCCTCTGCCCCACCAGCTACAACTGCAGCCACGCCGCCAGGGCCCGGGACGGCAGCTCCCCCTGGGCACCTGCGTGCCAGCAGAGCCACCCCTCGGGGCTCTGCCGGCTCGCGCCTCTGTCTCCCCTCTCCCCTCGCACTCGTCTGCAGCTGCAGCAGACAAGGCCACGTCTCTTTTACGCACACGTACCTGCAAACTTCAAGATGTCTCCACCAAAAGCCAGCAGCTCTGCAGACCAAAAAAAAAACACAAGAAGAGCTGCAGCTAGGCCTTCTTCAGGAAGGCCGCAGGACAAGCCGCTCTGCTCAGACAGCAGCACAAGAGCAGCGGTGCTTTGGGGGCACAACTTAGCAAACGTAGCAGCTACACTGCTCACAGGGACCACAGCCCTGGGACCTACGCTACTGTGCCCTGTGACAAGGCCCCAGGGAAGGCAACGCACACTTTGGTCAGCGCCCCCATCCCCAGCTCATTTGGGCACTAACACTGGCTAGATGCCCCCGCTCCCCCCTGCGCCCCAACACCAGCAAAATCTTCCTCCATCACTGAACAGCGGTCACTCCACAAGCCCAAGGGTGGGTGCTGAGAAAGCGGGCACCTCCTTAGTCTTTGTGGGGAGCAGAAAGCACCTGCCAGAAGAGCCCAGCTGCTCTCGGCGGCTCTCAGCCCCATAGGAACCCCCAGCCCGCGCAAGGAGGAGGCGGCGGCGGCAGCAGCAGCAGCAGCAGCAGCAGCAGGCTGCCCAGCACCTCCCTCTTGTCGTGCCCCAATCCCACACAGTCCTGCAGAACGGCACTTACCCTCCAAAATGTCACCCATGTAGCGATTGAGGGTTTGCGTTACCTCATCCGCACCCCGCTCTATGCTGATGCTCTGGCTGAATTTCTCTGTCAGAGCAGTGAAACCTGCAACAGGGACACACAGGCACAAAGAAATCAGGACGCGTCTACAGGGCCAAAGGACCTGGCACTTTCCACGTCGCTTTCAGCCAGCCAAGAGAACCACGCTCCGGGAGAACCCAGGCGCGCCCCTGACAGCAGCCACAGCCCTCTAATTCCACCCGCGCTTCTGAGCGCTCGCTGACGGGCGCCTTCCCCATGCTCACACCCACCCGTTACGCCTAGCTCCTGCACTTGGCTGCCACCCTCCAGCGCGTCCCCCGGCTGCCTCCCCTCTTGCCTACAGCCAGGCAACACCCTGAGCTAGAAAGCCCACGAGGCCTTTGCCAACTAACGCAGCACCTGGCCAGCCAGCTCCTCTGCGCAGCAGCTGCTCCTCCAAGTTGGCCCTGACAAAGACTAACAAGGGGGAGGCAAGGCAGCCAGGCCTCCTCTCCCAGGCCTCCATGAGCCAGAGCCTGGCCCACCTCACACCTCCCCAAAGCTCCAGAGAGAGCACTGCAGGCAACAGCGCGGGCCCAAGCTGCTGCTCCGGCAGCCTCAGGGCTCCCTAACGCACGCTGCTCGGAGCAGACGGCTGACCACAAGCAGGCCGCAGGGCTGCTGCCAGCAAAGACCACCCCCGGGCTGTGACCTCAGCTACGTCCGAGCGCTACTTCCCCAAAGCGGAAGACCTCAGCGGCAAACGACATCTCCTTTGACCCCTTCTCTACCACAGGCGGGACGACCAGGGCTCCAAAAGGCCCGCTAAGTCCCAGCGGCTCGGGTCGGGGACTCCTCCTCAGTGCCCGCCCTTCATAACGCTTTGACCCACCTGACACATCAGCAAAGAGCAGCACTCCATGGAAGTTCTGAACGCAACGGTTCTCCTGCTTCAAGTCCTCAGACAAAAGCAGGTCGGGGACGTAAGCAGCTACTTCCCCCAGTTCTGAGCAGTGCTTTGACCTTCGCTCCCAGGCACAAGACATCGTCAGCGCCCTGGGGTACCTGCGGTACCTCAGTACAAGACGACCCACCGTGCCCACCAGGGAGGACGACCAGACACCACTGCACAGCGTTGCGCACTGGCCTTTGGGAGGCGCGGCTGGCCCTCTGTCACCAAGGGGCCGGGGGAGGTCACAGTCGGCTCACAGTGACATCGTCCGCGTGTCATCATTTACCTGTCCACTGTCGCCTACGCTGATCCGGCTAACAGTGACAGCCTCGGCAAGGCACCGCTTACCCAGCAACTGCCGGGAAGCTGCCCCCCGCTCCCTCCCTACGCCGAGCCGGTTGCTCAGAGGTGGCTAGCGCGACGCAGTTGTCTCCCGTACAGAGCTGAAGGAGGCTCGCACAGCGACTGACCTCCACCCGTGGCCGAAACAGCAGCTGCTTCCCACGTTCCCAAGCGCAAAGGGCCTAACAGACGTGCTGACAGCCAGCAGCCCAGGCTTCCCCAAAAGCACGGCCACTGCAGCACGCAGCGGGACATTTCCAGGGCTGCTCGGAGGACTTGTATTTCTTTGCAAAAAGAAGTGGGGCTTTCCCGGGGGGGGCAGCGGGGGACACAGCCAACCTCCATCCACACGGCTCCTGGGGGAGGCCGGGAGGAGATGGACAGGGCTGGGCCAGGACCACGGCGCACCGACGTATCAGAGAGGGCAAGACAAAGTCCAAAGCCGCAGCAGGAGGCAGCTCCAGGTCCCTGCTCCGAGTGAGAACGCTGTTGTAAACCTTGCATGCCCCAGGGAAACAGAGCCACGCTGGGCACCCTGGCTCACGCACGGCCCTCTGCCTCCAGGCAGGCAAAGGCAGCTCCCCGTCCACCTTAGCCGCTGCCCCGAGCCACACAACTGCTGCCACCAAAGCAGCAGCACTGAGGAGAGCCGGGCTCTACGGGGGACGAGGGCTAGCAGCCAAGGCCGCGCTCCGCGCGCGCCAAAGCTGCCCTTCTCCCCAGTCGCTCAGAGGAGCAGCTGCACGAGTTGGCGTGCCTGCCACACGGTGACACTCAGCGGCTGCTTGCCCAGGCAGCCTCCAGTGTCCCTCTCGGACTGTGCCTCTCCCTCAGGCAATGGCCAGGCGAGGGAGCACCAGCCCCTCCCAGGCCTGGGGGACCAGGTGCTTTAGACAAGCCTGTGCCCTTGCGCTGCTGACCTCAAACAGCAGAGCACTTGACAGCAGAAACCAGCCTGCCTTCTTTCCTGCTGCCTCAGCACTCAGAGAGAGGCTACCAAGATGGTCTCTCTTCTTGCCTCCAGAAGGCTCCCCCTGCTGCCTCGGGGCCCACCAAAGTCTCCCAAGCAAGCACAAGTCACTTGCACCCAACACACACAACTGCAACCTGCTGGCGACAGCCAGGCACACACACCGAGCCAGGCCCAGGTTCGGAACGCTGCTTGCCAGCCCAGCTCACACGCTTCCTCCTTCCTCCTTCCCACGAGGCAGGCAAAGCGGTCACCCGTACGGGAGACTGACGATGCAGGCCGACCGAGCAGGCTTGCTCTGCCTCCTCAGGAAGAGCGCGCAGCAGCGTGACGACGCCTAGGCCAACGCTCTCTCTTGCCAGTGAGCAGCAAGGGCTGGCTGCTCCCCAAGGCAAGCTCAGCTGGGAGCTGGGCCGACCCCAGCACAAGCAGCGCCCTCGCCCACAGGGGCATCCCTCTTGGCTACATCTATATGCACACACGTACATCCATTCTCCACTAAGGAGCTCTCATCCGCATCAACCAGAGAGGGCAACAGGATGAGGCCGCTAGTGCTGTTGACTTTTCTGACTAGGGAACACTTCAAACCAGTCCCGCTTCCAGAAAAACACCCTCCCACCCTCCCCACCTCAGCAACCACTTGGCCCTACACCAGGGCCAAGCTCCTCCTGCAGCCGGCTCAAGCGCTTACACAGCGCCACAGGGAACTGCACTAGGGCGAGGGGGAGAGAATTTCTTGCACTGCTTTACAGCCCTCGACTCTTGTGAGCACTAACAACGGGGGTGGTGGCTTCCCCGCCGCCTAGCTTTCCCAATAAACCACAGGCCAGAGACTCTCGTGGCACGCCTTCAGCGTCCTCTTGCTGTGGTCTGTGACTCCATACAGAACGCTGAGATGATGGCAGTGTTTCTTTATTTAACCCCTGGAAGAGCATCCTCGCTCGGCCGTGCTGGCAGCTTCAGCAGGTACCTGCAGCTACAGACTTCAGGCTTTGCTTGCTTCAGCTGGGGAAAACATGGCGCTGTCTCCAGCCACAAGTCTCCCACGGGGCCCTTGCCAGTGAACCACCGCTCCTGAGGAAAACAAAAGCCCAAGTGAGAGCCGCGAAGAACAGGAGGTCCCCAGAGCCACAGGCGCGGTCCGGGAAGGCAAGCGAGGCCTCTCGCAGTAGCTTCTTCCACCCATCACCCAATTTGCCGTGCTGCAAAAGCCTATCAGGGAGGGCAAGGAGAGGGAACGCAAAGGAAACCTCCTCCAGCCAGGTTCAGGCTGGCTCCCAGAGCTGGCTCAAGGGAGAGGCAGAGATTCCACTCCACCGCTCCTCAGCCCAGCAGAGATGCTGGGAAGGAGCGGCATGCTGCAGCGCCTGCTGCTCCCTCGCGTGTCCTTCCAGCCCCTCCTGAGGGAAGGGCATCGCAGCTGCCACTGCCCTCCTGCTGAGGAGGGCTAGCAGCCCCTACCAGCTCGCCAAGGACTTTCGGCACACGCTCCTGAAGCTCGCTGGGGGCTTTCCCTACGTGGACCTGCCGGAGTACAGTCCGCACCACCTTCTCCTAGGGCATGCCAAACCTCTGCCCAGGGAGCAACTCAGAGGCAAAGAGGATCCACTTACAGCGCTCATCTCCAGCCAAGTCTTCTCCAGGAGGTTGCCATTCGCCTCACAGGCTTGGAGGCCCTGCCTGAGGCACAACAGGCTCTGGTCTTTGTTACCCAGCATGCAGAAAACGTACGCTTTCAGATGGTAGGCTCTGGGGTAGAAGACGGGGCTTGTAGAGCACCGAGCAAAAACCTCTTCCACAAGCTACCGAGAGAACAACGGAGAGGCACGTCAGCAGAAGTCATCGAGCTGGGCGATGGCTCGGCACTGAGGACCGCACCTATTCCCCAAAGGGGAAAGCAGCCGCAAAGGCACAAGGAGCACGCAGCTAGCAAGGCTGAGATACCACACAAGTCTCTCCTGAGCCATAAGCCCTCACATGCAGCAGGCATTTCAGCAGGGCTCACTAGCTAGCTCATGGCTGTGCAAGTCTCTTCTCCTGTCTTGCAGACCATTCCCATCCCCACAAGGGAATCCTCACGTGCCCAGGAAGACCCCCGTCACCTCACTGCCTTCTCTACCACCTCTTGCTGCCGCCCCAGGGGGGAGCAGCCTCTTGCCATGTTCCTCTCTAACCCACTACCACACTCTGCCTCTAGCCTGGCTCCATCCCAGCGCGGCTGCTTCGCCCTGGCCTTGCCAATCCACTGCTGCTCGCAACACAGCTTTCCCTAGAGGCCCCTCACAGCGTGCACACCCCCCTCCTCCTCTTCCCTCACCCTTAGAGCCCTGCTGCGGCTCTCCCGGGCCCTCGCCGAGCTGCGCTCAATGTCGTTCCGCAGCACCAGCGTGTAGCACTCCAGGAGCCGGCTGCATGCTTGGGTGGCCAAAACGGAGGCGTCAGCTCTCTTCAGCAGCCTCTTGGCCTTTTCAAAGGGCTTCTGGAACTCGGCCCACTGCCCAAGCCTTCCAAACCTACACCGTCCAGAGAGAAACACACACACACACACACACGTTTTGTAGAGTACTTGATCAAGTACTCTACACCCCAGCGACGGCCGCCTTGTTGGACAGGGCACGGGGGACACGACAGGCCCAGAGCTCCCACCTCCCCTGCCAGAACCACTGCCTGGGCCTCTCGCCAGTCTAAGCACCTCTGTAACTTACCAAAGAGCCAGGGACGAATACAGTCCAAGCAGGATGCTGTTGTGCGAGCTGAGGATGTGGTTTGCTTCGTTCTGCTCAACGAAGCTCCTGCACTCTTCAAATGACTTGTACTCCCAGCCTGTAATACAAATGCATCGCAGAGAAGCAGTGCCGCCCTCCGCTGCCTTGTTTTCCCTCGGGCATTCGTAGCAGGACAAAGCTCAAGCACAGCTGGAGAATTTCTGGGCAGGTAAACCACTCAGAGAGCAAGCAAAACCAAACAGGAACAAGGCAAGGGCTGGAGTTCTAGCCTAGCTCCTCAGGGCTAGTCAAGCGCCACACAAATATCTATTCCCTTTTCTTCAGCAGCTTTCGAGCGCTGACAGACACACACTGCCATTGACCAGCAAGCGACAGCCACTCCATAGCGTAGGCTGTTAGATGCCTCCTGGTCAGGCACATCCCCCAGCACTGCTATGCCCGCCTCCCCAGGAGCCAGAGCAGAGCGAGCCTGGGAAGAGGTTTCAGAAAGGGGAATCTCAAAACACGGGAAGCAAAGAGGGAAATTGCCAGCATTTTGAAATCACTCTGGGATCACCTGTAGAACATGCAAACAAAGACAGGGGAGGCAGGAAAGACAGACAAAGACACACCCAGAGCCAAAGAGCCCGGGACTCGGCCCAGGAAGTGAAAGCGTGGCTGGAGGCTCTGGCGTCCGTGTTGTAGCAGGAGAAAAAGCATCTTTGCAAGCCTCCTGGCTCTCTGGGGCCCTCCTCACTGAGCACTTACCAGCGTAAAGCAACAGGTCTAAGCAGCAGGAGAAGAAGTATGCCTGCCCAATGATGCTGTGCTCTGCAGCCACCTGCTTCTCGAGCCTGCGCAGCACTTCCTCACATTCTGGGTACCTGCGGAGGAACACAGCGAGCCTCCATGGAGCCTCTCCGCGGGGTGGGATCCCAGTCACCACCTCCGGACGCTCCCCGCTCCCCTTCCCATCATCCCGCTCTCCCTGTGCTGCTTTCTGGCATCGCCATCAGAGGTTCTCCATCAGACAGTTGTTCATCTTTTGGCAACAAGTCTCCGGAGAAAGGCCTCAGGGACCCCGGCCCAAACGGCAAGCCCCGGAGCAAAACTCAGGCATCCTTCCCATGCAAGCCAGTGCTTTCCCATTGGCTCAGCAGCAGAGCTACTCACCTTTCCATCAAAGTCTTTGTCAGGAAAAGCAGGCCAAAGAGCACGCACAGCTCCCCACTGCCCTCCGCACTCGCCCACATGACGCGTTTGCTTCGGAAACTGCTCCTCTCGAGACCTCCCCCTGGACGACTGCCATCTCGGGCACCGGTGCCGCGTGGCATGGAAAGGCCCGCGTCCACCCAACCAAACATGGCTAGCGCCCCCAACACAACGAGCGCCTCCCTGCGCTAGGCTCGCTCCTAAACCAGGCCTGGGAATTGCCTGCGGCAAGCGCTACCTGGCAAGGGCCAGAACCGAGCCAGGAACTGTTCCAGCAGTTTCACAGCACACACTCACGCTCCCCAACAGCCAGCCACGGTCCTTGGCATTGTTTAATTTACCAGCGTCCATACAGCCAGCGAGTATCCAATAAGAAACCAAGCAGCCCTCTTTGCTGCGCGCAGAGAATGACACAAGAAGGATCTCAGGTGGCCCCCCGACCCTGCGCAACCAGCAGTCTGTCCCGCAGCAGCATTACCTCATCTGCAGAAAGAGCGCCGCAAAGAGCGTGGCGAGAACCTCGCAGTCCAGGTCGGGCTTCTCCAGCTCCATCCACAGGCTCTTGGCGCGATAGCCTGCCAAGAAAACAAGCAGGCTCGCACAGGCTCCCTCTGCGGAGATGCCTTCTCGCAGGCAGCGGGGGCAGTACGTACCTACGTCGACAGAGAGGGGCAGATTCCCCAGGCTGAGGTTCAGATGGCTCAGGGCCTGGGCAAATTTGGCGGCCTTTAATACCCCTCCTCCAAAGAGCTCGACGTCAGAGCTAAGCTGGATGGCCGCCCGCCCGTACTGCAGCCACTCTTCCTGGCAGCCCAGGTCCTGGCAGCACCGCGCATATTCCATGTAGGACAACAGGATCTAAAACGGTCCAGACAGGAGACTGTACAAGACTGAATGTCGCCAGGGTGATTCTCTGGCCTAGACGGCTCAGGGCAGAAACCCAACGGCCAGGTTCTCTCTTCTCTTCTGCTCTCAGGGCTCTCACCCCTACGACAAACGGTTCTTAGGACTGCCGCTGCTAACTGCAGCCGTGGCGAGACGAGGGCCCCAGCGGGGTGCTGCCTTAAAGCCACAACCAGCCCAACGCTTACAACGGTGAAACAAACGCCATGAGAGCGACTACCAGGAAGAAGAGCAACGCACGTCTGCTGGAAGTTTGTAAAGCAAAGTTCAGGGACAGGTACCACTCCGTCGCGTTTGGCCTCTTCTTGCCGCCCCGGGCAGACCCTGCTGGTACTCTAGGCGGGCCAGGGGAAAGGAGCTATGTCAGAAACGCGTCTGCTGCCGCAGAGAGGAGGCACTCACGTGACTCGCATCCTCAGACTCCTCGGCCGTGTTGACCTTCATGAGCGCTGCCAGGCGCGACAGCCTCCGGCCGCTGGAAGTGCCCTCCAGGCTGAAGAGCTGCCGCAGCAAGGAAAGGCAGTGGCTCTGCCGGAACAGCCAGGGCAGCCTCTCCCTCCTGCCACACAAGAGAAACCGCTGGGCCACAGCCACTAGCTACACAGTGCCAGGTCAGGCAGGGCCAGGGGAAGCAGGGCGACAGAGGAGGCAGCTGCACCTGCTCCCAGCAGGGCGGCAGCTGATGCAGGCCGGGCTGCAGGCATGGAAGCGGCAGAGCCAAGAAGCACCACCGGGGAAAGATCGCTGCTGGCGAGAACGGGTTGGCACTACAGCCCAGGGAGGGCGAAGCAAAGCCGGGCACCGCGAGGGAAAGGCTTGTTCTACGGCAGCCTTGCACCTGGCTGCAACCCCCGAGCTTCCTCATTCTCACACCTCCCCTCCACTTACCCCTCCATGCCCACGTCCTGCTCCTCCCTGCCGGCTCCCTTTCCTCTGCAGCCTGTGCTCCCTGGGAACATCTCTCTGCTCTCACCCCCACCATCCCCCACAAGGCAACACGTGCCCGCTCCCCCCACCCAGGAGCCTCCAGGTCCCTCAGCAGCTTTCCCCATGCTAACACCTATGCTCAGGGAAAGTCTGGGCTTAAGCCGAGGCAGGTGTGGGCCTAGGTGCCCGGCACCACGCAGGAAACGCCTCTTCCTTCCCTTCTCTTTCCCTTCGGCTTCTTACCCTGCCTCTTGATGAAGGGAGGACTCTTTGTTCTTCCTGTGGGAGGCACGCTCTGACTTCTCCAGCAGAAACTGGAAGACGACGCCAGCTGAGGTGAGGGGCAATTTTCTCTTCAGCAGGCTCAATGCCTTCCTGAGCGTCTTCTTTGCCAGCTCCATGCAGCCCATGTTGTAGCAGACCTGCACAGGAGAAGGCTTCTTCAGACAGTCCCAAAGGGCTCCGACTGAGCACGCACCACATTTCAAGTCTCTGCCTGAACCGAGGCCGAGGCCGAGGGCCTCGACCGCTTTTGGCCGGAGGCTGAAGCGCTCACAGGAAAGGCTGCTGGTAGCGGCCGTGCCTCAAAATGCCAGGCCTATCGCCGCTGCCGCCACCCCCCACAAAGGCGTCCAACTCCACCCACCAGCAGAGCCCTCAGAACCTCCCTGGCACTTTACCTCCCCTTTCAGGCTCAGGAAGGTGGCTTCTTCAAAGCAGGCAAGCACATCGGCTTTCTCAGCCGCTGAGCTCCTCACGACCTCTGCTTTCTTCAGGTTCATAAAGGCCTTGGAACAAGCACACAGAGAGCAGGTGAGCGTCGGTGCAGAGCCTGCATCCAGCCCCATCGTTCCCAGTTGCCTCCAGCAGCTCTCTGAGGAGGGCACGCATCTGCCCCTGGCGATGCCCACCCTAACACAGCCCACGGGCACGAGTGCTCCTTCGCACCACCTCCTGGCGCGTGCGCCTTGTGCAAAGGTCCTGCTTCTCTGCCCCGCCTCCCTTGCCCCAGGAGAGGCAAACGGGGGGGAGAAGCCTGGCTCTGACGCCAGCGGTTCAGCCCCAAGTCCCCACAGAGGCACGTCCTAGTGCAATGGCAAAATCGGCTTGCCCAGGACAAGGCAACTGAGAGGCCTCCTTGTGCAGTGGGCTCCGGCAAGCAGGGCGACTCACCAGGTAGTTGTCGGAGACGTGCAAGTAGGCAGCCGCGCACTCCAGCAGGTAATAAAGGGCTCTGCCATCGTTGCCCATTGCCATGTGGTGGTGAGCCAGCGGCACAAGCACCAAATCCACAATGGCCCTGCATTCACAGGCACACGCGGCACCGGGCGTCCCTTTGGCCTTGCTGGGCACCGTAGCTACGCGTTCCGTCCTGGCCAGAAACTGCTCTGCCGCTCTACTCAGAGACAAAGATCACGCAGAAAGACGACGCACGCTAGCATCACCTATACCGCTCCGTCTGCCTAGACTAACAGCATATTCTAGCGCAGCACAAGCAAGGCCCTGTGCACACGCGCGTCATACGGGAGCGCTGGGTTTCACAGCCTTCCCAGGCGTGCAGAGGGCTGGCCGCTTATTCTTTCAGCCCCCCGCATTCACAACCACAGTTTCCCAGCAGCGTTCCACATTACAGTTGACACGGGCGACCCCCGAGTGGCCTGGCTCCCCCCATCCTTGCTCCGTCTTCCCCCTGTGCTCCTCCCTCCCTTCCGCTCTTGCCTTCCCTCCTCGCTCGAGAGCTGTGGCTCTGCCCTGACTGCAAGCCAGTACCACTCACTAACACAGCGCTTGGGCGCAGGATTCGTTTTCTTCCACTGCAGCAACGTCAACCCGCGCGCGCTGAGCAGTCTTCTCGCGCGCCGTAGCCCCAGAGCCCAAGGCGAGCGGGGCCAGGCAGGGCAAAACGGGGGCGAGGAGCAACATCGCCCCTTTCAAGCCCTAGCAAACTATTCCTTTGGCTTTAGCGGTAACAAGATCCACGAGCGCGCGATGCTGTTGGTGCCTTTGCTGACCCTGCTCTGGAGCAACGCTGCTCTTGGCCACAGGGAGGAAGTCAAGCAGGCCTTTCTGCCACCTTCCAGCAGCCCCCCTGCTCCCGCTGGCTGCTTTGCCCCTGCACACCTCGCAACATTGCTCTCCTACAGCTAGGAAGGCAGGGCTGGCTCCGCCCTAACGTGACCATCGTCACCCTGATCCCACTGGCTTCCTCCAAGAGGCTCATCTCCAGGGCCACCCCATCCCAGCTCCCACCCAACAGGCCAGCTCTTTCCTGAGCTAGAGTCACAGCCAGCAGGCACAACTGCAAACTCCACTTGCCCCCTCTGCAGACCCTGAGCCCGCTGACTTCCCAACGTAACCAAAACCTACTCTCCTCACCGAAAAGTCTCCTCCAAGAAGCTCTTCTCTTTCTGCAGGGCTTTTGCAGTACCTGGAAACAAAGCACGAGTTAAACGCTTCCTCACCTCACACGCGGGAAGAGCTGCATCTTGCCATGCTCCATCCGAAAGGGGAGGAGAGCAGAGTCAAAGGGACCGACGGCAGCTCTCTTCCTGGCCTCTTCCCCCGAGAGCTGCCTTCCCGGCAGGGCTGTTACGTTTTGGGCAAGCGTAGCACACCCACCAGGAAAGGCGCCTCAGCCTGCGGGGCCGGGGGGTGCACCGCAAGGCTCTTGTCACTGCAAGGACATGGGCTGCTCTCCGGTCATTCCAGGGAAACGCAGGAGGGCGTTCCGGGGCACAGAGGCTCTACGCTGTGCCCACAGCATGGCTCTGCTGGTGCAGCTGGCCTCAGTGGAGGACTAAGCTAGTCTCAGGGAAGCCTCTCCCCTCTGCTGACAGCATCCCTAGGCTTCAGCAAAACGCTTCTGCGGACGGCGCTTGAGACAGAGCAGTGCTTCCATTAATTGCGCAAGCACAGTGCGGAGGGCCCAGGCTCCAAAGCACGGCAGCTAGCATACCCGGAGTGGCACGGAGCTCATCCCTCTTCAACTCCTCCTTTCTGAGCAGGGAGGCCTCCCAGCTGGACGAGCAGCGTTCGCTGGCACGGTCGTCGCAGCTCTCTGCCTCCCGGGCGCTGCCGAGGGCCAAGCGGTGGAAGGCCACAAAGTCCCCTCCGCCGCAGCACTGGCACTTGTGCGCTTGCCTCTCCAGGAAGGCCGCGCACTTGCGGTGCATGGCCACCCTCTGTCCCTTGGGCCACAGCTCGTAGGCAGCCTCCCGCAGCAGTGGGGCGCAGAAGGTCAGGACGCCAGACTGCAGCCTCGCGGTCTTCTCGGTCTCGCCCAAGCACCGCTTCTGGGCACCTGAAAGGCAACGGGGCTTCACATCAGCCACAGCTGGGGCCACAGCCGGGGGACGAAAGACAGGCCTTGGCGTGGATCCTTGGCAGGAAACCAGCGCTCCTGCACTCGGAGCCTCGCAGCGCTAGGGTGAAAGGGACCCGTTTGCCTTGCCGACACCAGCACAGCCTGCGCAACAGGCTACTGCCCTGCGCTCTCCCTCCCAACGCACAGCCTTCAGCTGCACTCCCGCAAGCAGCTGCCGAGGCTGCTGGCAGCAGAAGCAAGGCCGGCCATTTGGCCCATTACACACCACCGGAGGGGGCAGTGCAGCGTGCCCTGGCGAGCCCCGCCAGGCACACAGCCGGGAGCAGCAGGAGCCTACCACGCTCCCGGGGGCGCATTATCACCACTTACCGCTCTCTTCCTCCAGAGAGGTGGCGGGCCCCTTGGTGGGAACACTGCTGCCTTCTGGCACCTTCCCAGCATTCAGCCACTTCAAGATGTTGCCTCTCACCAGGACATTCAACGCCTTGTTCATCTTGGTCCTGGTCCACCTGGGAAGGAGGCGTAACAGCAGCTCGGTGGTAAACGTCGGCCCGATGACGGCTGCGCACTTCAAGACCATCCGCTCCGAGGGCTTCATGCTGTCCACCTCAGCCAGCGCAATCCCTGTCAAAAACAAGCCACAGCTCTCTCTCTTGCCCCCTCCCAAGCCTGAGGCTGCCGAGGCTGCCTTAGCTTCCCCACACCAGACGCTACATTTGTAGCCTTCTTTCCTAGGGACCAAACCCCTTGGGCAGTCGCAACCCAGGGCACACAGACACCCAGCCTCTCTCTAGCCCATGCCCCGGGAAAGAACCTCCGTGCAGCCGCCAGCCGCCGCAGCGGGGCTCGGCCCCTCACCTTTCAAGGTGGAGGGAAGCACGATGCTCTGCAGGTTCACGTCAGGTCTGATGGTGCACACCCTGCGCTCCTTCCCCGCGCTGGAGCTCCAGGAGGCTGCGGCAGGGGAAGCCTCCGTTACAGAAGCTGAGCGGAGCAAGAGAGCAGCGTAAAGCGATTTTCAAAGGGAGACGATTCAGGCCGTCACCTCCTGCTTGCCCTCCATCTTCCACCCTTTAGCATTCATCCCCCCCCGGGCAGGTCTTACAGCAGCTGGGCCCTGCGCTCCGTGGCAGCATAAATCCACCGCGCGGCTGCACCCAAGGAACACTGCAGCCACGCCACTCTCCGCCCTGCTCCACAATAACCGCCCCCGTTCATGCTGCCTCCAGACAATACCAGGGCTTAGCTCAGTGCCAGGGAGCGTCTCTTCCCCTCCTTTGCAATTTTCTGCCCCGTCCACATTGCTTCGCCCCACAAAGCCACCCAAACTCCCCAGCCTGTGCTTAGGCTAGCCCAGCAGCAAGGCATGCAGGAGCCCACGCCTGAGCCAGGCCAAGGCCTCTACTGCTGCAACACCAGCCTGGGCCAACTTCACAGGGGAAGCCCAGGGCAACAACACGCTCTGGAAGATGCGCCACAGCAACCAGGCCGTCAGCCACAACGGCGCTTACTGAAGAGGCTCTCCCACTTGTCCTCCATTTTCTCGCCCTTCCGCAGCAGGTGGAACAAGAGCATGTTGTGGCGCTTAAGGTCGCTCAGCAGTTCCTCGCAGTAATATGGGATCCCGTAGCTTCTCTGCATCAGGAACCTGGAAAGGAGCAGATCCAGCAGGGACTGACACAGGCAAAGCAAGGTGGGACACGTTTCAGACCAGCCTCTTTGCCACAGCTACCTCCCTTTTGAACAGGCCAGCACTCCCACTGCCTTTGGCATCTGAGCTGCCCGGAAGATACAGCGGTTGCTGGAACGCGCAGGAAAAGAGTCGCGCGCAGTGCCCAAGGCACAGAGCTGCAAGCCTCGTCTCTCCTGGCCCCAACAGCCTAGATGCTCTCCGGCACCAGTGAGAGCCTCGGCCCCAGCAACAAATCGCCCCCCACTGCCCCACCACGTTCGTTCCCTCCTGCCCTCTGCAGCGGGTCAACCCCTCGCGAAGAGCTCCGAGGCCCCGCCTGGGACTTACATCTCTAGGGCCCTGGGCACGCTGACAACTCCCAGCTCCCGGCAGGCTTTCTGCACAACAGCTGAAGCTTTCAGCTCTCCCAGATGAACGTGGGTCGTTTGCTGCAACTTCATGATGTCTGCTGCAGCTTCGCAGAGCCTCTGTCTTCCGTAGCGAGCAGGAGCAAAGCCCATGACCACAAAGAGCGGGACATCTCTGAGCACATGCGACATAACAGCCCAGGAGGCAGAGTCGATGTAGTGCGCGTTGTCGATGACAAACAGGACAAGCTCGTCTTCAACGATCTGAAACAAGCACGTTGGTCTGGGTGGATTCTGAGGGATTCTCAAGCATCTTCCACAGGACAGACTTTGGCCGGCCTCTCCCCACACAGAGGACGCGCAGAAGTCGCTCTCCTCTCCCCAGCTACCTCTTCGTTCGGAATCTCACCCGCTCTTCCGTGCTCCGAGACTCTTAAGCTCCCTCGGGCACGGTGGCACGGAAAGACACCGTTCCTCCTCCTCCGGAGCACATGCCCTCCAACTTCACAGGAGCAAAGTTATCAGGGGGCATGGCACGCGGAGTTTAGCCTCTGCAGGGCAATGACTCCGGTACACTGTCCTCCCACCAGCTCCCACCACTCTCCTGCAGAGCCCTCAGCCTGCGGCCTTGCTTTCCTTCTCTGACCCAGGATGGGGAGAACGGCTCACCTTCTGTAGCAGTTTCTTGAAAACCAACCCCAATTCCGTTGTCCTTTGAGCGCCGCTCATCTTGGACACCTTCTCCGACAGGGGAAACTGGCCAGAAAAGCAGAGTCACAGAGAAACAGCCTTTCAGGGCGGTTCAGCACACCTGCCCACCACGCAAGTCCAAGCGAGCAAAACGCCTCTGCTGCCCTCAGCATCTTACCTCTCCCCCCACACAGGGGAGAGGAGACGCAGCGCGCACGTCACCGGGAGCCTACAACGGAGGCCCTCTGCTGAGGGTCTCTGGCAGAGCTCTTGCAGGGAGGCATGAGGGGGGAGAAGAGCTTCTTCCCTCGCCGTGGCAATCGCGCGAGGGAGCAGGCTGCTCACGCACCAGTGAACTCAGCACCAGCTCATCGGCCCCCTCTCAAAGCCTCTCTGCAATGCCCTTTCCAGGCTGCTGAGCAAGACACCAGGAACTGCCTGCAGCAGCCTGGCACCTGCACTCACCCCTAACAAGGAGCCCCCTCGCCCCCCTCTTTGGACCCACAAACAGAAGCCCAGCCTGTGCTACCCTCCTGCTACTCCCACCACGGAGCTAAGCCCACTCCCCAGCACGGTGTCCCAACCACAACAGCCACAGGACGGCTCACAAGCAGGCCTTCGCCACGGCCACAGAGGCCTCTCGCTCTCACCTTAACGACGAAAGGCACATTGAGGAGGCAGTAGCTGCTCTCTTCCACCAGCCCTTGGAGCTTTTCCTGCAGGGCGAGCTCTCTGGCACTGCACGATTTACAGGCCTGCAGGCCCATGGCCACAGCCAGCACCATGTGCATGGCAGAGTAGACCTGCTTCAGGTTGAGCTCCAGCGCTTCCACAGCCACTACCCTGCCATGCAGAAGCAAAAGGCACTGAGATTCAGAGAGGGACCCAAGCAGCCGCAGGCTTCTCACACTAAGCTCTAGGGCAGAGGCGGAATCCAGGGCCACTTGGGTTTCTTCTCTTGGCTCCGCAGCTACGGCCAAAAGCCCTGACTGAGCTCGGGCTCTACTTTGCTTGGGGCCTGGCCCAAAGAAGGAAGCTCAACAGCAGTGGCTCCAGCAGCCACCTCTAGCTCCCTCAAGAGGCAGCAGGAGGGCACGCAGCTGCTCCTCAGCAGCAGCTCCTGCAGGCCTTGCAGGGATGCTGCAGTCCAAGGGCCACGCACCCGGGCAGAGGGCAGAGGGGCTCCAGTAGCCCACGGACATCAGCGGCTGGGCAGCGAAAGCGTTCCACAGCTCCCGGTCAGCAACACTCACCTGAGCCCAGCAGCCTGGCCTAAAGAGGCAAGCTCCGTAAGTAAATGGCTCTTTCCAGAGCCCGTCACGCCCTCAAACGCCATGATGTGGCTTGCTTTCTTATCCACATAGGCTTTCAAGTAACTTTCAAAGAGGGCAATCTCCTCCTCCCGACCTGGGAAGGCAAACAAGAAAGCGACCCGTTGCAGCGAGCTGAAAAGCAAACAGCCGTCGGCACCCTTCTCTCTCGCCGCCACAGCGGGTCAGTCGGACCCAAGGAAATCTCCTCCCCGATCCCAACTACGGCCATCCCTTTAGCCCTGAGGCTGTGAGCAACTGCACACTGGAAAGGTCCCGCCACGCTAGCTATGCAGCACGGCAGGGAGCATCCGGCGCACGCCTCACCCTGCTTCCCACCTCTAGCTGCGGCCCAACCCCAAAGACAGGAACCAGCTAGGAGCCAAGGTATGCACCAAACCCTTAGGGCCACGCCAGGCAACGCCATCCCTCGCAAAAGCTTCTCCGTTCCCAGAGCGGAACTAACAGGTACCGACGGCAACAAATTGGCCTTCAGCAGACCAAGGCGTTCTCCACCTACCGAGCAACGGGGAAGAGCTGGGCCTCTCCTTCGTAACATCCATGCCAAACATGCTAGCGGGAGGAAGAGAAAAACAAAAGCCAATGAAGTAGGCAGAAGCTGGAGGACGTAGAGCCACGCGTGGAGCTGAGGGTGCGCTCCCGGGGACCCGCTCTTCTTTCGAGCCGGAGCGAATCCTGCCCACGCTCCCACTGGCCCAGCAGAGAGCGCAAACACCAAACGAGCACTAGCAAAGCTGCAGCCAGGAAGAAGCCCAACGGCCACAGTGGGACACCACACAGCATCAAGACTCGAGCGCCACAGGCCAAAGCCCAAGGAAGCGGAGACATGAGCAAGAAGCCAGGCAGTGCCGCTGGCTAGCACACTGCTGCACCCCACAGGACAAGCCAAACAAGTCTCTGGTCCTGCCTACTGCTTCCCTGGCCTTTGCTCACAGGCAGCGCTTTCGAGAAGCGGGGCCCTGCAACAGCTGCTGTCAAGGCAAAGACGGGCAAGAAAAAACACTTCAAGCCATGACGTGCAACAGGACGACAAGGGTCACTTCTTGGGCCAAGGCGCCAAGCACCAGGCACCTTGGGCTCGAGTTTTTCTGAAGTTGCAAGGGGACGGCAACGTCAACGTTCCAAACGGCCTCCAAAGAGGATGCCAAACCCTGGCCCAGGGGAACACCTGAACTTTCACCAGGAGGCACTCAGGAACTGAGTCCTGGCCTGACCAAAAGCTTTCCGGGAGCGTCATGCTCGGAAGCAGCTGGGAGAAAACCTCCCTGGGGCAGAATTGCCACTGCGTTAGTCTTGCGCGCAATGGAGCAAGCACAGGGCAGAAAGCACAGCTGGAA
Source organism: Struthio camelus (assembly GCF_040807025.1). Classification (NCBI taxonomy): domain Eukaryota; kingdom Metazoa; phylum Chordata; class Aves; order Struthioniformes; family Struthionidae; genus Struthio; species Struthio camelus. The sequence continues at coordinate 497,069 of NW_027182714.1, forward strand.
GCCGTTTGGACCGGGGCTGCAAGGCCCCTCTGTGCCTACGGACACCTAAAAGCCTTCTCCACCCCTCCGGCATCACTCCCCGTCTCCTTACAGCAGGAGGCACCAGCGTAGGCAGGCCAAAAGCGTACCCGTGCTCTGCCTTTCCATCTTCTCAGCCCCAGCGATGGGAGGGGTGGGCGGGGGCCAGCTCTGCACAACTCCTCTTTGCGGACCAAGACTGGACCCTGTGTGCCACCCTGCCCCCAACCAGCCCGCTCAAACAGGACACTCACGACTTCGCCGACACCCCCAGGTATTGATACACGGGGCCAGGATCGACAACCCCCTTCATCTTTGCCTCCGGCAGCTCCTCGAAGCACCATCGGGGCAGCCTAGAGGCTGCGTACGTCGCTGCGTCACAGGACACCAGCCCAGGGTAGTGCTCCATCAGCCGGGCTGCCAGATTCACCTTCTGGCCAATGACTGCCGCAGAGAGAGAGCACGCATTCACGTACCTATGAAACCAACCCGCTCCACCCTTCACCGCCAACGGCTGCATCACCTCCAGCACAGGCAAGCCCCAAACCGTTGGCAGCACAACCAGCAGGAACAACAAGGCTCTGAGCCTGGTCCCCCGCACCGCAGCGGCGCCCGCTCTGCCTCCCTCATTCCCCACAGGACACAGGCCAAGGCCTCGTCCCAGCCCAGCACATACGGGCAACAGGGTGTTCCCTGCCGCTCTGCCTCTTCCTTTGACACGCTGCTCCGGCTGAACAGACCCAGCCCAGCCACCCGCTCCTCAGCCAAACACCTCGTACCTGTGTATTCGTGCCTCACGCGATGGCCTACGACTCCGCAGAACACCGTCCCGCTGGTAACCCCGACAGACACGGCCCTGACACACACGGAGAGCGACAGGCGCTCAGCAGCGCCCGCGCACAGGCCTGCCTGCCCACCTACCTTCACCCCTTCACCCGGCTCCCCTCGCACCACCTCCCGCCCTGGCAGGGCAGACCTCGGGGACCTGCAGAGCTCCGCAGCGTAACGCCCCCAGGTGAAAGGGGCTCCCGAGAGCAGCCAGGCAGTTTTCAACCCTTCCCCTAAGGCCTCACAGCTGTGACGGGCGGAAAGTCCCTGACTCCAGCCAGCCTCAGCACGCCTCCTCGGCGCGGGCAAGAAGGGCACCTCTCAGGGCACTGTCTCCTTCCTCCCAGGGACAGAGGAGGCCAAGCTAGAGGGCACGTCTCGCTGAGAAACCATCCCTCCCTCCTTCCCCCGCGCAGTCCCAGGCAACGCGCCTCCCCACTCACTCGATTTTCCTAGGCCTCGAGGAGCACGCCTTGGAGATTTGAACAGCGCTTTCCAAGGCGTGAACGCTTTCGTCGGGCAGCTTCTCTCCAGGGAGTCCAAACACGCACAGGAACGTGCAGCCCTGCCAAGGACAGCGGCAGCACAGCTTGGGACAGCGCCTACGGCAAACGGCTCATGCCGTGCGAGTCGAGCCGCTGCCGAGAGCAGCAGAGCTTCAGGGCAACCCCCAGCCAGAGGGTGCTGATCCCAGCGCCGAGGCAGAGCTGCTTCTCCTTTCCCCGCTGCTCAGTAGACCGAGAGAGCCACTGCCCTCTCGTTTGCTGCCCACACTTTTGCGGGGTGGGCTCCTCCCCCACACTCACTTTATCAAACATGGAGATTTTGTTGATCTCGCCCTTGTGAGGACGGATGATCTCCAGCATCATCACGCTGCTGTCCTGGATAGCCTTGCAGATCTGCGTTAAGTTGACATCGGCAGCAAACTGCAGCTTGACAAAGAGGCAGGTGACCGGCCGTAGCTCGGACAAGTAGTCCAGGGGCTGTCTGTCATCAATCTGGAAGACGAGAGCAGCACACCTTCAGCAGCCAGCTCTCCCCGAGAGCTGACTGCCCCCAGCAAACACCAAGCAAGAGCCCCCACGTGGGCAGCAGCACGCGCTCTCAGCGGAAGGAATAACTCCTCCCCTCGGGGCAAAATAAACACAGCTCCCGGCAGCTGTGGCCATACCTTCCTCAGAACAGATGCGGGGACGTACTTCCGCAGCAACTTCCCCAGAGCATGCCGAGGGGCCAGGGAAACAGCAGGCCTCAGGATGCCTAGGGAAGGAAAATCCAGGCGGTCACTGGCAGGCTGGCACTACGAGCCTGCCTAGGGAAAAGCAGTTGGAAAGCAGGGGCTGGCACTGGAACTCAGGGAGGGAAAGTCTCCTCCAGTTGCACATTTCTTCCTCCTGCAGGTGCTCAGCCAGAGCAGGCCCCTGGAAGCAGGGGGAAGCAGCGAGTGCCTCCGCTGAAGCGCACCAGGGCCAAAGGCACAAATGCTGACTGCAAGGGGGAGAGGGCAGAGGGCGTTCCTCGCTGGCCCCTGAACAAGCCCGCCCCCACCTTTCTGGGCAGCCACAGAACGTCATGAACACGGGCCTCACCTGACGCCTCAGGAGAACTGTAGTTCAGCTGGGCTCGGGTAAACTTGGAGAAGATGTCTTCGCGTTCCGACAGAGACATCCGTTCCATGCCTGTAACCTAAAGGCACACAGTACAAAAACGCGTCGAGGACAGCTCCAGGACCCACAGAGGACAGTACCCGTTGAGGCAAACTCTTCCAGCGCCTCCTGACCCCCTCTTCAAAGCCACCCAGCAGAATCCAGAGACAACCCTGAGACAAAACTGCTCCCCAGCAGCTACTGCTCCCCACCTACGGGAGCACCTCTTACACCTAGAACTCCCTCCACGCGCGTCTCCTCGCCCTTCTCACACCTTCCTCCCTCACAGCCACGTCCACGCCCAGGCCCTCAGAATTGCTCCAGAGGCCGTCCCACCCACCTTCACAGCGCTTTGGCCTTTAAGTCTCTTGGTCTTGATCTGGTTCCGGTTACAGAGCTCCCAGCAGCTGGGTGACAGGATCACGTCACTTGCATTGGCAAGGTTTTGGGCCTGCCACACTTCACCCACGGCCTGGCCAAGGATCAGGAAGTGCTGCTGCTTTTTGTCTCCAACAGTCAGGAGGGACATATGCCCTGCAGAGATCCCTGGTGAGAGACAAGCACAACTGATGCAGAGAGCATTTTTACCTCCACAGCCCGCCACAGCTCAGCTCCTCCCAGGCCAACTTTGAAGCTCAGCCCTGGAGCCAGGCTCTTCCGCTCAACTGCTTCGAGCGCAGGCGTCCCACTTGATGGATTCAGGATCGATCGTGGCCGGGGAGGGGGTCCTAATCAGGGGCCCCACACCGGCACGTTGGCCAGCCACCGGCTCACTTTGCATGCAGGCAGCTCGTGAACGCCTGCCTGAGAACGCGCAGCAGCCTAACGCAGCACTCCCCGTACCTATCTTCAGTCGGAGCTTCAGACCCACGTCCGTCTCACGGATCCTGTACTTCTCCTGGATTTGCTGGCTACACTGCAGCACCAGGCTGATGGTGTCTCTCAGCTGCGTGTGCTTTGCTCTCCACAGCACCAGCACAGCATCCCCTGGGGAAAGCGAGGGGACAGGGACGGCTCTCGTGACACCTGACGCTCCCTGACCTGCACCCACCGGCCGGGACAGCGGAAGCCAGCAGGCGTGCCAGGGAAAACGCGTTTGGGTGAAGGCATCCTCCTCAACTACAGCACCCTGGCCACAGGCACACCTCCCCCTCTGCCCCACCAGCTACAACTGCAGCCACGCCGCCAGGGCCCGGGACGGCAGCTCCCCCTGGGCACCTGCGTGCCAGCAGAGCCACCACTCGGGGCTCTGCCGGCTCGCGCCTCTGTCTCCCCTCTCCCCTCGCACTCGTCTGCAGCTGCAGCAGACAAGGCCACGTCTCTTTTACGCACACGTACCTGCAATCTTCAAGATGTCTCCACCAAAAGCCAGCAGCTCTGCAGACCAAAAAAAAAACACAAGAAGAGCTGCAGCTAGGCCTTCTTCAGGAAGGCCGCAGGACAAGCCGCTCTGCTCAGACAGCAGCACAAGAGCAGCGGTGCTTTGGGGGCACAACTTAGCAAACGTAGCAGCTACACTGCTCACAGGGACCACAGCCCTGGGACCTACGCTACTGTGCCCTGTGACAAGGCCCCAGGGAAGGCAACGCACACTTTGGTCAGCGCCCCCATCCCCAGCTCATTTGGGCACTAACACTGGCTAGATGCCCCCACTCCCCCCTGCGCCCCAACACCAGCAAAATCTTCCTCCATCACTGAACAGCGGTCACTCCACAAGCCCAAGGGTGGGTGCTGAGAAAGCGGGCACCTCCTTAGTCTTTGTGGGGAGCAGAAAGCACCTGCCAGAAGAGCCCAGCTGCTCTCGGCGGCTCTCAGCCCCATAGGAACCCCCAGCCCGCGCAAGGAGGAGGCGGCGGCGGCAGCAGCAGCAGCAGCAGCAGCAGCAGGCTGCCCAGCACCTCCCTCTTGTCGTGGCCCAATCCCACACAGTCCTGCAGAACGGCACTTACCCTCCAAAATGTCACCCATGTAGCGATTGAGGGTTTGTGTTACCTCATCCGCACCCCGCTCTATGCTGATGCTCTGGCTGAATTTCTCTGTCAGAGCAGTGAAACCTGCAACAGGGACACACAGGCACAAAGAAATCAGGACGCGTCTACAGGGCCAAAGGACCTGGCACTTTCCACGTCGCTTTCAGCCAGCCAAGGGAACCACGCTCCGGGAGAACCCAGGCGCGCCCCTGACAGCAGCCACAGCCCTCTAATTCCACCCGCGCTTCTGAGCGCTCGCTGACGGGCGCCTTCCCCATGCTCACACCCACCCGTTACACCTAGCTCCTGCACTTGGCTGCCACCCTCCAGCGCGTCCCCCGGCTGCCTCCCCTCTTGCCTACAGCCAGGCAACACCCTGAGCTAGAAAGCCCACGAGGCCTTTGCCAACTAACGCAGCACCTGGCCAGCCAGCTCCTCTGCGCAGCAGCTGCTCCTCCAAGTTGGCCCTGACAAAGACTAACAAGGGGGAGGCAAGGCAGCCAGGCCTCCTCTCCCAGGCCTCCATGAGCCAGAGCCTGGCCCACCTCACACCTCCCCAAAGCTCCAGAGAGAGCACTGCAGGCAACAGCGCGGGCCCAAGCTGCTGCTCCGGCAGCCTCAGGGCTCCCTAACGCACGCTGCTCTGAGCAGACGGCTGACCACAAGCAGGCCGCAGGGCTGCTGCCAGCAAAGACCACCCCCGGGCTGTGACCTCAGCTACGTCCGAGCGCTACTTCCCCAAAGCGGAAGACCTCAGCGGCAAACGACATCTCCTTTGACCCCTTCTCTACCACAGGCGGGACGACCAGGGCTCCAAAAGGCCCGCTAAGTCCCAGCGGCTCGGGTCGGGGACTCCTCCTCAGTGCCCGCCCTTCATAACGCTTTGACCCACCTGACACATCAGCAAAGAGCAGCACTCCATGGAAGTTTTGAACGCAACGGTTCTCCTGCTTCAAGTCCTCAGACAAAAGCAGGTCGGGGACGTAAGCAGCTACTTCCCCCAGTTCTGAGCAGTGCTTTGACCTTCGCTCCCAGGCACAAGACATCGTCAGCGCCCTGGGGTACCTGCGGTACCTCAGTACAAGACGACCCACCGTGCCCACCAGGGAGGACGACCAGACACCACTGCACAGCGTTGCGCACTGGCCTTTGGGAGGCGCGGCTGGCCCTCTGTCACCAAGGGGCCGGGGGAGGTCACAGTCGGCTCACAGTGACATCGTCCGCGTGTCATCATTTACCTGTCCACTGTCGCCTACGCTGATCCGGCTAACAGTGACAGCCTCGGCAAGGCACCGCTTACCCAGCAACTGCCGGGAAGCTGCCCCCCGCTCCCTCCCTACGCCGAGCCGGTTGCTCAGAGGTGGCTAGCGCGACGCAGTTGTCTCCCGTACAGAGCTGAAGGAGGCTCGCACAGCGACTGACCTCCACCCGTGGCCGAAACAGCAGCTGCTTCCCACGTTCCCAAGCGCAAAGGGCCTAACAGACGTGCTGACAGCCAGCAGCCCAGGCTTCCCCAAAAGCACGGCCACTGCAGCATGCAGCTGGGCGTTTCCGGGGCTGCTCGGAGGACTTGTATTTCTTTGCAAAAAGAAGTGGGGCTTTCCCGGGGGGGAAGCGGGGGACACAGCCAACCTCCATCCACACGGCTCCTGGGGGAGGCCGGGAGGAGATGGACAGGGCTGGGCCAGGACCACGGCGCACCGACGTATCAGAGAGGGCAAGACAAAGTCCAAAGCCGCAGCAGGAGGCAGCTCCAGGTCCCTGCTCCGAGTGAGAACGCTGTTGTAAACCTTGCATGCCCCAGGGAAACAGAGCCACGCTGGGCACCCTGGCTCACGCACGGCCCTCTGCCTCCAGGCAGGCAAAGGCAGCTCCCCGTCCACCTTAGCCGCTGCCCCGAGCCACACAACTGCTGCCACCAAAGCAGCAGCACTGAGGAGAGCCGGGCTCTACGGGGGACGAGGGCTAGCAGCGCGCCAAAGCTGCCCTTCTCCCCAGTCGCTCAGAGGAGCAGCTGCACGAGTTGGCGTGCCTGCCACACGGTGACACTCAGCGGCTGCTTGCCCAGGCAGCCTCCAGTGTCCCTCTCGGACTGTGCCTCTCCCTCAGGCAATGGCCAGGCGAGGGAGCACCAGCCCCTCCCAGGCCTGGGGGACCAGGTGCTTTAGACAAGCCTGTGCCCTTGCGCTGCTGACCTCAAACAGCAGAGCACTTGACAGCAGAAACCAGCCTGCCTTCTTTCCTGCTGCCTCAGCCCTCAGAGAGAGGCTACCAAGATGGTCTCTCTTCTTGCCTCCAGAAGGCTCCCCCTGCTGCCTCGGGGCCCACCAAAGTCTCCCAAGCAAGCACAAGTCACTTGCACCCAACACACACAACTGCAACCTGCTGGCGACAGCCAGGCACACACACCGAGCCAGGCCCAGGTTCGGAACGCTGCTTGCCAGCCCAGCTCACACGCTTCCTCCTTCCTCCTTCCCACGAGGCAGGCAAAGCGGTCACCCGTACGGGAGACTGACGATGCAGGCCGACCGAGCAGGCTTGCTCTGCCTCCTCAGGAAGAGCGCGCAGCAGCGTGACGACGCCTAGGCCAACGCTCTCTCTTGCCAGTGAGCAGCAAGGGCTGGCTGCTCCCCAAGGCAAGCTCAGCTGGGAGCTGGGCCGACCCCAGCACAAGCAGCGCCCTCGCCCACAGGGGCATCCCTCTTGGCTACATCTATATGCACACACGTACATCCATTCTCCACTAAGGAGCTCTCATCCGCATCAACCGGAGAGGGCAACAGGATGAGGCCGCTAGTGCTGTTGACTTTTCTGACTAGGGAACACTTCAAACCAGTCCCGCTTCCAGAAAAACACCCTCCCACCCTCCCCACCTCAGCAACCACTTGGCCCTACACCAGGGCCAAGCTCCTCCTGCAGCCGGCTCAAGCGCTTACACAGCGCCACAGGGAACTGCACTAGGGCGAGGGGGAGAGAATTTCTTGCACTGCTTTACAGCCCTCGACTCTTGTGAGCACTAACAACGGGGGTGGTGGCTTCCCCGCCGCCTAGCTTTCCCAATAAACCACAGGCCAGAGACTCTCGTGGCACGCCTTCAGCGTCCTCTTGCTGTGGTCTGTGACTCCATACAGAACGCTGAGATGATGGCAGTGTTTCTTTATTTAACCCCTGGAAGAGCATCCTCGCTCGGCCGTGCTGGCAGCTTCAGCAGGTACCTGCAGCTACAGACTTCAGGCTTTGCTTGCTTCAGCTGGGGAAAACGTGGCGCTGTCTCCAGCCACAAGTCTCCCACGGGGCCCTTGCCAGTGAACCACCGCTCCTGAGGAAAACAAAAGCCCAAGTGAGAGCCGCGAAGAACAGGAGGTCCCCAGAGCCACAGGCGCGGTCCGGGAAGGCAAGCGAGGCCTCTCGCAGTAGCTTCTTCCACCCATCACCCAATTTGCCGTGCTGCAAAAGCCTATCAGGGAGGGCAAGGAGAGGGAACGCAAAGGAAACCTCCTCCAGCCAGGTTCAGGCTGGCTCCCAGAGCTGGCTCAAGGGAGAGGCAGAGATTCCACTCCACCGCTCCTCAGCCCAGCAGAGATGCTGGGAAGGAGCGGCATGCTGCAGCGCCTGCTGCTCCCTCGCGTGTCCTTCCAGCCCCTCCTGAGGGAAGGGCATCGCAGCTGCCACTGCCCTCCTGCTGAGGAGGGCTAGCAGCCCCTACCAGCTCGCCAAGGACTTTCGGCACACGCTCCTGAAGCTCGCTGGGGGCTTTCCCTACGTGGACCTGCCGGAGTACAGTCCGCGCCACCTTCTCCTAGGGCATGCCAAACCTCTGCCCAGGGAGCAACTCAGAGGCAAAGAGGATCCACTTACAGCGCTCATCTCCAGCCAAGTCTTCTCCAGGAGGTTGCCATTCGCCTCACAGGCTTGGAGGCCCTGCCTGAGGCACAACAGGCTCTGGTCTTTGTTACCCAGCATGCAGAAAACGTACGCTTTCAGATGGTAGGCTCTGGGGTAGAAGACGGGGCTTGTAGAGCACCGAGCAAAAACCTCTTCCACAAGCTACCGAGAGAACAACGGAGAGGCACGTCAGCAGAAGTCATCGAGCTGGGCGATGGCTCGGCACTGAGGACCGCACCTATTCCCCAAAGGGGAAAGCAGCCGCAAAGGCACAAGGAGCACGCAGCTAGCAAGGCTGAGATACCACACAAGTCTCTCCCGAGCCATAAGCCCTCACATGCAGCAGGCATTTCAGCAGGGCTCACTAGCTAGCTCATGGCTGTGCAAGTCTCTTCTCCTGTCTTGCAGACCATTCCCATCCCCACAAGGGAATCCTCACGTGCCCAGGAAGACCCCCGTCACCTCACTGCCTTCTCTACCACCTCTTGCTGCCGCCCCAGGGGGGAGCAGCCTCTTGCCATGTTCCTCTCTAACCCACTACCACACTCTGCCTCTAGCCTGGCTCCATCCCAGCGCGGCTGCTTCGCCCTGGCCTTGCCAATCCACTGCTGCTCGCAACACAGCTTTCCCTAGAGGCCCCTCACAGCGTGCACACCCCCCTCCTCCTCTTCCCTCACCCTTAGAGCCCTGCTGCAGCTCTCCCGGGCCCTCGCCGAGCTGCGCTCAATGTCGTTCCGCAGCACCAGCGTGTAGCACTCCAGGAGCCGGCTGCATGCTTGGGTGGCCAAAACGGAGGCGTCAGCTCTCTTCAGCAGCCTCTTGGCCTTTTCAAAGGGCTTCTGGAACTCGGCCCACTGCCCAAGCCTTCCAAACCTACACCGTCCAGAGAGAAACACACACACACACACACACGTTTTGTAGAGTACTTGATCAAGTACTCTACACCCCAGCGACGGCCGCCTTGTTGGACAGGGCACGGGGGACACGACAGGCCCAGAGCTCCCACCTCCCCTGCCAGAACCACTGCCTGGGCCTCTCGCCAGTCTAAGCACCTCTGTAACTTACCAAAGAGCCAGGGACGAATACAGTCCAAGCAGGATGCTGTTGTGCGAGCTGAGGATGTGGTTTGCTTCGTTCTGCTCAACGAAGCTCCTGCACTCTTCAAATGACTTGTACTCCCAGCCTGTAATACAAATGCATCGCAGAGAAGCAGTGCCGCCCTCCGCTGCCTTGTTTTCCCTCGGGCATTCGTAGCAGGACAAAGCTCAAGCACAGCTGGAGAATTTCTGGGCAGGTAAACCACTCAGAGAGCAAGCAAAACCAAACAGGAACAAGGCAAGGGCTGGAGTTCTAGCCTAGCTCCTCAGGGCTAGTCAAGCGCCACACAAATATCTATTCCCTTTTCTTCAGCAGCTTTCGAGCGCTGACAGACACACACTGCCATTGACCAGCAAGCGACAGCCACTCCATAGCGTAGGCTGTTAGATGCCTCCTGGTCAGGCACATCCCCCAGCACTGCTATGCCCGCCTCCCCAGGAGCCAGAGCAGAGCGAGCCTGGGAAGAGGTTTCAGAAAGGGGAATCTCAAAACACGGGAAGCAAAGAGGGAAATTGCCAGCATTTTGAAATCACTCTGGGATCACCTGTAGAACATGCAAACAAAGACAGGGGAGGCAGGAAAGACAGACAAAGACACACCCAGAGCCAAAGAGCCCGGGACTCGGCCCAGGAAGTGAAAGCGTGGCTGGAGGCTCTGGCGTCCGTGTTGTAGCAGGAGAAAAAGCATCTTTGCAAGCCTCCTGGCTCTCTGGGGCCCTCCTCACTGAGCACTTACCAGCGTAAAGCAACAGGTCTAAGCAGCAGGAGAAGAAGTATGCCTGCCCAATGATGCTGTGCTCTGCAGCCACCTGCTTCTCGAGCCTGCGCAGCACTTCCTCACATTCTGGGTACCTGCGGAGGAACACAGCGAGCCTCCATGGAGCCTCTCCGCGGGGTGGGATCCCAGTCACCACCTCCGGACGCTCCCCGCTCCCCTTCCCATCATCCCGCTCTCCCTGCGCTGCTCTTTCTGGCATCGCCATCAGAGGTTCTCCATCAGACAGTTGTTCATCTTTTGGCAACAAGTCTCCGGAGAAAGGCCTCAGGGACCCCGGCCCAAACGGCAAGCCCCGGAGCAAAACTCAGGCATCCTTCCCATGCAAGCCAGTGCTTTCCCATTGGCCCAGCAGCAGAGCTACTCACCTTTCCATCAAAGTCTTTGTCAGGAAAAGCAGGCCAAAGAGCACGCACAGCTCCCCACTGCCCTCCGCACTCGCCCACATGACGCGTTTGCTTCGGAAACTGCTCCTCTCGAGACCTCCCCCTGGACGACTGCCGTCTCGGGCACCGGTGCCGCGTGGCATGGAAAGGCCCGCGTCCACCCAACCAAACATGGCTAGCGCCCCCAACACAACGAGCGCCTCCCTGCGCTAGGCTCGCTCCTAAACCAGGCCTGGGAATTGCCTGCGGCAAGCGCTACCTGGCAAGGGCCAGAACCGAGCCAGGAACTGTTCCAGCAGTTTCACAGCACACACTCACGCTCCCCAACAGCCAGCCACGGTCCTTGGCATTGTTTAATTTACCAGCGTCCATACAGCCAGCGAGTATCCAATAAGAAACCAAGCAGCCCTCTTTGCTGCGCGCAGAGAATGACACAAGAAGGATCTCAGGTGGCCCCCCGACCCTGCGCAACCAGCAGTCTGTCCCGCAGCAGCATTACCTCATCTGCAGAAAGAGCGCCGCAAAGAGCGTGGCGAGAACCTCGCAGTCCAGGTCGGGCTTCTCCAGCTCCATCCACAGGCTCTTGGCGCGATAGCCTGCCAAGAAAACAAGCAGGCTCGCACAGGCTCCCTCTGCGGAGATGCCTTCTCGCAGGCAGCGGGGGCAGTACGTACCTACGTCGACAGAGAGGGGCAGATTCCCCAGGCTGAGGTTCAGGTGGCTCAGGGCCTGGGCAAATTTGGCGGCCTTTAATACCCCTCCTCCAAAGAGCTCGACGTCAGAGCTAAGCTGGATGGCCGCCCGCCCGTACTGCAGCCACTCTTCCTGGCAGCCCAGGTCCTGGCAGCACCGCGCATATTCCATGTAGGACAACAGGATCTAAAACGGTCCAGACAGGAGACTGTACAAGACTGAATGTCGCCAGGGTGATTCTCTGGCCTAGACGGCTCAGGGCAGAAACCCAACGGCCAGGTTCTCTCTTCTCTTCTGCTCTCAGGGCTCTCACCCCTACGACAAACGGTTCTTAGGACTGCCGCTGCTAACTGCGGCCGTGGCGAGACGAGGGCCCCAGCGGGGTGCTGCCTTAAAGCCACAACCAGCCCAACGCTTACAACGGTGAAACAAACGCCATGAGAGCGACTACCAGGAAGAAGAGCAACGCACGTCTGCTGGAAGTTTGTAAAGCAAAGTTCAGGGACGGGTACCACTCCGTCGCGTTTGGCCTCTTCTTGCCGCCCCGGGCAGACCCTGCTGGTACTCTAGGCGGGCCAGGGGAAAGGAGCTATGTCAGAAACGCGTCTGCTGCCGCAGAGAGGAGGCACTCACGTGACTCGCATCCTCAGACTCCTCGGCCGTGTTGACCTTCATGAGCGCTGCCAGGCGCGACAGCCTCCGGCCGCTGGAAGTGCCCTCCAGGCTGAAGAGCTGCCGCAGCAAGGAAAGGCAGTGGCTCTGCCGGAACAGCCAGGGCAGCCTCTCCCTCCTGCCACACAAGAGAAACCGCTGGGCCACAGCCACTAGCTACACAGTGCCAGGTCAGGCAGGGCCAGGGGAAGCAGGGCGACAGAGGAGGCAGCTGCACCTGCTCCCAGCAGGGCGGCAGCTGATGCAGGCCGGGCTGCAGGCATGGAAGCGGCAGAGCCAAGAAGCACCACCGGGGAAAGATCGCTGCTGGCGAGAACGGGTTGGCACTACAGCCCAGGGAGGGCGAAGCAAAGCCGGGCACCGCGAGGGAAAGGCTTGTTCTACGGCAGCCTTGCACCTGGCTGCAACCCCCGAGCTTCCTCATTCTCACACCTCCCCTCCACTTACCCCTCCATGCCCACGTCCTGCTCCTCCCTGCCGGCTCCCTTTCCTCTGCAGCCTGTGCTCCCTGGGAACATCTCTCTGCTCTCACCCCCACCATCCCCCACAAGGCAACACGTGCCCGCTCCCCCCACCCAGGAGCCTCCAGGTCCCTCAGCAGCTTTCCCCATGCTAACACCTATGCTCAGGGAAAGTCTGGGCTTAAGCCGAGGCAGGTGTGGGCCTAGGTGCCCGGCACCACGCAGGAAACGCCTCTTCCTTCCCTTCTCTTTCCCTTCGGCTTCTTACCCTGCCTCTTGATGAAGGGAGGACTCTTTGTTCTTCCTGTGGGAGGCACGCTCTGACTTCTCCAGCAGAAACTGGAAGACGACGCCAGCTGAGGTGAGGGGCAATTTTCTCTTCAGCAGGCTCAATGCCTTCCTGAGCGTCTTCTTTGCCAGCTCCATGCAGCCCATGTTGTAGCAGACCTGCACAGGAGAAGGCTTCTTCAGACTGAGGGGCTCCGACTGAGCACGCACCACATTTCAAGTCTCTGCCTGAACCGAGGCCGAGGCCGAGGGCCTCGACCGCTTTTGGCCGGAGGCTGAAGCGCTCACAGGAAAGGCTGCTGGTAGCGGCCGTGCCTCAAAATGCCAGGCCTATCGCCGCTGCCGCCACCCCCCACAAAGGCGTCCAACTCCACCCACCAGCAGAGCCCTCAGAACCTCCCTGGCACTTTACCTCCCCTTTCAGGCTCAGGAAGGTGGCTTCTTCAAAGCAGGCAAGCACATCGGCTTTCTCAGCCGCTGAGCTCCTCACGACCTCTGCTTTCTTCAGGTTCATAAAGGCCTTGGAACAAGCACACAGAGAGCAGGTGAGCGTCGGTGCAGAGCCTGCATCCAGCCCCATCGTTCCCAGTTGCCTCCAGCAGCTCTCTGAGGAGGGCACGCATCTGCCCCTGGCGATGCCCACCCTAACACAGCCCACGGGCACGAGTGCTCCTTCGCACCACCTCCTGGCGCGTGCGCCTTGTGCAAAGGTCCTGCTTCTCTGCCCCGCCTCCCTTGCCCCAGGAGAGGCAAACGGGGGGGAGAAGCCTGGCTCTGACGCCAGCGGTTCAGCCCCAAGTCCCCACAGAGGCACGTCCTAGTGCAATGGCAAAATCGGCTTGCCCAGGACAAGGCAACTGAGAGGCCTCCTTGTGCAGTGGGCTCCGGCAAGCAGGGCGACTCACCAGGTAGTTGTCGGAGACGTGCAAGTAGGCAGCCGCGCACTCCAGCAGGTAATAAAGGGCTCTGCCATCGTTGCCCATTGCCATGTGGTGGTGAGCCAGCGGCACAAGCACCAAATCCACAATGGCCCTGCATTCACAGGCACACGCGGCACCGGGCGTCCCTTTGGCCTTGCTGGGCACCGTAGCTACGCGTTCCGTCCTGGCCAGAAACTGCTCTGCCGCTCTACTCAGAGACAAAGATCACGCAGAAAGACGACGCACGCTAGCATCACCTATACCGCTCCATCTGCCTAGACTAACAGCATATTCTAGCGCAGCACAAGCAAGGCCCTGTGCACACGCGCGTCATACGGGAGCGCTGGGTTTCACAGCCTTCCCAGGCGTGCAGAGGGCTGGCCACTTATTCTTTCAGCCCCCCGCATTCACAACCACAGTTTCCCAGCAGCGTTCCACATTACAGTTGACACGGGCGACCCCCGAGTGGCCTGGCTCCCCCCATCCTTGCTCCGTCTTCCCCCTGTGCTCCTCCCTCCCTTCCGCTCTTGCCTTCCCTCCTCGCTCGAGAGCTGTGGCTCTGCCCTGACTGCAAGCCAGTACCACTCACTAACACAGCGCTTGGGCGCAGGATTCGTTTTCTTCCACTGCAGCAACGTCAACCCGCGCGCGCTGAGCAGTCTTCTCGCGCGCCGTAGCCCCAGAGCCCAAGGCGAGCGGGGCCAGGCAGGGCAAAACAGGGGCGAGGAGCAACATCGCCCCTTTCAAGCCCTAGCAAACTATTCCTTTGGCTTTAGCGGTAACAAGATCCACGAGGGCGCGATGCTGTTGGTGCCTTTGCTGACCCTGCTCTGGAGCAACGCTGCTCTTGGCCACAGGGAGGAAGTCAAGCAGGCCTTTCTGCCACCTTCCAGCAGCCCCCCTGCTCCCGCTGGCTGCTTTGCCCCTGCACACCTCGCAACATTGCTCTCCTACAGCTAGGAAGGCAGGGCTGGCTCCACCCTAACGTGACCATCGTCACCCTGATCCCACTGGCTTCCTCCAAGAGGCTCATCTCCAGGGCCACCCCATCCCAGCTCCCACCCAACAGGCCAGCTCTTTCCTGAGCTAGAGTCACAGCCAGCAGGCACAACTGCAAACTCCACTTGCCCCCTCTGCAGACCCTGAGCCCGCTGACTTCCCAACGTAACCAAAACCTACTCTCCTCACCGAAAAGTCTCCTCCAAGAAGCTCTTCTCTTTCTGCAGGGCTTTTGCAGTACCTGGAAACAAAGCACGAGTTAAACGCTTCCTCACCTCACACGCGGGAAGAGCTGCATCTTGCCATGCTCCATCCGAAAGGGGAGGAGAGCAGAGTCAAAGGGACCGACGGCAGCTCTCTTCCTGGCCTCTTCCCCCAAGAGCTGCCTTCCCGGCAGGGCTGTTACGTTTTGGGCAAGCGTAGCACACCCACCAGGAAAGGCGCCTCAGCCTGCGGGGCCGGGGGGTGCACCGCAAGGCTCTTGTCACTGCAAGGACATGGGCTGCTCTCCGGTCATTCCAGGGAAACGCAGGAGGGCGTTCCGGGGCACAGAGGCTCTACGCTGTGCCCACAGCATGGCTCTGCTGGTGCAGCTGGCCTCAGTGGAGGACTAAGCTAGTCTCAGGGAAGCCTCTCCCCTCTGCTGACAGCATCCCTAGGCTTCAGCAAAACGCTTCTGCGGACGGCGCTTGAGACAGAGCAGTGCTTCCATTAATTGCGCAAGCACAGTGCGGAGGGCCCAGGCTCCAAAGCACGGCAGCTAGCATACCCGGAGTGGCACGGAGCTCATCCCTCTTCAACTCCTCCTTTCTGAGCAGGGAGGCCTCCCAGCTGGACGAGCAGCGTTCGCTGGCACGGTCGTCGCAGCTCTCTGCCTCCCGGGCGCTGCCGAGGGCCAAGCGGTGGAAGGCCACAAAGTCCCCTCCGCCGCAGCACTGGCACTTGTGCGCTTGCCTCTCCAGGAAGGCCGCGCACTTGCGGTGCATGGCCACCCTCTGTCCCTTGGGCCACAGCTCGTAGGCAGCCTCCCGCAGCAGTGGGGCGCAGAAGGTCAGGACGCCAGACTGCAGCCTCGCGGTCTTCTCGGTCTCGCCCAAGCACCGCTTCTGGGCACCTGAAAGGCAACGGGGCTTCACATCAGCCACAGCTGGGGCCACAGCCGGGGGACGAAAGACAGGCCTTGGCGTGGATCCTTGGCAGGAAACCAGCGCTCCTGCACTCGGAGCCTCGCAGCGCTAGGGTGAAAGGGACCCGTTTGCCTTGCCGACACCAGCACAGCCTGCGCAACAGGCTACTGCCCTGCGCTCTCCCTCCCAACGCACAGCCTTCAGCTGCACTCCCGCAAGCAGCTGCCGAGGCTGCTGGCAGCAGAAGCAAGGCCGGCCATTTGGCCCATTACACACCACCGGAGGGGGCAGTGCAGCGTGCCCTGGCGAGCCCCGCCAGGCACACAGCCGGGAGCAGCAGGAGCCTACCACGCTCCCGGGGGCGCATTATCACCACTTACCGCTCTCTTCCTCCAGAGAGGTGGCGGGCCCCTTGGTGGGAACACTGCTGCCTTCTGGCACCTTCCCAGCATTCAGCCACTTCAAGATGTTGCCTCTCACCAGGACATTCAACGCCTTGTTCATCTTGGTCCTGGTCCACCTGGGAAGGAGGCGTAACAGCAGCTCGGTGGTAAACGTCGGCCCGATGACGGCTGCGCACTTCAAGACCATCCGCTCCGAGGGCTTCATGCTGTCCACCTCAGCCAGCGCAATCCCTGTCAAAAACAAGCCACAGCTCTCTCTCTTGCCCCCTCCCAAGCCTGAGGCTGCCGAGGCTGCCTTAGCTTCCCCACACCAGACGCTACATTTGTAGCCTTCTTTCCTAGGGACCAAACCCCTTGGGCAGTCGCAACCCAGGGCACACAGACACCCAGCCTCTCTCTAGCCCATGCCCCGGGAAAGAACCTCCGTGCAGCCGCCAGCCGCCGCAGCGGGGCTCGGCCCCTCACCTTTCAAGGTGGAGGGAAGCACGATGCTCTGCAGGTTCACGTCAGGTCTGATGGTGCACACCCTGCGCTCCTTCCCCGCGCTGGAGCTCCAGGAGGCTGCGGCAGGGGAAGCCTCCGTTACAGAAGCTGAGCGGAGCAAGAGAGCAGCGTAAAGCGATTTTCAAAGGGAGACGATTCAGGCCGTCACCTCCTGCTTGCCCTCCATCTTCCACCCTTTAGCATTCATCCCCCCCCGGGCAGGTCTTACAGCAGCTGGGCCCTGCGCTCCGTGGCAGCATAAATCCACCGCGCGGCTGCACCCAAGGAACACTGCAGCCACGCCACTCTCCGCCCTGCTCCACAATAACCGCCCCCGTTCATGCTGCCTCCAGACAATACCAGGGCTTAGCTCAGTGCCAGGGAGCGTCTCTTCCCCTCCTTTGCAATTTTCTGCCCCGTCCGCATTGCTTCGCCCCACAAAGCCACCCAAACTCCCCAGCCTGTGCTTAGGCTAGCCCAGCAGCAAGGCATGCAGGAGCCCACGCCTGAGCCAGGCCAAGGCCTCTACTGCTGCAACACCAGCCTGGGCCAACTTCACAGGGGAAGCCCAGGGCAACAACGCGCTCTGGAAGATGCGCCACAGCAACCAGGCCGTCAGCCACAACGGCGCTTACTGAAGAGGCTCTCCCACTTGTCCTCCATTTTCTCGCCCTTCCGCAGCAGGTGGAACAAGAGCATGTCGCGGCGCTTAAGGTCGCTCAGCAGTTCCTCGCAGTAATATGGGATCCCGTAGCTTCTCTGCATCAGGAACCTGGAAAGGAGCAGATCCAGCAGGGACTGACACAGGCAAAGCAAGGTGGGACACGTTTCAGACCAGCCTCTTTGCCACAGCTACACCTCCCTTTTGAACAGGCCAGCACTCCCACTGCCTTTGGCATCTGAGCTGCCCGGAAGATACAGCGGTTGCTGGAACGCGCAGGAAAAGAGTCGCGCGCAGTGCCCAAGGCACAGAGCTGCAAGCCTCGTCTCTCCTGGCCCCAACAGCCTAGATGCTCTCCGGCACCAGTGAGAGCCTCGGCCCCAGCAACAAATCGCCCCCCACTGCCCCACCACGTTCGTTCCCTCCTGCCCTCTGCAGCGGGTCAACCCCTCGCGAAGAGCTCCGAGGCCCCGCCTGGGACTTACGTCTCTAGGGCCCTGGGCACGCTGACAACTCCCAGCTCCCGGCAGGCTTTCTGCACAACAGCTGAAGCTTTCAGCTCTCCCAGATGAACGTGGGTCGTTTGCTGCAACTTCATGATGTCTGCTGCAGCTTCGCAGAGCCTCTGTCTTCCGTAGCGAGCAGGAGCAAAGCCCATGACCACAAAGAGCGGGACATCTCTGAGCACATGCGACATAACAGCCCAGGAGGCAGAGTCGATGTAGTGCGCGTTGTCGATGACAAACAGGACAAGCTCGTCTTCAACGATCTGAAACAAGCACGTTGGTCTGGGTGGATTCTGAGGGATTCTCAAGCATCTTCCACAGGACAGACTTTGGCCGGCCTCTCCCCACACAGAGGACGCGCAGAAGTCGCTCTCCTCTCCCCAGCTACCTCTTCGTTCGGACTCTCACCCGCTCTTCCGTGCTCCGAGACTCTTAAGCTCCCTCGGGCACGGTGGCACGGAAAGACACCGTTCCTCCTCCTCCGGAGCACATGCCCTCCAACTTCACAGGAGCAAAGTTATCAGGGGGCATGGCACGCGGAGTTTAGCCTCTGCAGGGCAATGACTCCGGTACACTGTCCTCCCACCAGCTCCCACCACTCTCCTGCAGAGCCCTCAGCCTGCGGCCTTGCTTTCCTTCTCTGACCCAGGATGGGGAGAACGGCTCACCTTCTGTAGCAGTTTCTTGAAAACCAACCCCAATTCCGTTGTCCTTTGAGCGCCGCTCATCTTGGACACCTTCTCCGACAGGGGAAACTGGCCAGAAAAGCAGAGTCACAGAGAAACAGCCTTTCAGGGCGGTTCAGCACACCTGCCCACCACGCAAGTCCAAGCGAGCAAAACGCCTCTGCTGCCCTCAGCATCTTACCTCTCCCCCCACACAGGGGAGAGGAGACGCAGCGCGCACGTCACTGGGAGCCTACAACGGAGGCCCTCTGCTGAGGGTCTCTGGCAGAGCTCTTGCAGGGAGGCATGAGGGGGGGAGAAGAGCTTCTTCCCTCGCCGTGGCAATCGCGCGAGGGAGCAGGCTGCTCACGCACCAGTGAACTCAGCACCAGCTCATCGGCCCCCTCTCAAAGCCTCTCTGCAATGCCCTTTCCAGGCTGCTGAGCAAGACACCAGGAACTGCCTGCAGCAGCCTGGCACCTGCACTCACCCCTAACAAGGAGCCCCCTCGCCCCCCTCTTTGGACCCACAAACAGAAGCCCAGCCTGTGCTACCCTCCTGCTACTCCCACCACGGAGCTAAGCCCACTCCCCAGCACGGTGTCCCAACCACAACAGCCACAGGACGGCTCACAAGCAGGCCTTCGCCACGGCCACAGAGGCCTCTCGCTCTCACCTTAACGACGAAAGGCACATTGAGGAGGCAGTAGCTGCTCTCTTCCACCAGCCCTTGGAGCTTTTCCTGCAGGGCGAGCTCTCTGGCACTGCACGATTTACAGGCCTGCAGGCCCATGGCCACAGCCAGCACCATGTGCATGGCAGAGTAGACCTGCTTCAGGTTGAGCTCCAGCGCTTCCACAGCCACTACCCTGCCATGCAGAAGCAAAAGGCACTGAGATTCAGAGAGGGACCCAAGCAGCCGCAGGCTTCTCACACTAAGCTCTAGGGGAGAGGCGGAATCCAGGGCCACTTGGGTTTCTTCTCTTGGCTCCGCAGCTACGGCCAAAAGCCCTGACTGAGCTCGGGCTCTACTTTGCTTGGGGCCTGGCCCAAAGAAGGAAGCTCAACAGCAGTGGCTCCAGCAGCCACCTCTAGCTCCCTCAAGAGGCAGCAGGAGGGCACGCAGCTGCTCCTCAGCAGCAGCTCCTGCAGGCCTTGCAGGGATGCTGCAGTCCAAGGGCCACGCACCCGGGCAGAGGGCAGAGGGGCTCCAGTAGCCCACGGACATCAGCGGCTGGGCAGCGAAAGCGTTCCACAGCTCCCGGTCAGCAACACTCACCTGAGCCCAGCAGCCTGGCCTAAAGAGGCAAGCTCCGTAAGTAAATGGCTCTTTCCAGAGCCCGTCACGCCCTCAAACGCCATGATGTGGCTTGCTTTCTTATCCACATAGGCTTTCAAGTAACTTTCAAAGAGGGCAATCTCCTCCTCCCGACCTGGGAAGGCAAACAAGAAAGCGACCCGTTGCAGCGAGCTGAAAAGCAAACAGCCGTCGGCACCCTTCTCTCTCGCCGCCGCAGCGGGTCAGTCGGACCCAAGGAAATCTCCTCCCCGATCCCAACTACGGCCATCCCTTTAGCCCTGAGGCTGTGAGCAACTGCACACTGGAAAGGTCCCGCCACGCTAGCTATGCAGCACGGCAGGGAGCATCCGGCGCACGCCTCACCCTGCTTCCCACCTCTAGCTGCGGCCCAACCCCAAAGACAGGAACCAGCTAGGAGCCAAGGTATGCACCAAACCCTTAGGGCCACGCCAGGCAACGCCATCCCTCGCAAAAGCTTCTCCGTTCCCAGAGCGGAACTAACAGGTACCGACGGCAACAAATTGGCCTTCAGCAGACCAAGGCGTTCTCCACCTACCGAGCAACGGGGAAGAGCTGGGCCTCTCCTTCGTAACATCCATGCCAAACATGCTAGCGGGAGGAAGAGAAAAACAAAAGCCAATGAAGTAGGCAGAAGCTGGAGGACGTAGAGCCACGCGTGGAGCTGAGGGTGCGCTCCCGGGGACCCGCTCTTCTTTCGAGCCGGAGCGAATCCTGCCCACGCTCCCACTGGCCCAGCAGAGAGCGCAAACACCAAACGAGCACTAGCAAAGCTGCAGCCAGGAAGAAGCCCAACGGCCACAGTGGGACACCACACAGCATCAAGACTCGAGCGCCACAGGCCAAAGCCCAAGGAAGCGGAGACACGAGCAAGAAGCCAGGCAGTGCCGCTGGCTAGCACACTGCTGCACCCCGCAGGACAAGCCAAACAAGTCTCTGGTCCTGCCTACTGCTTCCCTGGCCTTTGCTCACAGGCAGCGCTTTCGAGAAGCGGGGCCCTGCAACAGCTGCTGTCAAGGCAAAGACGGGCAAGAAAAAACACTTCAAGCCACGACGTGCAACAGGACGACAAGGGTCACTTCTTGGGCCAAGGCGCCAAGCACCAGGCACCTTGGGCTCGAGTTTTTCTGAAGTTGCAAGGGGACGGCAACGTCAACGTTCCAAACGGCCTCCAAAGAGGATGCCAAACCCTGGCCCAGGGGAACACCTGAACTTTCACCAGGAGGCACTCAGGAACTGAGTCCTGGCCTGACCAAAAGCTTTCCGGGAGCGTCATGCTCGGAAGCAGCTGGGAGAAAACCTCCCTGGGGCAGAATTGCCACTGCGTTAGTCTTGCGCGCAATGGAGCAAGCACAGGGCAGAAAGCACAGCTGGAAGCCGTTTGGACCGGGGCTGCAAGGCCCCTCTGTGCCTAAAGGCACGGACACCTAAAAGCCTTCTCCACCCCTCCGGCATCACTCCCCGTCTCCTTACAGCAGGAGGCACCAGCGTAGGCAGGCCAAAAGCGTACCCGTGCTCTGCCTTTCCATCTTCTCAGCCCCAGCGATGGGAGGGGTGGGCGGGGGCCAGCTCTGCACAACTCCTCTTTGCGGACCAAGACTGGACCCTGTGTGCCACCCTGCCCCCAACCAGCCCGCTCAAACAGGACACTCACGACTTCGCCGACACCCCCAGGTATTGATACACGGGGCCAGGATCGACAACCCCCTTCATCTTTGCCTCCGGCAGCTCCTCGAAGCACCATCGGGGCAGCCTAGAGGCTGCGTACGTCGCTGCGTCACAGGACACCAGCCCAGGGTAGTGCTCCATCAGCCGGGCTGCCAGATTCACCTTCTGGCCAATGACTGCCGCAGAGAGAGAGCACGCATTCACGTACCTATGAAACCAACCCGCTCCACCCTTCACCGCCAACGGCTGCATCACCTCCAGCACAGGCAAGCCCCAAACCGTTGGCAGCACAACCAGCAGGAACAACAAGGCTCTGAGCCTGGTCCCCCGCACCGCAGCGGCGCCCGCTCTGCCTCCCTCATTCCCCACAGGACACAGGCCAAGGCCTCGTCCCAGCCCAGCACATACGGGCAACAGGGTGTTCCCTGCCGCTCTGCCTCTTCCTTTGACACGCTGCTCCGGCTGAACAGACCCAGCCCAGCCACCCGCTCCTCAGCCAAACACCTCGTACCTGTGTATTCGTGCCTCACGCGATGGCCTACGACTCCGCAGAACACCGTCCCGCTGGTAACCCCGACAGACACGGCCCTGACACACACGGAGAGCGACAGGCATTCAGCAGCGCCCGCGCACAGGCCTGCCTGCCCACCTACCTTCACCCCTTCACCCGGCTCCCCTCGCACCACCTCCCGCCCTGGCAGGGCAGACCTCGGGGACCTGCAGAGCTCCGCAGCGTAACGCCCCCAGGTGAAAGGGGCTCCCGAGAGCAGCCAGGCAGTTTTCAACCCTTCCCCTAAGGCCGCACAGCTGTGACGGGCGGAAAGTCCCTGACTCCAGCCAGCCTCAGCACGCCTCCTCGGCGCGGGCAAGAAGGGCACCTCTCAGGGCACTGTCTCCTTCCTCCCAGGGACAGAGGAGGCCAAGCTAGAGGGCACGTCTCGCTGAGAAACCATCCCTCCCTCCTTCCCCCGCGCAGTCCCAGGCAACGCGCCTCCCCACTCACTCGATTTTCCTAGGCCTCGAGGAGCACGCCTTGGAGATTTGAACAGCGCTTTCCAAGGCGTGAACGCTTTCGTCGGGCAGCTTCTCTCCAGGGAGTCCAAACACGCACAGGAACGTGCAGCCCTGCCAAGGACAGCGGCAGCACAGCTTGGGACAGCGCCTACGGCAAACGGCTCATGCCGTGCGAGTCGAGCCGCTGCCGAGAGCAGCAGAGCTTCAGGGCAACCCCCAGCCAGAGGGTGCTGATCCCAGCGCCGAGGCAGAGCTGCTTCTCCTTTCCCCGCTGCTCAGTAGACCGAGAGAGCCACTGCCCTCTCGTTTGCTGCCCACACTTTTGCGGGGTGGGCTCCTCCCCCACACTCACTTTATCAAACATGGAGATTTTGTTGATCTCGCCCTTGTGAGGACGGATGATCTCCAGCATCATCACGCTGCTGTCCTGGATAGCCTTGCAGATCTGCGTTAAGTTGACATCGGCAGCAAACTGCAGCTTGACAAAGAGGCAGGTGACCGGCCGTAGCTCGGACAAGTAGTCCAGGGGCTGTCTGTCATCAATCTGGAAGACGAGAGCAGCACACCTTCAGCAGCCAGCTCTCCCCGAGAGCTGACTGCCCCCAGCAAACACCAAGCAAGAGCCCCCACGTGGGCAGCAGCACGCGCTCTCAGCGGAAGGAATAACTCCTCCCCTCGGGGCAAAATAAACACAGCTCCCGGCAGCTGTGGCCATACCTTCCTCAGAACAGATGCGGGGACGTACTTCCGCAGCAACTTCCCCAGAGCATGCCGAGGGGCCAGGGAAACAGCAGGCCTCAGGATGCCTAGGGAAGGAAAATCCAGGCGGTCACTGGCAGGCTGGCACTACGAGCCTGCCTAGGGAAAAGCAGTTGGAAAGCAGGGGCTGGCACTGGAACTCAGGGAGAGAAAGTCTCCTCCAGTTGCACATTTCTTCCTCCTGCAGGTGCTCAGCCAGAGCAGGCCCCTGGAAGCAGGGGGAAGCAGCGAGTGCCTCCGCTGAAGCGCACCAGGGCCAAAGGCACAAATGCTGACTGCAAGGGGGAGAGGGCAGAGGGCGTTCCTCGCTGGCCCCTGAACAAGCCCGCCCCCACCTTTCTGGGCAGCCACAGAACGTCATGAACACGGGCCTCACCTGACGCCTCAGGAGAACTGTAGTTCAGCTGGGCTCGGGTAAACTTGGAGAAGATGTCTTCGCGTTCCGACAGAGACATCCGTTCCATGCCTGTAACCTAAAGGCACACAGTACAAAAACGTGTCGAGGACAGCTCCAGGACCCACAGAGGACAGTACCCGTTGAGGCAAACTCTTCCAGCGCCTCCTGACCCCCTCTTCAAAGCCACCCAGCAGAATCCAGAGACAACCCTGAGACAAAACTGCTCCCCAGCAGCTACTGCTCCCCACCTACGGGAGCACCTCTTACACCTAGAACTCCCTCCACGCGCGTCTCCTCGCCCTTCTCACACCTTCCTCCCTCACAGCCACGTCCACGCCCAGGCCCTCAGAATTGCTCCAGAGGCCGTCCCACCCACCTTCACAGCGCTTTGGCCTTTAAGTCTCTTGGTCTTGATCTGGTTCCGGTTACAGAGCTCCCAGCAGCTGGCTGACAGGATCACGTCACTTGCATTGGCAAGGTTTTGGGCCTGCCACACTTCACCCACGGCCTGGCCAAGGATCAGGAAGTGCTGCTGCTTTTTGTCTCCAACAGTCAGGAGGGACATATGCCCTGCAGAGATCCCTGGTGAGAGACAAGCACAACTGATGCAGAGAGCATTTTTACCTCCACAGCCCGCCACAGCTCAGCTCCTCCCAGGCCAACTTTGAAGCTCAGCCCTGGAGCCAGGCTCTTCCGCTCAACTGCTTCGAGCGCAGGCGTCCCACTTGATGGATTCAGGATCGATCGTGGCCGGGGAGGGGGTCCTAATCAGGGGCCCCACACCGGCACGTTGGCCAGCCACCGGCTCACTTTGCATGCAGGCAGCTCGTGAACGCCTGCCTGAGAACGCGCAGCAGCCTAACGCAGCACTCCCCGTACCTATCTTCAGTCGGAGCTTCAGACCCACGTCCGTCTCACGGATCCTGTACTTCTCCTGGATTTGCTGGCTACACTGCAGCACCAGGCTGATGGTGTCTCTCAGCTGCGCGTGCTTTGCTCTCCACAGCACCAGCACAGCATCCCCTGGGGAAAGCGAGGGGACAGGGACGGCTCTCGTGACACCTGACGCTCCCTGACCTGCACCCACCGGCCGGGACAGCGGAAGCCAGCAGGCGTGCCAGGGAAAACGCGTTTGGGTGAAGGCATCCTCCTCAACTACAGCACCCTGGCCACAGGCACACCTCCCCCTCTGCCCCGCCAGCTACAACTGCAGCCACGCCGCCAGGGCCCGGGACGGCAGCTCCCCCTGGGCACCTGCGTGCCAGCAGAGCCACCCCTCGGGGCTCTGCCGGCTCGCGCCTCTGTCTCCCCTCTCCCCTCGCACTCGTCTGCAGCTGCAGCAGACAAGGCCACGTCTCTTTTACGCACACGTACCTGCAAACTTCAAGATGTCTCCACCAAAAGCCAGCAGCTCTGCAGACCAAAAAAAAAAAACACAAGAAGAGCTGCAGCTAGGCCTTCTTCAGGAAGGCCGCAGGACAAGCCGCTCTGCTCAGACAGCAGCACAAGAGCAGCGGTGCTTTGGGGGCACAACTTAGCAAACGTAGCAGCTACACTGCTCACAGGGACCACAGCCCTGGGACCTACGCTACTGTGCCCTGTGACAAGGCCCCAGGGAAGGCAACGCACACTTTGGTCAGCGCCCCCATCCCCAGCTCATTTGGGCACTAACACTGGCTAGATGCCCCCGCTCCCCCCTGCGCCCCAACACCAGCAAAATCTTCCTCCATCACTGAACAGCGGTCACTCCACAAGCCCAAGGGTGGGTGCTGAGAAAGCGGGCACCTCCTTAGTCTTTGTGGGGAGCAGAAAGCACCTGCCAGAAGAGCCCAGCTGCTCTCGGCGGCTCTCAGCCCCATAGGAACCCCCAGCCCACGCAAGGAGGAGGCGGCGGCGGCGGCAGCAGCAGCAGCAGCAGCAGCAGGCTGCCCAGCACCTCCCTCTCGTCGTGGCCCAATCCCACACAGTCCTGCAGAACGGCACTTACCCTCCAAAATGTCACCCATGTAGCGATTGAGGGTTTGCGTTACCTCATCCGCACCCCGCTCTATGCTGATGCTCTGGCTGAATTTCTCTGTCAGAGCAGTGAAACCTGCAACAGGGACACACAGGCACAAAGAAATCAGGACGCGTCTACAGGGCCAAAGGACCTGGCACTTTCCACGTCGCTTTCAGCCAGCCAAGGGAACCACGCTCCGGGAGAACCCAGGCGCGCCCCTGACAGCAGCCACAGCCCTCTAATTCCACCCGCGCTTCTGAGCGCTCGCTGACGGGCGCCTTCCCCATGCTCACACCCACCCGTTACGCCTAGCTCCTGCACTTGGCTGCCACCCTCCAGCGCGTCCCCCGGCTGCCTCCCCTCTTGCCTACAGCCAGGCAACACCCTGAGCTAGAAAGCCCACGAGGCCTTTGCCAACTAACGCAGCACCTGGCCAGCCAGCTCCTCTGCGCAGCAGCTGCTCCTCCAAGTTGGCCCTGACAAAGACTAACAAGGGGGAGGCAAGGCAGCCAGGCCTCCTCTCCCAGGCCTCCATGAGCCAGAGCCTGGCCCACCTCACACCTCCCCAAAGCTCCAGAGAGAGCACTGCAGGCAACAGCGCGGGCCCAAGCTGCTGCTCCGGCAGCCTCAGGGCTCCCTAACGCACGCTGCTCGGAGCAGACGGCTGACCACAAGCAGGCCGCAGGGCTGCTGCCAGCAAAGACCACCCCCGGGCTGTGACCTCAGCTACGTCCGAGCGCTACTTCCCCAAAGCGGAAGACCTCAGCGGCAAACGACATCTCCTTTGACCCCTTCTCTACCACAGGCGGGACGACCAGGGCTCCAAAAGGCCCGCTAAGTCCCAGCGGCTCGGGTCGGGGACTCCTCCTCAGTGCCCGCCCTTCATAACGCTTTGACCCACCTGACACATCAGCAAAGAGCAGCACTCCATGGAAGTTCTGAACGCAACGGTTCTCCTGCTTCAAGTCCTCAGACAAAAGCAGGTCGGGGACGTAAGCAGCTACTTCCCCCAGTTCTGAGCAGTGCTTTGACCTTCGCTCCCAGGCACAAGACATCGTCAGCGCCCTGGGGTACCTGCGGTACCTCAGTACAAGACGACCCACCGTGCCCACCAGGGAGGACGACCAGACACCACTGCACAGCGTTGCGCACTGGCCTTTGGGAGGCGCGGCTGGCCCTCTGTCACCAAGGGGCCGGGGGAGGTCACAGTCGGCTCACAGTGACATCGTCCGCGTGTCATCATTTACCTGTCCACTGTCGCCTACGCTGATCCGGCTAACAGTGACAGCCTCGGCAAGGCACCGCTTACCCAGCAACTGCCGGGAAGCTGCCCCCCGCTCCCTCCCTACGCCGAGCCGGTTGCTCAGAGGTGGCTAGCGCGACGCAGTTGTCTCCCGTACAGAGCTGAAGGAGGCTCGCACAGCGACTGACCTCCACCCGTGGCCGAAACAGCAGCTGCTTCCCACGTTCCCAAGCGCAAAGGGCCTAACAGACGTGCTGACAGCCAGCAGCCCAGGCTTCCCCAAAAGCACGGCCACTGCAGCACGCAGCGGGACATTTCCAGGGCTGCTCGGAGGACTTGTATTTCTTTGCAAAAAGAAGTGGGGCTTTCCCGGGGGGGAAGCGGGGGACACAGCCAACCTCCATCCACACGGCTCCTGGGGGAGGCCGGGAGGAGATGGACAGGGCTGGGCCAGGATCACAGCGCACCGACGTATCAGAGAGGGCAAGACAAAGTCCAAAGCCGCAGCAGGAGGCAGCTCCAGGTCCCTGCTCCGAGTGAGAACGCTGTTGTAAACCTTGCATGCCCCAGGGAAACAGAGCCACGCTGGGCAACCTGGCTCACGCACGGCCCTCTGCCTCCAGGCAGGCAAAGGCAGCTCCCCGTCCACCTTAGCCGCTGCCCCGAGCCACACAACTGCTGCCACCAAAGCAGCAGCACTGAGGAGAGCCGGGCTCTACGGGGGACGAGGGCTAGCAGCCAAGGCCGCGCTCCGCGCGCGCCAAAGCTGCCCTTCTCCCCAGTCGCTCAGAGGAGCAGCTGCACGAGTTGGCGTGCCTGCCACACGGTGACACTCAGCGGCTGCTTGCCCAGGCAGCCTCCAGTGTCCCTCTCGGACTGTGCCTCTCCCTCAGGCAATGGCCAGGCGAGGGAGCACCAGCCCCTCCCAGGCCTGGGGGACCAGGTGCTTTAGACAAGCCTGTGCCCTTGCGCTGCTGACCTCAAACAGCAGAGCACTTGACAGCAGAAACCAGCCTGCCTTCTTTCCTGCTGCCTCAGCCCTCAGAGAGAGGCTACCAAGATGGTCTCTCTTCTTGCCTCCAGAAGGCTCCCCCTGCTGCCTCGGGGCCCACCAAAGTCTCCCAAGCAAGCACAAGTCACTTGCACCCAACACACACAACTGCAACCTGCTGGCGACAGCCAGGCACACACACCGAGCCAGGCCCAGGTTCGGAACGCTGCTTGCCAGCCCAGCTCACACGCTTCCTCCTTCCTCCTTCCCACGAGGCAGGCAAAGCGGTCACCCGTACGGGAGACTGACGATGCAGGCCGACCGAGCAGGCTTGCTCTGCCTCCTCAGGAAGAGCGCGCAGCAGCGTGACGACGCCTAGGCCAACGCTCTCTCTTGCCAGTGAGCAGCAAGGGCTGGCTGCTCCCCAAGGCAAGCTCAGCTGGGAGCTGGGCCGACCCCAGCACAAGCAGCGCCCTCGCCCACAGGGGCATCCCTCTTGGCTACATCTATATGCACACACGTACATCCATTCTCCACTAAGGAGCTCTCATCCGCATCAACCGGAGAGGGCAACAGGATGAGGCCGCTAGTGCTGTTGACTTTTCTGACTAGGGAACACTTCAAACCAGTCCCGCTTCCAGAAAAACACCCTCCCACCCTCCCCACCTCAGCAACCACTTGGCCCTACACCAGGGCCAAGCTCCTCCTGCAGCCGGCTCAAGCGCTTACACAGCGCCACAGGGAACTGCACTAGGGCGAGGGGGAGAGAATTTCTTGCACTGCTTTACAGCCCTCGACTCTTGTGAGCACTAACAACGGGGGTGGTGGCTTCCCCGCCGCCTAGCTTTTCCAATAAACCACAGGCCAGAGACTCTCGTGGCACGCCTTCAGCGTCCTCTTGCTGTGGTCTGTGACTCCATACAGAACGCTGAGATGATGGCAGTGTTTCTTTATTTAACCCCTGGAAGAGCATCCTCGCTCGGCCGTGCTGGCAGCTTCAGCAGGTACCTGCAGCTACAGACTTCAGGCTTTGCTTGCTTCAGCTGGGGAAAACGTGGCGCTGTCTCCAGCCACAAGTCTCCCACGGGGCCCTTGCCAGTGAACCACCGCTCCTGAGGAAAACAAAAGCCCAAGTGAGAGCCGCGAAGAACAGGAGGTCCCCAGAGCCACAGGCGCGGTCCGGGAAGGCAAGCGAGGCCTCTCGCAGTAGCTTCTTCCACCCATCACCCAATTTGCCGTGCTGCAAAAGCCTATCAGGGAGGGCAAGGAGAGGGAACGCAAAGGAAACCTCCTCCAGCCAGGTTCAGGCTGGCTCCCAGAGCTGGCTCAAGGGAGAGGCAGAGATTCCACTCCACCGCTCCTCAGCCCAGCAGAGATGCTGGGAAGGAGCGGCATGCTGCAGCGCCTGCTGCTCCCTCGCGTGTCCTTCCAGCCCCTCCTGAGGGAAGGGCATCGCAGCTGCCACTGCCCTCCTGCTGAGGAGGGCTAGCAGCCCCTACCAGCTCGCCAAGGACTTTCGGCACACGCTCCTGAAGCTCGCTGGGGGCTTTCCCTACGTGGACCTGCCGGAGTACAGTCCGCGCCACCTTCTCCTAGGGCATGCCAAACCTCTGCCCAGGGAGCAACTCAGAGGCAAAGAGGATCCACTTACAGCGCTCATCTCCAGCCAAGCCTTCTCCAGGAGGTTGCCATTCGCCTCACAGGCTTGGAGGCCCTGCCTGAGGCACAACAGGCTCTGGTCTTTGTTACCCAGCATGCAGAAAACGTACGCTTTCAGATGGTAGGCTCTGGGGTAGAAGACGGGGCTTGTAGAGCACCGAGCAAAAACCTCTTCCACAAGCTACCGAGAGAACAACGGAGAGGCACGTCAGCAGAAGTCATCGAGCTGGGCGATGGCTCGGCACTGAGGACCGCACCTATTCCCCAAAGGGGAAAGCAGCCGCAAAGGCACAAGGAGCACGCAGCTAGCAAGGCTGAGATACCACACAAGTCTCTCCCGAGCCATAAGCCCTCACATGCAGCAGGCATTTCAGCAGGGCTCACTAGCTAGCTCATGGCTGTGCAAGTCTCTTCTCCTGTCTTGCAGACCATTCCCATCCCCACAAGGGAATCCTCACGTGCCCAGGAAGACCCCCGTCACCTCACTGCCTTCTCTACCACCTCTTGCTGCCGCCCCAGGGGGGAGCAGCCTCTTGCCATGTTCCTCTCTAACCCACTACCACACTCTGCCTCTAGCCTGGCTCCATCCCAGCGCGGCTGCTTCGCCCTGGCCTTGCCAATCCACTGCTGCTCGCAACACAGCTTTCCCTAGAGGCCCCTCACAGGGTGCACACCCCCCTCCTCCTCTTCCCTCACCCTTAGAGCCCTGCTGCGGCTCTCCCGGGCCCTCGCCGAGCTGCGCTCAATGTCGTTCCGCAGCACCAGCGTGTAGCACTCCAGGAGCCGGCTGCATGCTTGGGTGGCCAAAACGGAGGCGTCAGCTCTCTTCAGCAGCCTCTTGGCCTTTTCAAAGGGCTTCTGGAACTCGGCCCACTGCCCAAGCCTTCCAAACCTACACCGTCCAGAGAGAAACACACACACACACACACACACACACGTTTTGTAGAGTACTTGATCAAGTACTCTACACCCCAGCGACGGCCGCCTTGTTGGACAGGGCACGGGGGACACGACAGGCCCAGAGCTCCCACCTCCCCTGCCAGAACCACTGCCTGGGCCTCTCGCCAGTCTAAGCACCTCTGTAACTTACCAAAGAGCCAGGGACGAATACAGTCCAAGCAGGATGCTGTTGTGCGAGCTGAGGATGTGGTTTGCTTCGTTCTGCTCAACGAAGCTCCTGCACTCTTCAAATGACTTGTACTCCCAGCCTGTAATACAAATGCATCGCAGAGAAGCAGTGCCGCCCTCCGCTGCCTTGTTTTCCCTCGGGCATTCGTAGCAGGACAAAGCTCAAGCACAGCTGGAGAATTTCTGGGCAGGTAAACCACTCAGAGAGCAAGCAAAACCAAACAGGAACAAGGCAAGGGCTGGAGTTCTAGCCTAGCTCCTCAGGGCTAGTCAAGCGCCACACAAATATCTATTCCCTTTTCTTCAGCAGCTTTCGAGCGCTGACAGACACACGCTGCCATTGACCAGCAAGCGACAGCCACTCCATAGCGTAGGCTGTTAGATGCCTCCTGGTCAGGCACATCCCCCAGCACTGCTATGCCCGCCTCCCCAGGAGCCAGAGCAGAGCGAGCCTGGGAAGAGGTTTCAGAAAGGGGAATCTCAAAACACGGGAAGCAAAGAGGGAAATTGCCAGCATTTTGAAATCACTCTGGGATCACCTGTAGAACATGCAAACAAAGACAGGGGAGGCAGGAAAGACAGACAAAGACACACCCAGAGCCAAAGAGCCCGGGACTCGGCCCAGGAAGTGAAAGCGTGGCTGGAGGCTCTGGCGTCCGTGTTGTAGCAGGAGAAAAAGCATCTTTGCAAGCCTCCTGGCTCTCTGGGGCCCTCCTCACTGAGCACTTACCAGCGTAAAGCAACAGGTCTAAGCAGCAGGAGAAGAAGTATGCCTGCCCAATGATGCTGTGCTCTGCAGCCACCTGCTTCTCGAGCCTGCGCAGCACTTCCTCACATTCTGGGTACCTGCGGAGGAACACAGCGAGCCTCCATGGAGCCTCTCCGCGGGGTGGGATCCCAGTCACCACCTCCGGACGCTCCCCGCTCCCCTTCCCATCATCCCGCTCTCCCTGCGCTGCTCTTTCTGGCATCGCCATCAGAGGTTCTCCATCAGACAGTTGTTCATCTTTTGGCAACAAGTCTCCGGAGAAAGGCCTCAGGGACCCCGGCCCAAACGGCAAGCCCCGGAGCAAAACTCAGGCATCCTTCCCATGCAAGCCAGTGCTTTCCCATTGGCCCAGCAGCAGAGCTACTCACCTTTCCATCAAAGTCTTTGTCAGGAAAAGCAGGCCAAAGAGCACGCACAGCTCCCCACTGCCCTCCGCACTCGCCCACATGACGCGTTTGCTTCGGAAACTGCTCCTCTCGAGACCTCCCCCTGGACGACTGCCGTCTCGGGCACCGGTGCCGCGTGGCATGGAAAGGCCCGCGTCCACCCAACCAAACATGGCTAGCGCCCCCAACACAACGAGCGCCTCCCTGCGCTAGGCTCGCTCCTAAACCAGGCCTGGGAATTGCCTGCGGCAAGCGCTACCTGGCAAGGGCCAGAACCGAGCCAGCAACTGTTCCAGCAGTTTCACAGCACACACTCACGCTCCCCAACAGCCAGCCACGGTCCTTGGCATTGTTTAATTTACCAGCGTCCATACAGCCAGCGAGTATCCAATAAGAAACCAAGCAGCCCTCTTTGCTGCGCGCAGAGAATGACACAAGAAGGATCTCAGGTGGCCCCCCGACCCTGCGCAACCAGCAGTCTGTCCCGCAGCAGCATTACCTCATCTGCAGAAAGAGCGCCGCAAAGAGCGTGGCGAGAACCTCGCAGTCCAGGTCGGGCTTCTCCAGCTCCATCCACAGGCTCTTGGCGCGATAGCCTGCCAAGAAAACAAGCAGGCTCGCACAGGCTCCCTCTGCGGAGATGCCTTCTCGCAGGCAGCGGGGGCAGTACGTACCTACGTCGACAGAGAGGGGCAGATTCCCCAGGCTGAGGTTCAGATGGCTCAGGGCCTGGGCAAATTTGGCGGCCTTTAATACCCCTCCTCCAAAGAGCTCGACGTCAGAGCTAAGCTGGATGGCCGCCCGCCCGTACTGCAGCCACTCTTCCTGGCAGCCCAGGTCCTGGCAGCACCGCGCATATTCCATGTAGGACAACAGGATCTAAAACGGTCCAGACAGGAGACTGTACAAGACTGAATGTCGCCAGGGTGATTCTCTGGCCTAGACGGCTCAGGGCAGAAACCCAACGGCCAGCTTCTCTCTTCTCTTCTGCTCTCAGGGCTCTCACCCCTACGACAAACGCTTCTTAGGACTGCCGCTGCTAACTGCGGCCGTGGCGAGACGAGGGCCCCAGCGGGGTGCTGCCTTAAAGCCACAACCAGCCCAACGCTTACAACGGTGAAACAAACGCCATGAGAGCGACTACCAAGAAGAAGAGCAACGCACGTCTGCTGGAAGTTTGTAAAGCAAAGTTCAGGGACGGGTACCACTCCGTCGCGTTTGGCCTCTTCTTGCCGCCCCGGGCAGACCCTGCTGGTACTCTAGGCGGGCCAGGGGAAAGGAGCTATGTCAGAAACGCGTCTGCTGCCGCAGAGAGGAGGCACTCACGTGACTCGCATCCTCAGACTCCTCGGCCGTGTTGACCTTCATGAGCGCTGCCAGGCGCGACAGCCTCCGGCCGCTGGAAGTGCCCTCCAGGCTGAAGAGCTGCCGCAGCAAGGAAAGGCAGTGGCTCTGCCGGAACAGCCAGGGCAGCCTCTCCCTCCTGCCACACAAGAGAAACCGCTGGGCCACAGCCACTAGCTACACAGTGCCAGGTCAGGCAGGGCCAGGGGAAGCAGGGCGACAGAGGAGGCAGCTGCACCTGCTCCCAGCAGGGCGGCAGCTGATGCAGGCCGGGCTGCAGGCATGGAAGCGGCAGAGCCAAGAAGCACCACCGGGGAAAGATCGCTGCTAGCGAGAACGGGTTGGCACTACAGCCCAGGGAGGGCGAAGCAAAGCCGGGCACCGCGAGGGAAAGGCTTGTTCTACGGCAGCCTTGCACCTGGCTGCAACCCCCGAGCTTCCTCATTCTCACACCTCCCCTCCACTTACCCCTCCATGCCCACGTCCTGCTCCTCCCTGCCGGCTCCCTTTCCTCTGCAGCCTGTGCTCCCTGGGAACATCTCTCTGCTCTCACCCCCACCATCCCCCACAAGGCAACACGTGCCCGCTCCCCCCACCCAGGAGCCTCCAGGTCCCTCAGCAGCTTTCCCCATGCTAACACCTATGCTCAGGGAAAGTCTGGGCTTAAGCCTAGGCAGGTGTGGGCCTAGGTGCCCGGCACCACGCAGGAAATGCCTCTTCCTTCCCTTCTCTTTCCCTTCGGCTTCTTACCCTGCCTCTTGATGAAGGGAGGACTCTTTGTTCTTCCTGTGGGAGGCATGCTCTGACTTCTCCAGCAGAAACTGGAAGACGACGCCAGCTGAGGTGAGGGGCAATTTTCTCTTCAGCAGGCTCAATGCCTTCCTGAGCGTCTTCTTTGCCAGCTCCATGCAGCCCATGTTGTAGCAGACCTGCACAGGAGAAGGCTTCTTCAGACAGTCCCAAAGGGCTCCGACTGAGCACGCACCACATTTCAAGTCTCTGCCTGAACCGAGGCCGAGGGCCTCGACCGCTTTTGGCCGGAGGCTGAAGCGCTCACAGGAAAGGCTGCTGGTAGCGGCCGTGCCTCAAAATGCCAGGCCTATCGCCGCTGCCGCCACCCCCCACAAAGGCGTCCAACTCCACCCACCAGCAGAGCCCTCAGAACCTCCCTGGCACTTTACCTCCCCTTTCAGGCTCAGGAAGGTGGCTTCTTCAAAGCAGGCAAGCACATCGGCTTTCTCAGCCGCTGAGCTCCTCACGACCTCTGCTTTCTTCAGGTTCATAAAGGCCTTGGAACAAGCACACAGAGAGCAGGTGAGCGTCGGTGCAGAGCCTGCATCCAGCCCCATCGTTCCCAGTTGCCTCCAGCAGCTCTCTGAGGAGGGCACGCATCTGCCCCTGGCGATGCCCACCCTAACACAGCCCACGGGCACGAGTGCTCCTTCGCACCACCTCCTGGCGCGTGCGCCTTGTGCAAAGGTCCTGCTTCTCTGCCCCGCCTCCCTTGCCCCAGGAGAGGCAAACGGGGGGGAGAAGCCTGGCTCTGACGCCAGCGGTTCAGCCCCAAGTCCCCACAGAAGCACGTCCTAGTGCAATGGCAAAATCGGCTTGCCCAGGACAAGGCAACTGAGAGGCCTCCTTGTGCAGTGGGCTCCGGCAAGCAGGGCGACTCACCAGGTAGTTGTCGGAGACGTGCAAGTAGGCAGCCGCGCACTCCAGCAGGTAATAAAGGGCTCTGCCATCGTTGCCCATTGCCATGTGGTGGTGAGCCAGCGGCACAAGCACCAAATCCACAATGGCCCTGCATTCACAGGCACACGCGGCACCGGGCGTCCCTTTGGCCTTGCTGGGCACCGTAGCTACGCGTTCCGTCCTGGCCAGAAACTGCTCTGCCGCTCTACTCAGAGACAAAGATCACGCAGAAAGACGACGCACGCTAGCATCACCTATACCGCTCCGTCTGCCTAGACTAACAGCATATTCTAGCGCAGCACAAGCAAGGCCCTGTGCACACGCGCGTCATACGGGAGCGTTGGGTTTCACAGCCTTCCCAGGCGTGCAGAGGGCTGGCCGCTTATTCTTTCAGCCCCCCGCATTCACAACCACAGTTTCCCAGCAGCGTTCCACATTACAGTTGACACGGGCGACCCCCGAGTGGCCTGGCTCCCCCCATCCTTGCTCCGTCTTCCCCCTGTGCTCCTCCCTCCCTTCCGCTCTTGCCTTCCCTCCTCGCTCGAGAGCTGTGGCTCTGCCCTGACTGCAAGCCAGTACCACTCACTAACACAGCGCTTGGGCGCAGGATTCGTTTTCTTCCACTGCAGCAACGTCAACCCGCGCGCGCTGAGCAGTCTTCTCGCGCGCCGTAGCCCCAGAGCCCAAGGCGAGCGGGGCCAGGCAGGGCAAAACGGGGGCGAGGAGCAACATCGCCCCTTTCAAGCCCTAGCAAACTATTCCTTTGGCTTTAGCGGTAACAAGATCCACGAGGGCGCGATGCTGTTGGTGCCTTTGCTGACCCTGCTCTGGAGCAACGCTGCTCTTGGCCACAGGGAGGAAGTCAAGCAGGCCTTTCTGCCACCTTCCAGCAGCCCCCCTGCTCCCGCTGGCTGCTTTGCCCCTGCACACCTCGCAACATTGCTCTCCTACAGCTAGGAAGGCAGGGCTGGCTCCGCCCTAACGTGACCATCGTCACCCTGATCCCACTGGCTTCCTCCAAGAGGCTCATCTCCAGGGCCACCCCATCCCAGCTCCCACCCAACAGGCCAGCTCTTTCCTGAGCTAGAGTCACAGCCAGCAGGCACAACTGCAAACTCCACTTGCCCCCTCTGCAGACCCTGAGCCCGCTGACTTCCCAACGTAACCAAAACCTACTCTCCTCACCGAAAAGTCTCCTCCAAGAAGCTCTTCTCTTTCTGCAGGGCTTTTGCAGTACCTGGAAACAAAGCACGAGTTAAACGCTTCCTCACCTCACACGCGGGAAGAGCTGCATCTTGCCATGCTCCATCCGAAAGGGGAGGAGAGCAGAGTCAAAGGGACCGACGGCAGCTCTCTTCCTGGCCTCTTCCCCCGAGAGCTGCCTTCCCGGCAGGGCTGTTACGTTTTGGGCAAGCGTAGCACACCCACCAGGAAAGGCGCCTCAGCCTGCGGGGCCGGGGGGTGCACCGCAAGGCTCTTGTCACTGCAAGGACATGGGCTGCTCTCCGGTCATTCCAGGGAAACGCAGGAGGGCGTTCCGGGGCACAGAGGCTCTACGCTGTGCCCACAGCATGGCTCTGCTGGTGCAGCTGGCCTCAGTGGAGGACTAAGCTAGTCTCAGGGGAGCCTCTCCCCTCTGCTGACAGCATCCCTAGGCTTCAGCAAAACGCTTCTGCGGACGGCGCTTGAGACAGAGCAGCGCTTCCATTAATTGCGCAAGCACAGTGCGGAGGGCCCAGGCTCCAAAGCACGGCAGCTAGCATACCCGGAGTGGCACGGAGCTCATCCCTCTTCAACTCCTCCTTTCTGAGCAGGGAGGCCTCCCAGCTGGACGAGCAGCGTTCGCTGGCACGGTCGTCGCAGCTCTCTGCCTCCCGGGCGCTGCCGAGGGCCAAGCGGTGGAAGGCCACAAAGTCCCCTCCGCCGCAGCACTGGCACTTGTGCGCTTGCCTCTCCAGGAAGGCCGCGCACTTGCGGTGCATGGCCACCCTCTGTCCCTTGGGCCACAGCTCGTAGGCAGCCTCCCGCAGCAGTGGGGTGCAGAAGGTCAGGACGCCAGACTGCAGCCTCGCGGTCTTCTCGGTCTCGCCCAAGCACCGCTTCTGGGCACCTGAAAGGCAACGGGGCTTCACATCAGCCACAGCTGGGGCCACAGCCGGGGGACGAAAGACAGGCCTTGGCGTGGATCCTTGGCAGGAAACCAGCGCTCCTGCACTCGGAACCTCGCAGCGCTAGGGTGAAAGGGACCCGTTTGCCTTGCCGACACCAGCACAGCCTGCGCAACAGGCTACTGCCCTGCGCTCTCCCTCCCAACGCACAGCCTTCAGCTGCACTCCCGCAAGCAGCTGCCGAGGCTGCTGGCAGCAGAAGCAAGGCCGGCCATTTGGCCCATTACACACCACCGGAGGGGGCAGTGCAGTGTGCCCTGGCGAGCCCCGCCAGGCACACAGCCGGGAGCAGCAGGAGCCTACCACGCTCCCGGGGGCGCATTATCACCACTTACCGCTCTCTTCCTCCAGAGAGGTGGCGGGCCCCTTGGTGGGAACACTGCTGCCTTCTGGCACCTTCCCAGCATTCAGCCACTTCAAGATGTTGCCTCTCACCAGGACATTCAACGCCTTGTTCATCTTGGTCCTGGTCCACCTGGGAAGGAGGCGTAACAGCAGCTCGGTGGTAAACGTCGGCCCGATGACGGCTGCGCACTTCAAGACCATCCGCTCCGAGGGCTTCATGCTGTCCACCTCAGCCAGCGCAATCCCTGTCAAAAACAAGCCACAGCTCTCTCTCTTGCCCCCTCCCAAGCCTGAGGCTGCCGAGGCTGCCTTAGCTTCCCCACACCAGACGCTACATTTGTAGCCTTCTTTCCTAGGGACCAAACCCCTTGGGCAGTCGCAACCCAGGGCACACAGACACCCAGCCTCTCTCTAGCCCATGCCCCGGGAAAGAACCTCCGTGCAGCCGCCAGCCGCCGCAGCGGGGCTCGGCCCCTCACCTTTCAAGGTGGAGGGAAGCACGATGCTCTGCAGGTTCACGTCAGGTCTGATGGTGCACACCCTGCGCTCCTTCCCCGCGCTGGAGCTCCAGGAGGCTGCGGCAGGGGAAGCCTCCGTTACAGAAGCTGAGCGGAGCAAGAGAGCAGCGTAAAGCGATTTTCAAAGGGAGACGATTCAGGCCGTCACCTCCTGCTTGCCCTCCATCTTCCACCCTTTAGCATTCATCCCCCCCCGGGCAGGTCTTACAGCAGCTGGGCCCTGCGCTCCGTGGCAGCATAAATCCACCGCGCGGCTGCACCCAAGGAACACTGCAGCCACGCCACTCTCCGCCCTGCTCCACAATAACCGCCCCCGTTCATGCTGCCTCCAGACAATACCAGGGCTTAGCTCAGTGCCAGGGAGCGTCTCTTCCCCTCCTTTGCAATTTTCTGCCCCGTCCGCATTGCTTCGCCCCACAAAGCCACCCAAACTCCCCAGCCTGTGCTTAGGCTAGCCCAGCAGCAAGGCATGCAGGAGCCCACGCCTGAGCCAGGCCAAGGTCTCTACTGCTGCAACACCAGCCTGGGCCAACTTCACAGGGGAAGCCCAGGGCAACAACGCGCTCTGGAAGATGCGCCACAGCAACCAGGCCGTCAGCCACAACGGCGCTTACTGAAGAGGCTCTCCCACTTGTCCTCCATTTTCTCGCCCTTCCGCAGCAGGTGGAACAAGAGCATGTCGTGGCGCTTAAGGTCGCTCAGCAGTTCCTCGCAGTAATATGGGATCCCGTAGCTTCTCTGCATCAGGAACCTGGAAAGGAGCAGATCCAGCAGGGACTGACACAGGCAAAGCAAGGTGGGACACGTTTCAGACCAGCCTCTTTGCCACAGCTACACCTCCCTTTTGAACAGGCCAGCACTCCCACTGCCTTTGGCATCTGAGCTGCCCGGAAGATACAGCGGTTGCTGGAACGCGCAGGAAAAGAGTCGCGCGCAGTGCCCAAGGCACAGAGCTGCAAGCCTCGTCTCTCCTGGCCCCAACAGCCTAGATGCTCTCCGGCACCAGTGAGAGCCTCGGCCCCAGCAACAAATCGCCCCCCACTGCCCCACCACGTTCGTTCCCTCCTGCCCTCTGCAGCGGGTCAACCCCTCGCGAAGAGCTCCGAGGCCCCGCCTGGGACTTACGTCTCTAGGGCCCTGGGCACGCTGACAACTCCCAGCTCCCGGCAGGCTTTCTGCACAACAGCTGAAGCTTTCAGCTCTCCCAGATGAACGTGGGTCGTTTGCTGCAACTTCATGATGTCTGCTGCAGCTTCGCAGAGCCTCTGTCTTCCGTAGCGAGCAGGAGCAAAGCCCATGACCACAAAGAGCGGGACATCTCTGAGCACATGCGACATAACAGCCCAGGAGGCAGAGTCAATGTAGTGCGCGTTGTCGATGACAAACAGGACAAGCTCGTCTTCAACGATCTGAAACAAGCACGTTGGTCTGGGTGGATTCTGAGGGATTCTCAAGCATCTTCCACAGGACAGACTTTGGCCGGCCTCTCCCCACACAGAGGACGCGCAGAAGTCGCTCTCCTCTCCCCAGCTACCTCTTCGTTCGGACTCTCACCCGCTCTTCCGTGCTCCGAGACTCTTAAGCTCCCTCGGGCACGGTGGCACGGAAAGACACCGTTCCTCCTCCTCCGGAGCACATGCCCTCCAACTTCACAGGAGCAAAGTTATCAGGGGGCATGGCACGCGGAGTTTAGCCTCTGCAGGGCAATGACTCCGGTACACTGTCCTCCCACCAGCTCCCACCACTCTCCTGCAGAGCCCTCAGCCTGCGGCCTTGCTTTCCTTCTCTGACCCAGGATGGGGAGAACGGCTCACCTTCTGTAGCAGTTTCTTGAAAACCAACCCCAATTCCGTTGTCCTTTGAGCGCCGCTCATCTTGGACACCTTCTCCGACAGGGGAAACTGGCCAGAAAAGCAGAGTCACAGAGAAACAGCCTTTCAGGGCGGTTCAGCACACCTGCCCACCACGCAAGTCCAAGCGAGCAAAACGCCTCTGCTGCCCTCAGCATCTTACCTCTCCCCCCACACAGTGGAGAGGAGACGCAGCGCGCACGTCACCGGGAGCCTACAACGGAGGCCCTCTGCTGAGGGTCTCTGGCAGAGCTCTTGCAGGGAGGCATGAGGGGGGGAGAAGAGCTTCTTCCCTCGCCGTGGCAATCGCGCGAGGGAGCAGGCTGCTCACGCACCAGTGAACTCAGCACCAGCTCATCGGCCCCCTCTCAAAGCCTCTCTGCAATGCCCTTTCCAGGCTGCTGAGCAAGACACCAGGAACTGCCTGCAGCAGCCTGGCACCTGCACTCAACCCTAACAAGGAGCCCCCTCGCCCCCCTCTTTGGACCCACAAACAGAAGCCCAGCCTGTGCTACCCTCCTGCTACTCCCACCACGGAGCTAAGCCCACTCCCCAGCACGGTGTCCCAACCACAACAGCCACAGGACGGCTCACAAGCAGGCCTTCGCCACGGCCACAGAGGCCTCTCGCTCTCACCTTAACGACGAAAGGCACATTGAGGAGGCAGTAGCTGCTCTCTTCCACCAGCCCTTGGAGCTTTTCCTGCAGGGCGAGCTCTCTGGCACTGCACGATTTACAGGCCTGCAGGCCCATGGCCACAGCCAGCACCATGTGCATGGCAGAGTAGACCTGCTTCAGGTTGAGCTCCAGCGCTTCCACAGCCACTACCCTGCCATGCAGAAGCAAAAGGCACTGAGATTCAGAGAGGGACCCAAGCAGCCGCAGGCTTCTCACACTAAGCTCTAGGGGAGAGGCGGAATCCAGGGCCACTTGGGTTTCTTCTCTTGGCTCCGCAGCTACGGCCAAAAGCCCTGACTGAGCTCGGGCTCTACTTTGCTTGGGGCCTGGCCCAAAGAAGGAAGCTCAACAGCAGTGGCTCCAGCAGCCACCTCTAGCTCCCTCAAGAGGCAGCAGGAGGGCACGCAGCTGCTCCTCAGCAGCAGCTCCTGCAGGCCTTGCAGGGATGCTGCAGTCCAAGGGCCACGCACCCGGGCAGAGGGCAGAGGGGCTCCAGTAGCCCACGGACATCAGCGGCTGGGCAGCGAAAGCGTTCCACAGCTCCCGGTCAGCAACACTCACCTGAGCCCAGCAGCCTGGCCTAAAGAGGCAAGCTCCGTAAGTAAATGGCTCTTTCCAGAGCCCGTCACGCCCTCAAACGCCATGATGTGGCTTGCTTTCTTATCCACATAGGCTTTCAAGTAACTTTCAAAGAGGGCAATCTCCTCCTCCCGACCTGGGAAGGCAAACAAGAAAGCGACCCGTTGCAGCGAGCTGAAAAGCAAACAGCCGTCGGCACCCTTCTCTCTCGCCGCCGCAGCGGGTCAGTCGGACCCAAGGAAATCTCCTCCCCGATCCCAACTACGGCCATCCCTTTAGCCCTGAGGCTGTGAGCAACTGCACACTGGAAAGGTCCCGCCACGCTAGCTATGCAGCACGGCAGGGAGCATCCGGCGCACGCCTCACCCTGCTTCCCACCTCTAGCTGCGGCCCAACCCCAAAGACAGGAACCAGCTAGGAGCCAAGGTATGCACCAAACCCTTAGGGCCACGCCAGGCAACGCCATCCCTCGCAAAAGCTTCTCCGTTCCCAGAGCGGAACTAACAGGTACCGACGGCAACAAATTGGCCTTCAGCAGACCAAGGCGTTCTCCACCTACCGAGCAACGGGGAAGAGCTGGGCCTCTCCTTCGTAACATCCATGCCAAACATGCTAGCGGGAGGAAGAGAAAAACAAAAGCCAATGAAGTAGGCAGAAGCTGGAGGACGTAGAGCCACGCGTGGAGCTGAGGGTGCGCTCCCGGGGACCCGCTCTTCTTTCGAGCCGGAGCGAATCCTGCCCACGCTCCCACTGGCCCAGCAGAGAGCGCAAACACCAAATGAGCACTAGCAAAGCTGCAGCCAGGAAGAAGCCCAACGGCCACAGTGGGACACCACACAGCATCAAGACTCGAGCGCCACAGGCCAAAGCCCAAGGAAGCGGAGACACGAGCAAGAAGCCAGGCAGTGCCGCTGGCTAGCACACTGCTGCACCCCGCAGGACAAGCCAAACAAGTCTCTGGTCCTGCCTACTGCTTCCCTGGCCTTTGCTCACAGGCAGCGCTTTCGAGAAGCGGGGCCCTGCAACAGCTGCTGTCAAGGCAAAGACGGGCAAGAAAAAACACTTCAAGCCACGACGTGCAACAGGACGACAAGGGTCACTTCTTGGGCCAAGGCGCCAAGCACCAGGCACCTTGGGCTCGAGTTTTTCTGAAGTTGCAAGGGGACGGCAACGTCAACGTTCCAAACGGCCTCCAAAGAGGATGCCAAACCCTGGCCCAGGGGAACACCTGAACTTTCACCAGGAGGCACTCAGGAACTGAGTCCTGGCCTGACCAAAAGCTTTCCGGGAGCGTCATGCTCGGAAGCAGCTGGGAGAAAACCTCCCTGGGGCAGAATTGCCACTGCGTTAGTCTTGCGCGCAATGGAGCAAGCACAGGGCAGAAAGCACAGCTGGAAGCCGTTTGGACCGGGGCTGCAAGGCCCCTCTGTGCCTAAAGGCACGGACACCTAAAAGCCTTCTCCACCCCTCCGGCATCACTCCCCGTCTCCTTACAGCAGGAGGCACCAGCGTAGGCAGGCCAAAAGCGTACCCGTGCTCTGCCTTTCCATCTTCTCAGCCCCAGCGATGGGAGGGGTGGGCGGGGGCCAGCTCTGCACAACTCCTCTTTGCGGACCAAGACTGGACCCTGTGTGCCACCCTGCCCCCAACCAGCCCGCTCAAACAGGACACTCACGACTTCGCCGACACCCCCAGGTATTGATACACGGGGCCAGGATCGACAACCCCCTTCATCTTTGCCTCCGGCAGCTCCTCGAAGCACCATCGGGGCAGCCTAGAGGCTGCGTACGTCGCTGCGTCACAGGACACCAGCCCAGGGTAGTGCTCCATCAGCCGGGCTGCCAGATTCACCTTCTGGCCAATGACTGCCGCAGAGAGAGAGCACGCATTCACGTACCTATGAAACCAACCCGCTCCACCCTTCACCGCCAACGGCTGCATCACCTCCAGCACAGGCAAGCCCCAAACCGTTGGCAGCACAACCAGCAGGAACAACAAGGCTCTGAGCCTGGTCCCCCGCACCGCAGCGGCGCCCGCTCTGCCTCCCTCATTCCCCACAGGACACAGGCCAAGGCCTCGTCCCAGCCCAGCACATACGGGCAACAGGGTGTTCCCTGCCGCTCTGCCTCTTCCTTTGACACGCTGCTCCGGCTGAACAGACCCAGCCCAGCCACCCGCTCCTCAGCCAAACACCTCGTACCTGTGTATTCGTGCCTCACGCGATGGCCTACGACTCCGCAGAACACCGTCCCGCTGGTAACCCCGACAGACACGGCCCTGACACACACGGAGAGCGACAGGCGCTCAGCAGCGCCCGCGCACAGGCCTGCCTGCCCACCTACCTTCACCCCTTCACCCGGCTCCCCTCGCACCACCTCCCGCCCTGGCAGGGCAGACCTCGGGGACCTGCAGAGCTCCGCAGCGTAACGCCCCCAGGTGAAAGGGGCTCCCGAGAGCAGCCAGGCAGTTTTCAACCCTTCCCCTAAGGCCTCACAGCTGGGACGGGCGGAAAGTCCCTGACTCCAGCCAGCCTCAGCACGCCTCCTCGGCGCGGGCAAGAAGGGCACCTCTCAGGGCACTGTCTCCTTCCTCCCAGGGACAGAGGAGGCCAAGCTAGAGGGCACGTCTCGCTGAGAAACCATCCCTCCCTCCTTCCCCCGCGCAGTCCCAGGCAACGCGCCTCCCCACTCACTCGATTTTCCTAGGCCTCGAGGAGCACGCCTTGGAGATTTGAACAGCGCTTTCCAAGGCGTGAACGCTTTCGTCGGGCAGCTTCTCTCCAGGGAGTCCAAACACGCACAGGAACGTGCAGCCCTGCCAAGGACAGCGGCAGCACAGCTTGGGACAGCGCCTACGGCAAACGGCTCATGCCGTGCGAGTCGAGCCGCTGCCGAGAGCAGCAGAGCTTCAGGGCAACCCCCAGCCAGAGGGTGCTGATCCCAGCGCCGAGGCAGAGCTGCTTCTCCTTTCCCCGCTGCTCAGTAGACCGAGAGAGCCACTGCCCTCTCGTTTGCTGCCCACACTTTTGCGGGGTGGGCTCCTCCCCCACACTCACTTTATCAAACATGGAGATTTTGTTGATCTCGCCCTTGTGAGGACGGATGATCTCCAGCATCATCACGCTGCTGTCCTGGATAGCCTTGCAGATCTGCGTTAAGTT
The DNA here is from genome assembly GCF_040807025.1 of Struthio camelus. Classification (NCBI taxonomy): domain Eukaryota; kingdom Metazoa; phylum Chordata; class Aves; order Struthioniformes; family Struthionidae; genus Struthio; species Struthio camelus. The sequence goes on from NW_027182714.1 coordinate 541,217, forward strand.
GACATCGGCAGCAAACTGCAGCTTGACAAAGAGGCAGGTGACCGGCCGTAGCTCGGACAAGTAGTCCAGGGGCTGTCTGTCATCAATCTGGAAGACGAGAGCAGCACACCTTCAGCAGCCAGCTCTCCCCGAGAGCTGACTGCCCCCAGCAAACACCAAGCAAGAGCCCCCACGTGGGCAGCAGCACGCGCTCTCAGCGGAAGGAATAACTCCTCCCCTCGGGGCAAAATAAACACAGCTCCCGGCAGCTGTGGCCATACCTTCCTCAGAACAGATGCGGGGACGTACTTCCGCAGCAACTTCCCCAGAGCATGCCGAGGGGCCAGGGAAACAGCAGGCCTCAGGATGCCTAGGGAAGGAAAATCCAGGCGGTCACTGGCAGGCTGGCACTACGAGCCTGCCTAGGGAAAAGCAGTTGGAAAGCAGGGGCTGGCACTGGAACTCAGGGAGAGAAAGTCTCCTCCAGTTGCACATTTCTTCCTCCTGCAGGTGCTCAGCCAGAGCAGGCCCCTGGAAGCAGGGGGAAGCAGCGAGTGCCTCCGCTGAAGCGCACCAGGGCCAAAGGCACAAATGCTGACTGCAAGGGGGAGAGGGCAGAGGGCGTTCCTCGCTGGCCCCTGAACAAGCCCGCCCCCACCTTTCTGGGCAGCCACAGAACGTCATGAACACGGGCCTCACCTGACGCCTCAGGAGAACTGTAGTTCAGCTGGGCTCGGGTAAACTTGGAGAAGATGTCTTCGCGTTCCGACAGAGACATCCGTTCCATGCCTGTAACCTAAAGGCACACAGTACAAAAACGCGTCGAGGACAGCTCCAGGACCCACAGAGGACAGTACCTGTCGGAAGCAACGGGAGACATGCTCATCCGATGATGATCACAAGCCTCAGTTTATTTGCACATTTTCATGACTTATATAATAGAGTTAATTAGCTCATACATATTGCAACAGCCAAGCTCCTTATAGGTTGCTAACATTAGTTACTTATCATGCCCGACAGCCAGATGCGGTCAGCCTGTTTGTACCGGCATTTTTGCTGATACAAAACCTAGCCTCAACCCCACATCCGCTCAACCAGACACTTCCCCAAATCCACGCGACCCAGGCGCGTTTCACATTGCCTCCTGATACACGGTTACATCCAAGCAGTTCTTGCAGCCGTGTCTTCATGTCTCTCGTCACGTAGCCGACTTCCCAAAATACCTTCCACACGTCCCCCGCTTTCTTGTAGTAGGGCATAGTTAATCTGTACTTTAGCAAGTAAGCGCAAAAACAGCTTGCGAAGGTAGGAAACTAAGCAAGGTAATATCAGCAAAAGCAGCAGCAGCATAAGTCCTACATTTATGCCGTACATGAGCAAGGTTTTGAGCCAGGGGCCAATGCCAAGAGAAGTGAGCCAGCTGTCCAATGGGTTATTGAGGACCTTAATGTCCTTGGTGTGATCTTTGAGCCATTGCAGCTGTTTATGAACAGACTCAGAATTAGAGGATAGATTGAAGCAGCACATACCTTCGAACTCCGTACAACCATGGCCGTGTGCCAATAGCAAAAAATCAATGGCAGCTCTATTCTGGAGGACCTGATGTTGCAGGTTCTCCATATCTTGTGCCAATTCACTAAGGACCTGAGTCGTCACGTTGGATTGTTTCACCATCCAGCAAGCGAGTTTGCTGATAGTACGGAGTGCATGAGCAGTACCCACCCCGGGGACTATGGAGGCAAACAAATTAGCTGTGGGCACCCAGAGTTCGACTTGATCGCTGCAGTCGGGAGTAAGTGCAGATAGGGTTCTCTTTTCACGGTGAGTCTTGTTGAACAAGAGGTGTGACATCACGGTAACATTTGGCATGAAAAGAGTCAATTTTCCTAGGTAGCACGGGCCCCCGTGGGCATGCCTTGGAATTCCCTGCCAGGCCCGATCCCCACAAATTAAATAGGTATTACGAGGTAATGCTTTTGCACTGTCATTAGCCCAAACCTTTACATCTCTCGGTCCCCATCCGTAGGTTCTATAGGGACCGCACATGTATGTTTTATTCCAAAAGGGGTAGCTCCTGGGAGTAAGCCAAAACGTGGGATCGTCCACACCCCACCTAAAGTTGCCCAATTCAATGCATCCCGACTCATTTGCCGAACTATTTAGCATTCGGCTTCCCAGGAGCCTGATCTCCTGGGGGTCCCACGGTATAGTTTTGTTCAGAGCTGCCAAGAGTCTTGCTGTACATTCACTATCAGTAAGTTGGCCATCACATCGGCCGGTGGACAACGTAGCAAAATCGGATACATTAAACCCAGGTATACCCACCAGGCATGTGCGAAAAGGGTCAGTAGCCGACGCTAAAGCCAGACAGAAGGAAGTGGTATGCGTTTTCGTAGCCCATGTTAGCCACACATTTGGAGGGGAAGCAAAGTAAAAGGCAGAGCTGGTAAGGCACAGTGTTATAAGGCAACAACCGCGAAGCCATATTGGCACTCTCCCCCTATTCGGACCCTTTAGCTGTTGGAGGGTCAGCTGCATCAGACACTGCCGTAGCGAAAGGATCGAGAGCAGGTTTCGTCCACTTCGCAGGTACCCACAACGGACCTGTCGGGGCAGAAACACAAAGATAGCCCCTTCCCCAAAACAGAACCTTTGCAGGCAATTGCCATAAGCCGGTTCGCGGATCCTTGTACCGGACCCAGATATTATTATGATCTCGGCTTCGAGGCACGGTGCCGGTGTGTATAAGAACGGGCGGATGACGCGCCTCGCCGAATACACATAGGTGGTTTAGGACGAAAAGGGTTTTCAGCAGTCGAGAATGTGGGTCAGCGATTCCCTCGTGATGCTTTAAATGTTGTTTCAGGGTATTGTGTGCCCGCTCCACGATAGCTTGCCCCGTAGGGGAGTGGGGAATGCCCGTAATGTGGCGAACCCCCCACGTTGCTAAAAACTTTTCAATTCTACGACTGGTGTACGCAGGCCCATTATCTGTTTTTAGTTGTTGCGGTACACCCATAACAGCAAAACAACCAAGTAAATGTCGTTCAACATGCAAGGCTCTCTCCCCCACCTGGGCTGTTGCCCAGATGAACTTACTATAGGTGTCAATAGACACATGCACATATTTTAGGCGCCCAAAAGTGGGGATGTGTGTGACATCCATTTGCCACAACTCATTCGAGGAGAGTCCTCTGGGATTGACCCCTAAACCTAAGCCGCAACCGCCATTGTGGTCACTGCAGATGGGACATGCGCGGACTATGCCGCGAGCCTCTGTATGCGTTATGCCAAACTCTCGGCAGAGACCTTTAGCATTCTGGTGAAATATGGAGTGAGTCTCCCTAGCCAAAGTGGTCTTGGCCACGGGGGCGGTTGCCGAGAGAGAGACCAATTTGTCTGCCCTGGCATTGCCCGCGCCAAGACCAATATTCCATTTGTGACTACGAACATGAATAATGCAATATGGGTGTTCCCTAAGTTTTACCGCTCGTCTTAGCTGATGTAAGAGCGCAAGGAGGCGTTCATTTTTGACATCCTTAACCAGGGCATCCTCGATGCGCTCAACCACACCAGCCACATAGAGTGAGTCAGTGACAATGTTAAGGGGCCCTAGCAAGTGTAGCAGTGCCCAAACCACAGCAGACAACTCCATGGTTTGGAGCGTATCTGCTGGTGTAGCATTGAGCAATGTCTGTTGCCAAACACTATTGTCCTGCCAGGTGACGGCGGCCCGACGCGATTTTCGCCCTGCGTCAGTATATACTGTTATAGCGTCCTTTATAGGGTTCCTCTCTCTCTTGGGGCATGTCATCCAGTTCCATTGTCCGATCCATCGTAATAATGGAGATTTAAAGCTATTAGTTTTAATCACGGAACCGGCACCAAGCAGTGCTTCTTGTAAATGTTCACTATTCTGCAAATACCATCGTAAGGAGTCTTTCGTTCGCATGGGTAGATATATCGTAGAAGGCTCACAACCTTGAACTTGTAAGATTCTTTCCCTTCCTCGTTTTATCAAATCTGCCAAAACCTCTACTTGTTGTACTAAGGTTTTAATCTGCTGTAAAGCAGGGGACACCCACTCGAGGATACCCAACTCTCCGGTGCCCCTTAGTTGCACTAGAGCCCCGATTAGGTATCGGTGCCCCAGCCATACAGCAAGATCAACCGGGACGGTAGCATTAAGGCGGTGTACATGTCCCACAAGCGCACGGTCTACAATCTGTTGTATAAGGTTTCTTTGATGCGAAGTGATGTTGAGTTTTGTCGTAGGGTCCGTGCCCCTCAGAAGCGGGCGGAGTCCCTCCAGCAATTCATTTGGGATGCCCACTATGGGCCGCAGCCACTGCAGGTCTCCCAAAAATTTCTGCGCATCATTAAGGGTCCGCAGCCGTGATTGTAATTGCAGCTTCTGAGGGGAAACAGTTTTATCAGTAAGTACCCAACCTAGGTACTTCCATGGTGATACTTGTTGAACCTTGTCTGGAGAGATCACCAGATTAGAGCATTGCAACACCTGCTGAACATGCTCAATTTGGCTGTCAGAAAAAGGAGTAGCTTGGGCAAATAATATATCATCCATATAATGATATATTACGACATGTTTCCATTGCTCACGTAGAGGCTGCAATGCCGCAGCTACATACAGCTGACATAACGTAGGGCTATTACGCATGACCTGTGGCAACACTGTCCATTCAAACCGTTGATCTGGACCCTCTCTGTTGAGGGAGGGCAAAGTGAACGCAAATCGCTTCCGATCCTGAGGGTGCAGGTCGATGGTAAAGAAGCAGTCCTTCAAATCGATGATCAGCAGGGACCAATGTTCAGGAATCATGGCTGGGTTAGGCAACCCTGGTTGTAAGGCACCCATGGGCTCCATTTGCTTGTTGATTTCCCTCAAATCATGTAGCAGTCGATATTTGCCCGATTTCTTCTTTATGACAAATATTGGGGAGTTCCATGGACTAGTGGATAGACGTAAATGGCCTTGTTGGAATTGCTCGTTTACTAATTGATGAGCATGAAACAGACTTTCCCGTTTTAGTGGCCATTGCTTAACCCATACCGGTGTGTTGGTAGTCCAGGTAATGGGAATTGGGAAAGTCCAAGCAATGGCTAAAAGGCTAAAGGGTGTTCATTCGTGAGCACAACCCCTAATTGAGCGAGTATATCTCTGCCGATTAGGCACTGCACTGTTGGTGGTAGTTGTACCACAGAAAACACAGCAGAAACTTGTCGCCCCTCTAGTTTTACTTTCAATGTAGGTGTTCGTTGCGCAAACGTCATGCCCCCAACTCCGGTGACCGTAGTGTTTGATGGAAACAGGGGCCATCCCTGGGGCCACTGTGACGGGGCGATTATGCTAGAGTCTGCGCCAGTATCCAAAAGAGCCATAAGAGTCACTTGTTGATCATTATAGGCAAGTTCAACTTTATGTCTAGGTCGATCATTTAGAGTCAAGGTCAGGAGAGTCAGTCCCCCGGAGGAACCGAATCCTTGTCCCCCCCGGTCCTTGTTGACTAACGAGGGTATTTCCTTTGTAAGTTGTTCCAACGGGATTAATTGAGCAATACGTTGTCCTTTGGTTATCCGTATGGGTGGAAAAGGAGTGTGCAGCATTATCATTATTTCTCCGGTATAATCAGCGTCAATGACGCCAGGTAGAACAAAGAGTCCCAACATTGATGCTGATGATCTGCCGAGCAACAATGCCCCCACAGACTTGTTTTGAATCATGACAGGACCGTACACCCCAGTAGGAATGCGATGGGGCTGAGTGGTCAGGAGGGTAACGTCTACAGCGGATGCCAGGTCAAGTCCGAGACTCCCTCTTGTTGCTGGTCTGAGCTGGGAAGTTGTGTAACAGCTACTTGTGTCTGTGCGCGGCTGTTCCGACTCGCGCTCCCACTGAAGTTTCCCGAACGGCGACGGCAAGCACCAATGTTGTGGCTGTCTGAACGACATCTAGCACACCAGACACCAGACGCGGTACATTCCTTCCGGACATGACCCGGGAGTCCGCAACGGTAGCATTTCACTCGGGGGAAACTTCGCCCCACATTCTGCCGGGTGGCCACTGACGCTTGGAGAGGTGCAAGAGCTGCTAAGACCTGCGTCTGAGACGTCCTAGCCTGTTCCTGTAACCCGACACCTAGTTGCTTAATGGCTTCCACTACCAGGGCCTGGGGTCCAATAGGTACCTGGGCCAACCTTTCCAATGCCTCCTCAATCGTCCAATTGGCACTGAGGGTGCTCAGAATGTTACGAGTAGTAGTATTACAATTTTGTAGGGCGCACTGCTTCAGCAAGGCGCCCCGCATGTACTCAGGAACCCCAGCTCTCTCTATAGCTGCTGCAGCCTTATCGATAAAGGCTCCAAACGTCTCGTCTCTACCTTGTTTAATGCCCATGTACACTGGTACACCACCGGGCTCCTTAACACGATCAATGGCACGGCGCACCAACTGCATCGCCTCCCGTAACTTATCGGGGCCCAGCAGGGCCTGCGCCTCGGTGCGGAGGAATGGGCCGATGCCCATAAGTTCCTCCACCGTCACGCCGTGTAAGGGGTCGCCCGGCTGTCGTTGGCAAGCCACCGACTCGTGAACCAAGCTCTGCCAATGGGCATTAAACAACAATTGTTGATGCTGAGTAAAAATCAACCGAATTATCCCTCTGCAATCCGCGGGCAGAAGTATCTGCGTGCTCCAAAGGTAGTCAAGCATTTGCCTCACTGGTTCACTGTGGGCCCCAAACTGACTGACAGTCGCCCGCAATTGCGACAAAAGTTTCCAATCTAGGGCGGTTATCACTGCCTGCACGCCGCCCCCCGGAGCAGCCTGGAAGGCGACGGGGCAGGCAAGCTGCTCCGCCGCCTGCAGCACATCCGCGTCCCCCCGTTCCAGACTCTCCCTGGCGAGCGCAGCCCAGGCCTCCCGACGGTCCTTAGCCATGGCATCAGCCAAGTCGGCTTCCGCCCCCGGGGGCGGCTCCGGGGGAGGGGGGGCCGAAGCCGCATTCTCGTCAGGGGCCGAGCCCGCAGGAGCCGACTCGCCAGGAGGAGGAGAAGGAGGGGAGGGAGGGGGGGGAAGGGGAGGGGGTAAATAGACAGTAGACGTACTCGGGGGTAAGGGAATATCTCGTGGCCAATCCGTGCCATAAGTCTTATTTTTTTCATGTGCGGCAGAGACCTGCTCTGCCGCCCGCTGCTCAGCCTGGTACTGCAGCAACTCATTATGGACGGCCCTCCAGGTTTTACCCAACTTTTTGGCCAACTTATCTCCATCAATCGCAGCCTCCCAGAGCTTATCACCCAGCTTACGCCACTCGGACAACTCATGGACTGTATGAGGATTCAGAAAACAGCCCTGGGAGTGTCCGTAGGCCAGTAAACCAGGAAGCTCTTTTTGGAGGTCCAGCCCCTTAACTTGCCTCTTTTGCAGGAAGCTGGTAAAAAGGTTATACGCTGCTTGCCTCTGCATACCTGATTCACGTCAGCGCTGTTGCAGCTCTCCAAGGTCTCGGCAGCGCGTATCAGCCGGGTACGCCGATGCGAACGCCCGGGGCTCGACACAGTTTTCTTCGCTGTGTTTTAGCCGTCCTCGCTGCAAAGGACCTGCCCACCTCGTTGCTCCGCCGTGGATCACGTCGGGGTCACCATTTGTCGGAAGCAACGGGAGACATGCTCATCCGATGATGATCACAAGCCTCAGTTTATTTGCACATTTTCATGACTTATATAATAGAGTTAATTAGCTCATACATATTGCAACAGCCAAGCTCCTTATAGGTTGCTAACATTAGTTACTTATCATGCCCGACAGCCAGATGCGGTCAGCCTGTTTGTACCGGCATTTTTGCTGATACAAAACCTAGCCTCAACCCCACATCCGCTCAACCAGACACTTCCCCAAATCCACGCGACCCAGGCGCGTTTCACATTGCCTCCTGATACACGGTTACATCCAAGCAGTTCTTGCAGCCGTGTCTTCATGTCTCTCGTCACGTAGCCGACTTCCCAAAATACCTTCCACAAGTACCCGTTGAGGCAAACTCTTCCAGCGCCTCCTGACCCCCTCTTCAAAGCCACCCAGCAGAATCCAGAGACAACCCTGAGACAAAACTGCTCCCCAGCAGCTACTGCTCCCCACCTACGGGAGCACCTCTACACCTAGAACTCCCTCCACGCGCGTCTCCTCGCCCTTCTCACACCTTCCTCCCTCACAGCCACGTCCACGCCCAGGCCCTCAGAATTGCTCCAGAGGCCGTCCCACCCACCTTCACAGCGCTTTGGCCTTTAAGTCTCTTGGTCTTGATCTGGTTCCGGTTACAGAGCTCCCAGCAGCTGGCTGACAGGATCACGTCACTTGCATTGGCAAGGTTTTGGGCCTGCCACACTTCACCCACGGCCTGGCCAAGGATCAGGAAGTGCTGCTGCTTTTTGTCTCCAACAGTCAGGAGGGACATATGCCCTGCAGAGATCCCTGGTGAGAGACAAGCACAACTGATGCAGAGAGCATTTTTACCTCCACAGCCCGCCACAGCTCAGCTCCTCCCAGGCCAACTTTGAAGCTCAGCCCTGGAGCCAGGCTCTTCCGCTCAACTGCTTCGAGCGCAGGCGTCCCACTTGATGGATTCAGGATTGATCGTGGCCGGGGAGGGGGTCCTAATCAGGGGCCCCACACCGGCACGTTGGCCAGCCACCGGCTCACTTTGCATGCAGGCAGCTCGTGAACGCCTGCCTGAGAACGCGCAGCAGCCTAACGCAGCACTCCCCGTACCTATCTTCAGTCGGAGCTTCAGACCCACGTCCGTCTCACGGATCCTGTACTTCTCCTGGATTTGCTGGCTACACTGCAGCACCAGGCTGATGGTGTCTCTCAGCTGCGTGTGCTTTGCTCTCCACAGCACCAGCACAGCATCCCCTGGGGAAAGCGAGGGGACAGGGACGGCTCTCGTGACACCTGACGCTCCCTGACCTGCACCCACCGGCCGGGACAGCGGAAGCCAGCAGGCGTGCCAGGGAAAACGCGTTTGGGTGAAGGCATCCTCCTCAACTACAGCACCCTGGCCACAGGCACACCTCCCCCTCTGCCCCGCCAGCTACAACTGCAGCCACGCCGCCAGGGCCCGGGACGGCAGCTCCCCCTGGGCACCTGCGTGCCAGCAGAGCCACCCCTCGGGGCTCTGCCGGCTCGCGCCTCTGTCTCCCCTCTCCCCTCGCACTCGTCTGCAGCTGCAGCAGACAAGGCCACGTCTCTTTTACGCACACGTACCTGCAAACTTCAAGATGTCTCCACCAAAAGCCAGCAGCTCTGCAGACCAAAAAAAAAACACAAGAAGAGCTGCAGCTAGGCCTTCTTCAGGAAGGCCGCAGGACAAGCCGCTCTGCTCAGACAGCAGCACAAGAGCAGCGGTGCTTTGGGGGCACAACTTAGCAAACGGAGCAGCTACACTGCTCACAGGGACCACAGCCCTGGGACCTACGCTACTGTGCCCTGTGACAAGGCCCCAGGGAAGGCAACGCACACTTTGGTCAGCGCCCCCATCCCCAGCTCATTTGGGCACTAACACTGGCTAGATGCCCCCGCTCCCCCCTGCGCCCCAACACCAGCAAAATCTTCCTCCATCACTGAACAGCGGTCACTCCACAAGCCCAAGGGTGGGTGCTGAGAAAGCGGGCACCTCCTTAGTCTTTGTGGGGAGCAGAAAGCACCTGCCAGAAGAGCCCAGCTGCTCTCGGCGGCTCTCAGCCCCATAGGAACCCCCAGCCCGCGCAAGGAGGAGGCGGCGGCGGCAGCAGCAGCAGCAGCAGCAGCAGCAGCAGCAGGCTGCCCAGCACCTCCCTCTCGTCGTGGCCCAATCCCACACAGTCCTGCAGAACGGCACTTACCCTCCAAAATGTCACCCATGTAGCGATTGAGGGTTTGTGTTACCTCATCCGCACCCCGCTCTATGCTGATGCTCTGGCTGAATTTCTCTGTCAGAGCAGTGAAACCTGCAACAGGGACACACAGGCACAAAGAAATCAGGACGCGTCTACAGGGCCAAAGGACCTGGCACTTTCCACGTCGCTTTCAGCCAGCCAAGAGAACCACGCTCCGGGAGAACCCAGGCGCGCCCCTGACAGCAGCCACAGCCCTCTAATTCCACCCGCGCTTCTGAGCGCTCGCTGACGGGCGCCTTCCCCATGCTCACACCCACCCGTTACGCCTAGCTCCTGCACTTGGCTGCCACCCTCCAGCGCGTCCCCCGGCTGCCTCCCCTCTTGCCTACAGCCAGGCAACACCCTGAGCTAGAAAGCCCACGAGGCCTTTGCCAACTAACGCAGCACCTGGCCAGCCAGCTCCTCTGCGCAGCAGCTGCTCCTCCAAGTTGGCCCTGACAAAGACTAACAAGGGGGAGGCAAGGCAGCCAGGCCTCCTCTCCCAGGCCTCCATGAGCCAGAGCCTGGCCCACCTCACACCTCCCCAAAGCTCCAGAGAGAGCACTGCAGGCAACAGCGCGGGCCCAAGCTGCTGCTCCGGCAGCCTCAGGGCTCCCTAACGCACGCTGCTCTGAGCAGACGGCTGACCACAAGCAGGCCGCAGGGCTGCTGCCAGCAAAGACCACCCCCGGGCTGTGACCTCAGCTACGTCCGAGCGCTACTTCCCCAAAGCGGAAGACCTCAGCGGCAAACGACATCTCCTTTGACCCCTTCTCTACCACAGGCGGGACGACCAGGGCTCCAAAAGGCCCGCTAAGTCCCAGCGGCTCGGGTCGGGGACTCCTCCTCAGTGCCCGCCCTTCATAACGCTTTGACCCACCTGACACATCAGCAAAGAGCAGCACTCCATGGAAGTTCTGAACGCAACGGTTCTCCTGCTTCAAGTCCTCAGACAAAAGCAGGTCGGGGACGTAAGCAGCTACTTCCCCCAGTTCTGAGCAGTGCTTTGACCTTCGCTCCCAGGCACAAGACATCGTCAGCGCCCTGGGGTACCTGCGGTACCTCAGTACAAGACGACCCACCGTGCCCACCAGGGAGGACGACCAGACACCACTGCACAGCGTTGCGCACTGGCCTTTGGGAGGCGCGGCTGGCCCTCTGTCACCAAGGGGCCGGGGGAGGTCACAGTCGGCTCACAGTGACATCGTCCGCGTGTCATCATTTACCTGTCCACTGTCGCCTACGCTGATCCGGCTAACAGTGACAGCCTCGGCAAGGCACCGCTTACCCAGCAACTGCCGGGAAGCTACCCCCCGCTCCCTCCCTACGCCGAGCCGGTTGCTCAGAGGTGGCTAGCGCGACGCAGTTGTCTCCCGTACAGAGCTGAAGGAGGCTCGCACAGCGACTGACCTCCACCCGTGGCCGAAACAGCAGCTGCTTCCCACGTTCCCAAGCGCAAAGGGCCTAACAGACGTGCTGACAGCCAGCAGCCCAGGCTTCCCCAAAAGCACGGCCACTGCAGCACGCAGCTGGGCGTTTCCGGGGCTGCTCGGAGGACTTGTATTTCTTTGCAAAAAGAAGTGGGGCTTTCCCGGGGGGGAAGCGGGGGACACAGCCAACCTCCATCCACACGGCTCCTGGGGGAGGCCGGGAGGAGATGGACAGGGCTGGGCCAGGACCACGGCGCACCGACGTATCAGAGAGGGCAAGACAAAGTCCAAAGCCGCAGCAGGAGGCAGCTCCAGGTCCCTGCTCCGAGTGAGAACGCTGTTGTAAACCTTGCATGCCCCAGGGAAACAGAGCCACGCTGGGCACCCTGGCTCACGCACGGCCCTCTGCCTCCAGGCAGGCAAAGGCAGCTCCCCGTCCACCTTAGCCGCTGCCCCGAGCCACACAACTGCTGCCACCAAAGCAGCAGCACTGAGGAGAGCCGGGCTCTACGGGGGACGAGGGCTAGCAGCCAAGGCCGCGCTCCGCGCGCGCCAAAGCTGCCCTTCTCCCCAGTCGCTCAGAGGAGCAGCTGCACGAGTTGGCGTGCCTGCCACACGGTGACACTCAGCGGCTGCTTGCCCAGGCAGCCTCCAGTGTCCCTCTCGGACTGTGCCTCTCCCTCAGGCAATGGCCAGGCGAGGGAGCACCAGCCCCTCCCAGGCCTGGGGGACCAGGTGCTTTAGACAAGCCTGTGCCCTTGCGCTGCTGACCTCAAACAGCAGAGCACTTGACAGCAGAAACCAGCCTGCCTTCTTTCCTGCTGCCTCAGCCCTCAGAGAGAGGCTACCAAGATGGTCTCTCTTCTTGCCTCCAGAAGGCTCCCCCTGCTGCCTCGGGGCCCACCAAAGTCTCCCAAGCAAGCACAAGTCACTTGCACCCAACACACACAACTGCAACCTGCTGGCGACAGCCAGGCACACACACACTGAGCCAGGCCCAGGTTCGGAACGCTGCTTGCCAGCCCAGCTCACACGCTTCCTCCTTCCTCCTTCCCACGAGGCAGGCAAAGCGGTCACCCGTACGGGAGACTGACGATGCAGGCCGACCGAGCAGGCTTGCTCTGCCTCCTCAGGAAGAGCGCGCAGCAGCGTGACGACGCCTAGGCCAACACTCTCTCTTGCCAGTGAGCAGCAAGGGCTGGCTGCTCCCCAAGGCAAGCTCAGCTGGGAGCTGGGCCGACCCCAGCACAAGCAGCGCCCTCGCCCACAGGGGCATCCCTCTTGGCTACATCTATATGCACACACGTACATCCATTCTCCACTAAGGAGCTCTCATCCGCATCAACCGGAGAGGGCAACAGGATGAGGCCGCTAGTGCTGTTGACTTTTCTGACTAGGGAACACTTCCAACCAGTCCCGCTTCCAGAAAAACACCCTCCCACCCTCCCCACCTCAGCAACCACTTGGCCCTACACCAGGGCCAAGCTCCTCCTGCAGCCGGCTCAAGCGCTTACACAGCGCCACAGGGAACTGCACTAGGGCGAGGGGGAGAGAATTTCTTGCACTGCTTTACAGCCCTCGACTCTTGTGAGCACTAACAACGGGGGTGGTGGCTTCCCCGCCGCCTAGCTTTCCCAATAAACCACAGGCCAGAGACTCTCGTGGCACGCCTTCAGCGTCCTCTTGCTGTGGTCTGTGACTCCATACAGAACGCTGAGATGATGGCAGTGTTTCTTTATTTAACCCCTGGAAGAGCATCCTCGCTCGGCCGTGCTGGCAGCTTCAGCAGGTACCTGCAGCTACAGACTTCAGGCTTTGCTTGCTTCAGCTGGGGAAAACGTGGCGCTGTCTCCAGCCACAAGTCTCCCACGGGGCCCTTGCCAGTGAACCACCGCTCCTGAGGAAAACAAAAGCCCAAGTGAGAGCCGCGAAGAACAGGAGGTCCCCAGAGCCACAGGCGCGGTCCGGGAAGGCAAGCGAGGCCTCTCGCAGTAGCTTCTTCCACCCATCACCCAATTTGCCGTGCTGCAAAAGCCTATCAGGGAGGGCAAGGAGAGGGAACGCAAAGGAAACCTCCTCCAGCCAGGTTCAGGCTGGCTCCCAGAGCTGGCTCAAGGGAGAGGCAGAGATTCCACTCCACCGCTCCTCAGCCCAGCAGAGATGCTGGGAAGGAGCGGCATGCTGCAGCGCCTGCTGCTCCCTCGCGTGTCCTTCCAGCCCCTCCTGAGGGAAGGGCATCGCAGCTGCCACTGCCCTCCTGCTGAGGAGGGCTAGCAGCCCCTACCAGCTCGCCAAGGACTTTCGGCACACGCTCCTGAAGCTCGCTGGGGGCTTTCCCTACGTGGACCTGCTGGAGTACAGTCCGCGCCACCTTCTCCTAGGGCATGCCAAACCTCTGCCCAGGGAGCAACTCAGAGGCAAAGAGGATCCACTTACAGCGCTCATCTCCAGCCAAGTCTTCTCCAGGAGGTTGCCATTCGCCTCACAGGCTTGGAGGCCCTGCCTGAGGCACAACAGGCTCTGGTCTTTGTTACCCAGCATGCAGAAAACGTACGCTTTCAGATGGTAGGCTCTGGGGTAGAAGACGGGGCTTGTAGAGCACCGAGCAAAAACCTCTTCCACAAGCTACCGAGAGAACAACGGAGAGGCACGTCAGCAGAAGTCATCGAGCTGGGCGATGGCTCGGCACTGAGGACCGCACCTATTCCCCAAAGGGGAAAGCAGCCGCAAAGGCACAAGGAGCACGCAGCTAGCAAGGCTGAGATACCACACAAGTCTCTCCCGAGCCATAAGCCCTCACATGCAGCAGGCATTTCAGCAGGGCTCACTAGCTAGCTCATGGCTGTGCAAGTCTCTTCTCCTGTCTTGCAGACCATTCCCATCCCCACAAGGGAATCCTCACGTGCCCAGGAAGACCCCCGTCACCTCACTGCCTTCTCTACCACCTCTTGCTGCCGCCCCAGGGGGGAGCAGCCTCTTGCCATGTTCCTCTCTAACCCACTACCACACTCTGCCTCTAGCCTGGCTCCATCCCAGCGCGGCTGCTTCGCCCTGGCCTTGCCAATCCACTGCTGCTCGCAACACAGCTTTCCCTAGAGGCCCCTCACAGCGTGCACACCCCCCTCCTCCTCTTCCCTCACCCTTAGAGCCCTGCTGCGGCTCTCCCGGGCCCTCGCCGAGCTGCGCTCAATGTCGTTCCGCAGCACCAGCGTGTAGCACTCCAGGAGCCGGCTGCATGCTTGGGTGGCCAAAACGGAGGCGTCAGCTCTCTTCAGCAGCCTCTTGGCCTTTTCAAAGGGCTTCTGGAACTCGGCCCACTGCCCAAGCCTTCCAAACCTACACCGTCCAGAGAGAAACACACACACACACACACACACACACGTTTTGTAGAGTACTTGATCAAGTACTCTACACCCCAGCGACGGCCGCCTTGTTGGACAGGGCACGGGGGACACGACAGGCCCAGAGCTCCCACCTCCCCTGCCAGAACCACTGCCTGGGCCTCTCGCCAGTCTAAGCACCTCTGTAACTTACCAAAGAGCCAGGGACGAATACAGTCCAAGCAGGATGCTGTTGTGCGAGCTGAGGATGTGGTTTGCTTCGTTCTGCTCAACGAAGCTCCTGCACTCTTCAAATGACTTGTACTCCCAGCCTGTAATACAAATGCATCGCAGAGAAGCAGTGCCGCCCTCCGCTGCCTTGTTTTCCCTCGGGCATTCGTAGCAGGACAAAGCTCAAGCACAGCTGGAGAATTTCTGGGCAGGTAAACCACTCAGAGAGCAAGCAAAACCAAACAGGAACAAGGCAAGGGCTGGAGTTCTAGCCTAGCTCCTCAGGGCTAGTCAAGCGCCACACAAATATCTATTCCCTTTTCTTCAGCAGCTTTCGAGCGCTGACAGACACACGCTGCCATTGACCAGCAAGCGACAGCCACTCCATAGCGTAGGCTGTTAGATGCCTCCTGGTCAGGCACATCCCCCAGCACTGCTATGCCCGCCTCCCCAGGAGCCAGAGCAGAGCGAGCCTGGGAAGAGGTTTCAGAAAGGGGAATCTCAAAACACGGGAAGCAAAGAGGGAAATTGCCAGCATTTTGAAATCACTCTGGGATCACCTGTAGAACATGCAAACAAAGACAGGGGAGGCAGGAAAGACAGACAAAGACACACCCAGAGCCAAAGAGCCCGGGACTCGGCCCAGGAAGTGAAAGCGTGGCTGGAGGCTCTGGCGTCCGTGTTGTAGCAGGAGAAAAAGCATCTTTGCAAGCCTCCTGGCTCTCTGGGGCCCTCCTCACTGAGCACTTACCAGCGTAAAGCAACAGGTCTAAGCAGCAGGAGAAGAAGTATGCCTGCCCAATGATGCTGTGCTCTGCAGCCACCTGCTTCTCGAGCCTGCGCAGCACTTCCTCACATTCTGGGTACCTGCGGAGGAACACAGCGAGCCTCCATGGAGCCTCTCCGCGGGGTGGGATCCCAGTCACCACCTCCGGACGCTCCCCGCTCCCCTTCCCATCATCCCGCTCTCCCTGCGCTGCTCTTTCTGGCATCGCCATCAGAGGTTCTCCATCAGACAGTTGTTCATCTTTTGGCAACAAGTCTCCGGAGAAAGGCCTCAGGGACCCCGGCCCAAACGGCAAGCCCCGGAGCAAAACTCAGGCATCCTTCCCATGCAAGCCAGTGCTTTCCCATTGGCCCAGCAGCAGAGCTACTCACCTTTCCATCAAAGTCTTTGTCAGGAAAAGCAGGCCAAAGAGCACGCACAGCTCCCCACTGCCCTCCGCACTCGCCCACATGACGCGTTTGCTTCGGAAACTGCTCCTCTCGAGACCTCCCCCTGGACGACTGCCGTCTCGGGCACCGGTGCCGCGTGGCATGGAAAGGCCCGCGTCCACCCAACCAAACATGGCTAGCGCCCCCAACACAACGAGCGCCTCCCTGCGCTAGGCTCGCTCCTAAACCAGGCCTGGGAATTGCCTGCGGCAAGCGCTACCTGGCAAGGGCCAGAACCGAGCCAGCAACTGTTCCAGCAGTTTCACAGCACACACTCACGCTCCCCAACAGCCAGCCACGGTCCTTGGCATTGTTTAATTTACCAGCGTCCATACAGCCAGCGAGTATCCAATAAGAAACCAAGCAGCCCTCTTTGCTGCGCGCAGAGAATGACACAAGAAGGATCTCAGGTGGCCCCCCGACCCTGCGCAACCAGCAGTCTGTCCCGCAGCAGCATTACCTCATCTGCAGAAAGAGCGCCGCAAAGAGCGTGGCGAGAACCTCGCAGTCCAGGTCGGGCTTCTCCAGCTCCATCCACAGGCTCTTGGCGCGATAGCCTGCCAAGAAAACAAGCAGGCTCGCACAGGCTCCCTCTGCGGAGATGCCTTCTCGCAGGCAGCGGGGGCAGTACGTACCTACGTCGACAGAGAGGGGCAGATTCCCCAGGCTGAGGTTCAGATGGCTCAGGGCCTGGGCAAATTTGGCGGCCTTTAATACCCCTCCTCCAAAGAGCTCGACGTCAGAGCTAAGCTGGATGGCCGCCCGCCCGTACTGCAGCCACTCTTCCTGGCAGCCCAGGTCCTGGCAGCACCGCGCATATTCCATGTAGGACAACAGGATCTAAAACGGTCCAGACAGGAGACTGTACAAGACTGAATGTCGCCAGGGTGATTCTCTGGCCTAGACGGCTCAGGGCAGAAACCCAACGGCCAGCTTCTCTCTTCTCTTCTGCTCTCAGGGCTCTCACCCCTACGACAAACGCTTCTTAGGACTGCCGCTGCTAACTGCGGCCGTGGCGAGACGAGGGCCCCAGCGGGGTGCTGCCTTAAAGCCACAACCAGCCCAACGCTTACAACGGTGAAACAAACACCATGAGAGCGACTACCAAGAAGAAGAGCAACGCACGTCTGCTGGAAGTTTGTAAAGCAAAGTTCAGGGACGGGTACCACTCCGTCGCGTTTGGCCTCTTCTTGCCGCCCCGGGCAGACCCTGCTGGTACTCTAGGCGGGCCAGGGGAAAGGAGCTATGTCAGAAACGCGTCTGCTGCCGCAGAGAGGAGGCACTCACGTGACTCGCATCCTCAGACTCCTCGGCTGTGTTGACCTTCATGAGCGCTGCCAGGCGCGACAGCCTCCGGCCGCTGGAAGTGCCCTCCAGGCTGAAGAGCTGCCGCAGCAAGGAAAGGCAGTGGCTCTGCCGGAACAGCCAGGGCAGCCTCTCCCTCCTGCCACACAAGAGAAACCGCTGGGCCACAGCCACTAGCTACACAGTGCCAGGTCAGGCAGGGCCAGGGGAAGCAGGGCGACAGAGGAGGCAGCTGCACCTGCTCCCAGCAGGGCGGCAGCTGATGCAGGCCGGGCTGCAGGCATGGAAGCGGCAGAGCCAAGAAGCACCACCGGGGAAAGATCGCTGCTGGCGAGAACGGGTTGGCACTACAGCCCAGGGAGGGCGAAGCAAAGCCGGGCACCGCGAGGGAAAGGCTTGTTCTACGGCAGCCTTGCACCTGGCTGCAACCCCCGAGCTTCCTCATTCTCACACCTCCCCTCCACTTACCCCTCCATGCCCACGTCCTGCTCCTCCCTGCCGGCTCCCTTTCCTCTGCAGCCTGTGCTCCCTGGGAACATCTCTCTGCTCTCACCCCCACCATCCCCCACAAGGCAACACGTGCCCGCTCCCCCCACCCAGGAGCCTCCAGGTCCCTCAGCAGCTTTCCCCATGCTAACACCTATGCTCAGGGAAAGTCTGGGCTTAAGCCGAGGCAGGTGTGGGCCTAGGTGCCCGGCACCACGCAGGAAACGCCTCTTCCTTCCCTTCTCTTTCCCTTCGGCTTCTTACCCTGCCTCTTGATGAAGGGAGGACTCTTTGTTCTTCCTGTGGGAGGCACGCTCTGACTTCTCCAGCAGAAACTGGAAGACGACGCCAGCTGAGGTGAGGGGCAATTTTCTCTTCAGCAGGCTCAATGCCTTCCTGAGCGTCTTCTTTGCCAGCTCCATGCAGCCCATGTTGTAGCAGACCTGCACAGGAGAAGGCTTCTTCAGACAGTCCCAAAGGGCTCCGACTGAGCACGCACCACATTTCAAGGCTCTGCCTGAACCGAGGCCGAGGCCGAGGGCCTCGACCGCTTTTGGCCGGAGGCTGAAGCGCTCACAGGAAAGGCTGCTGGTAGCGGCCGTGCCTCAAAATGCCAGGCCTATCGCCGCTGCCGCCACCCCCCAACAAAGGCGTCCAACTCCACCCACCAGCAGAGCCCTCAGAACCTCCCCGGCACTTTACCTCCCCTTTCAGGCTCAGGAAGGTGGCTTCTTCAAAGCAGGCAAGCACATCGGCTTTCTCAGCCGCTGAGCTCCTCACGACCTCTGCTTTCTTCAGGTTCATAAAGGCCTTGGAACAAGCACACAGAGAGCAGGTGAGCGTCGGTGCAGAGCCTGCATCCAGCCCCATCGTTCCCAGTTGCCTCCAGCAGCTCTCTGAGGAGGGCACGCATCTGCCCCTGGCGATGCCCACCCTAACACAGCCCACGGGCACGAGTGCTCCTTCGCACCACCTCCTGGCGCGTGCGCCTTGTGCAAAGGTCCTGCTTCTCTGCCCCGCCTCCCTTGCCCCAGGAGAGGCAAACGGGGGGGAGAAGCCTGGCTCTGACGCCAGCGGTTCAGCCCCAAGTCCCCACAGAGGCACGTCCTAGTGCAATGGCAAAATCGGCTTGCCCAGGACAAGGCAACTGAGAGGCCTCCTTGTGCAGTGGGCTCCGGCAAGCAGGGCGACTCACCAGGTAGTTGTCGGAGACGTGCAAGTAGGCAGCCGCGCACTCCAGCAGGTAATAAAGGGCTCTGCCATCGTTGCCCATTGCCATGTGGTGGTGAGCCAGCGGCACAAGCACCAAATCCACAATGGCCCTGCATTCACAGGCACACGCGGCACCGGGCGTCCCTTTGGCCTTGCTGGGCACCGTAGCTACGCGTTCCGTCCTGGCCAGAAACTGCTCTGCCACTCTACTCAGAGACAAAGATCACGCAGAAAGACGACGCACGCTAGCATCACCTATACCGCTCCGTCTGCCTAGACTAACAGCATATTCTAGCGCAGCACAAGCAAGGCCCTGTGCACACGCGCGTCATACGGGAGCGCTGGGTTTCACAGCCTTCCCAGGCGTGCAGAGGGCTGGCCGCTTATTCTTTCAGCCCCCCGCATTCACAACCACAGTTTCCCAGCAGCGTTCCACATTACAGTTGACACGGGCGACCCCCGAGTGGCCTGGCTCCCCCCATCCTTGCTCCGTCTTCCCCCTGTGCTCCTCCCTCCCTTCCGCTCTTGCCTTCCCTCCTCGCTCGAGAGCTGTGGCTCTGCCCTGACTGCAAGCCAGTACCACTCACTAACACAGCGCTTGGGCGCAGGATTCGTTTTCTTCCACTGCAGCAACGTCAACCCGCGCGCGCTGAGCAGTCTTCTCGCGCGCCGTAGCCCCAGAGCCCAAGGCGAGCGGGGCCAGGCAGGGCAAAACGGGGGCGAGGAGCAACATCGCCCCTTTCAAGCCCTAGCAAACTATTCCTTTGGCTTTAGCGGTAACAAGATCCACGAGGACGCGATGCTGTTGGTGCCTTTGCTGACCCTGCTCTGGAGCAACGCTGCTCTTGGCCACAGGGAGGAAGTCAAGCAGGCCTTTCTGCCACCTTCCAGCAGCCCCCCTGCTCCCGCTGGCTGCTTTGCCCCTGCACACCTCGCAACATTGCTCTCCTACAGCTAGGAAGGCAGGGCTGGCTCCGCCCTAACGTGACCATCGTCACCCTGATCCCACTGGCTTCCTCCAAGAGGCTCATCTCCAGGGCCACCCCATCCCAGCTCCCACCCAACAGGCCAGCTCTTTCCTGAGCTAGAGTCACAGCCAGCAGGCACAACTGCAAACTCCACTTGCCCCCTCTGCAGACCCTGAGCCCGCTGACTTCCCAACGTAACCAAAACCTACTCTCCTCACCGAAAAGTCTCCTCCAAGAAGCTCTTCTCTTTCTGCAGGGCTTTTGTAGTACCTGGAAACAAAGCACGAGTTAAACGCTTCCTCACCTCACACGCGGGAAGAGCTGCATCTTGCCATGCTCCATCCGAAAGGGGAGGAGAGCAGAGTCAAAGGGACCGACGGCAGCTCTCTTCCTGGCCTCTTCCCCCGAGAGCTGCCTTCCCGGCAGGGCTGTTACGTTTTGGGCAAGCGTAGCACACCCACCAGGAAAGGCGCCTCAGCCTGCGGGGCCGGGGGGTGCACCGCAAGGCTCTTGTCACTGCAAGGACATGGGCTGCTCTCCGGTCATTCCAGGGAAACGCAGGAGGGCGTTCCGGGGCACAGAGGCTCTACGCTGTGCCCACAGCATGGCTCTGCTGGTGCAGCTGGCCTCAGTGGAGGACTAAGCTAGTCTCAGGGAAGCCTCTCCCCTCTGCTGACAGCATCCCTAGGCTTCAGCAAAACGCTTCTGCGGACGGCGCTTGAGACAGAGCAGCGCTTCCATTAATTGCGCAAGCACAGTGCGGAGGGCCCAGGCTCCAAAGCACGGCAGCTAGCATACCCGGAGTGGCACGGAGCTCATCCCTCTTCAACTCCTCCTTTCTGAGCAGGGAGGCCTCCCAGCTGGACGAGCAGCGTTCGCTGGCACGGTCGTCGCAGCTCTCTGCCTCCCGGGCGCTGCCGAGGGCCAAGCGGTGGAAGGCCACAAAGTCCCCTCCGCCGCAGCACTGGCACTTGTGCGCTTGCCTCTCCAGGAAGGCCGCGCACTTGCGGTGCATGGCCACCCTCTGTCCCTTGGGCCACAGCTCGTAGGCAGCCTCCCGCAGCAGTGGGGCGCAGAAGGTCAGGACGCCAGACTGCAGCCTCGCGGTCTTCTCGGTCTCGCCCAAGCACCGCTTCTGGGCACCTGAAAGGCAACGGGGCTTCACATCAGCCACAGCTGGGGCCACAGCCGGGGGACGAAAGACAGGCCTTGGCGTGGATCCTTGGCAGGAAACCAGCGCTCCTGCACTCGGAGCCTCGCAGCGCTAGGGTGAAAGGGACCCGTTTGCCTTGCCGACACCAGCACAGCCTGCGCAACAGGCTACTGCCCTGCGCTCTCCCTCCCAACGCACAGCCTTCAGCTGCACTCCCGCAAGCAGCTGCCGAGGCTGCTGGCAGCAGAAGCAAGGCCGGCCATTTGGCCCATTACACACCACCGGAGGGGGCAGTGCAGCGTGCCCTGGCGAGCCCCGCCAGGCACACAGCCGGGAGCAGCAGGAGCCTACCACGCTCCCGGGGGCGCATTATCACCACTTACCGCTCTCTTCCTCCAGAGAGGTGGCGGGCCCCTTGGTGGGAACACTGCTGCCTTCTGGCACCTTCCCAGCATTCAGCCACTTCAAGATGTTGCCTCTCACCAGGACATTCAACGCCTTGTTCATCTTGGTCCTGGTCCACCTGGGAAGGAGGCGTAACAGCAGCTCGGTGGTAAACGTCGGCCCGATGACGGCTGCGCACTTCAAGACCATCCGCTCCGAGGGCTTCATGCTGTCCACCTCAGCCAGCGCAATCCCTGTCAAAAACAAGCCACAGCTCTCTCTCTTGCCCCCTCCCAAGCCTGAGGCTGCCGAGGCTGCCTTAGCTTCCCCACACCAGACGCTACATTTGTAGCCTTCTTTCCTAGGGACCAAACCCCTTGGGCAGTCGCAACCCAGGGCACACAGACACCCAGCCTCTCTCTAGCCCATGCCCCGGGAAAGAACCTCTGTGCAGCCGCCAGCCGCCGCAGCGGGGCTCGGCCCCTCACCTTTCAAGGTGGAGGGAAGCACGATGCTCTGCAGGTTCACGTCAGGTCTGATGGTGCACACCCTGCGCTCCTTCCCCGCGCTGGAGCTCCAGGAGGCTGCGGCAGGGGAAGCCTCCGTTACAGAAGCTGAGCGGAGCAAGAGAGCAGCGTAAAGCGATTTTCAAAGGGAGACGATTCAGGCCGTCACCTCCTGCTTGCCCTCCATCTTCCACCCTTTAGCATTCATCCCCCCCCGGGCAGGTCTTACAGCAGCTGGGCCCTGCGCTCCGTGGCAGCATAAATCCACCGCGCGGCTGCACCCAAGGAACACTGCAGCCACGCCACTCTCCGCCCTGCTCCACAATAACCGCCCCCGTTCATGCTGCCTCCAGACAATACCAGGGCTTAGCTCAGTGCCAGGGAGCGTCTCTTCCCCTCCTTTGCAATTTTCTGCCCCGTCCGCATTGCTTCGCCCCACAAAGCCACCCAAACTCCCCAGCCTGTGCTTAGGCTAGCCCAGCAGCAAGGCATGCAGGAGCCCACGCCTGAGCCAGGCCAAGGCCTCTACTGCTGCAACACCAGCCTGGGCCAACTTCACAGGGGAAGCCCAGGGCAACAACGCGCTCTGGAAGATGCGCCACAGCAACCAGGCCGTCAGCCACAACGGCGCTTACTGAAGAGGCTCTCCCACTTGTCCTCCATTTTCTCGCCCTTCCGCAGCAGGTGGAACAAGAGCATGTCGCGGCGCTTAAGGTCGCTCAGCAGTTCCTCGCAGTAATATGGGATCCCGTAGCTTCTCTGCATCAGGAACCTGGAAAGGAGCAGATCCAGCAGGGACTGACACAGGCAAAGCAAGGTGGGACACGTTTCAGACCAGCCTCTTTGCCACAGCTACACCTCCCTTTTGAACAGGCCAGCACTCCCACTGCCTTTGGCATCTGAGCTGCCCGGAAGATACAGCGGTTGCTGGAACGCGCAGGAAAAGAGTCGCGCGCAGTGCCCAAGGCACAGAGCTGCAAGCCTCGTCTCTCCTGGCCCCAACAGCCTAGATGCTCTCCGGCACCAGTGAGAGCCTCGGCCCCAGCAACAAATCGCCCCCCACTGCCCCACCACGTTCGTTCCCTCCTGCCCTCTGCAGCGGGTCAACCCCTCGCGAAGAGCTCCGAGGCCCCGCCTGGGACTTACGTCTCTAGGGCCCTGGGCACGCTGACAACTCCCAGCTCCCGGCAGGCTTTCTGCACAACAGCTGAAGCTTTCAGCTCTCCCAGATGAACGTGGGTCGTTTGCTGCAACTTCATGATGTCTGCTGCAGCTTCGCAGAGCCTCTGTCTTCCGTAGCGAGCAGGAGCAAAGCCCATGACCACAAAGAGCGGGACATCTCTGAGCACATGCGACATAACAGCCCAGGAGGCAGAGTCGATGTAGTGCGCGTTGTCGATGACAAACAGGACAAGCTCGTCTTCAACGATCTGAAACAAGCACGTTGGTCTGGGTGGATTCTGAGGGATTCTCAAGCATCTTCCACAGGACAGACTTTGGCCGGCCTCTCCCCACACAGAGGACGCGCAGAAGTCGCTCTCCTCTCCCCAGCTACCTCTTCGTTCGGAATCTCACCCGCTCTTCCGTGCTCCGAGACTCTTAAGGTCCCTCGGGCACGGTGGCACGGAAAGACACCGTTCCTCCTCCTCCGGAGCACATGCCCTCCAACTTCACAGGAGCAAAGTTATCAGGGGGCATGGCACGCGGAGTTTAGCCTCTGCAGGGCAATGACTCCGGTACACTGTCCTCCCACCAGCTCCCACCACTCTCCTGCAGAGCCCTCAGCCTGCGGCCTTGCTTTCCTTCTCTGACCCAGGATGGGGAGAACGGCTCACCTTCTGTAGCAGTTTCTTGAAAACCAACCCCAATTCCGTTGTCCTTTGAGCGCCGCTCATCTTGGACACCTTCTCCGACAGGGGAAACTGGCCAGAAAAGCAGAGTCACAGAGAAACAGCCTTTCAGGGCGGTTCAGCACACCTGCCCACCACGCAAGTCCAAGCGAGCAAAACGCCTCTGCTGCCCTCAGCATCTTACCTCTCCCCCCACACAGTGGAGAGGAGACGCAGCGCGCACGTCACCGGGAGCCTACAACGGAGGCCCTCTGCTGAGGGTCTCTGGCAGAGCTCTTGCAGGGAGGCATGAGGGGGGAGAAGAGCTTCTTCCCTCGCCGTGGCAATCGCGCGAGGGAGCAGGCTGCTCACGCACCAGTGAACTCAGCACCAGCTCATCGGCCCCCTCTCAAAGCCTCTCTGCAATGCCCTTTCCAGGCTGCTGAGCAAGACACCAGGAACTGCCTGCAGCAGCCTGGCACCTGCACTCACCCCTAACAAGGAGCCCCCTCGCCCCCCTCTTTGGACCCACAAACAGAAGCCCAGCCTGTGCTACCCTCCTGCTACTCCCACCACGGAGCTAAGCCCACTCCCCAGCACGGTGTCCCAACCACAACAGCCACAGGACGGCTCACAAGCAGGCCTTCGCCACGGCCACAGAGGCCTCTCGCTCTCACCTTAACGACGAAAGGCACATTGAGGAGGCAGTAGCTGCTCTCTTCCACCAGCCCTTGGAGCTTTTCCTGCAGGGCGAGCTCTCTGGCACTGCACGATTTACAGGCCTGCAGGCCCATGGCCACAGCCAGCACCATGTGCATGGCAGAGTAGACCTGCTTCAGGTTGAGCTCCAGCGCTTCCACAGCCACTACCCTGCCATGCAGAAGCAAAAGGCACTGAGATTCAGAGAGGGACCCAAGCAGCCGCAGGCTTCTCACACTAAGCTCTAGGGGAGAGGCGGAATCCAGGGCCACTTGGGTTTCTTCTCTTGGCTCCGCAGCTACGGCCAAAAGCCCTGACTGAGCTCGGGCTCTACTTTGCTTGGGGCCTGGCCCAAAGAAGGAAGCTCAACAGCAGTGGCTCCAGCAGCCACCTCTAGCTCCCTCAAGAGGCAGCAGGAGGGCACGCAGCTGCTCCTCAGCAGCAGCTCCTGCAGGCCTTGCAGGGATGCTGCAGTCCAAGGGCCACGCACCCGGGCAGAGGGCAGAGGGGCTCCAGTAGCCCACGGACATCAGCGGCTGGGCAGCGAAAGCGTTCCACAGCTCCCGGTCAGCAACACTCACCTGAGCCCAGCAGCCTGGCCTAAAGAGGCAAGCTCCGTAAGTAAATGGCTCTTTCCAGAGCCCGTCACGCCCTCAAACGCCATGATGTGGCTTGCTTTCTTATCCACATAGGCTTTCAAGTAACTTTCAAAGAGGGCAATCTCCTCCTCCCGACCTGGGAAGGCAAACAAGAAAGCGACCCGTTGCAGCGAGCTGAAAAGCAAACAGCCGTCGGCACCCTTCTCTCTCGCCGCCGCAGCGGGTCAGTCGGACCCAAGGAAATCTCCTCCCCGATCCCAACTACGGCCATCCCTTTAGCCCTGAGGCTGTGAGCAACTGCACACTGGAAAGGTCCCGCCACGCTAGCTATGCAGCACGGCAGGGAGCATCCGGCGCACGCCTCACCCTGCTTCCCACCTCTAGCTGCGGCCCAACCCCAAAGACAGGAACCAGCTAGGAGCCAAGGTATGCACCAAACCCTTAGGGCCACGCCAGGCAACGCCATCCCTCGCAAAAGCTTCTCCGTTCCCAGAGCGGAACTAACAGGTACCAACGGCAACAAATTGGCCTTCAGCAGACCAAGGCGTTCTCCACCTACCGAGCAACGGGGAAGAGCTGGGCCTCTCCTTCGTAACATCCATGCCAAACATGCTAGCGGGAGGAAGAGAAAAACAAAAGCCAATGAAGTAGGCAGAAGCTGGAGGACGTAGAGCCACGCGTGGAGCTGAGGGTGCGCTCCCGGGGACCCGCTCTTCTTTCGAGCCGGAGCGAATCCTGCCCACGCTCCCACTGGCCCAGCAGAGAGCGCAAACACCAAACGAGCACTAGCAAAGCTGCAGCCAGGAAGAAGCCCAACGGCCACAGTGGGACACCACACAGCATCAAGACTCGAGCGCCACAGGCCAAAGCCCAAGGAAGCAGAGACACGAGCAAGAAGCCAGGCAGTGCCGCTGGCTAGCACACTGCTGCACCCCGCAGGACAAGCCAAACAAGTCTCTGGTCCCGCCTACTGCTTCCCTGGCCTTTGCTCACAGGCAGCGCTTTCGAGAAGCGGGGCCCTGCAACAGCTGCTGTCAAGGCAAAGACGGGCAAGAAAAAACACTTCAAGCCACGACGTGCAACAGGACGACAAGGGTCACTTCTTGGGCCAAGGCGCCAAGCACCAGGCACCTTGGGCTCGAGTTTTTCTGAAGTTGCAAGGGGACGGCAACGTCAACGTTCCAAACGGCCTCCAAAGAGGATGCCAAACCCTGGCCCAGGGGAACACCTGAACTTTCACCAGGAGGCACTCAGGAACTGAGTCCTGGCCTGACCAAAAGCTTTCCGGGAGCGTCATGCTCGGAAGCAGCTGGGAGAAAACCTCCCTGGGGCAGAATTGCCACTGCGTTAGTCTTGCGCGCAATGGAGCAAGCACAGGGCAGAAAGCACAGCTGGAAGCCGTTTGGACCGGGGCTGCAAGGCCCCTCTGTGCCTACGGACACCTAAAAGCCTTCTCCACCCCTCCGGCATCACTCCCCGTCTCCTTACAGCAGGAGGCACCAGCGTAGGCAGGCCAAAAGCGTACCCGTGCTCTGCCTTTCCATCTTCTCAGCCCCAGCGATGGGAGGGGTGGGCGGGGGCCAGCTCTGCACAACTCCTCTTTGCGGACCAAGACTGGACCCTGTGTGCCACCCTGCCCCCAACCAGCCCGCTCAAACAGGACACTCACGACTTCGCCGACACCCCCAGGTATTGATACACGGGGCCAGGATCGACAACCCCCTTCATCTTTGCCTCCGGCAGCTCCTCGAAGCACCATCGGGGCAGCCTAGAGGCTGCGTACGTCGCTGCGTCACAGGACACCAGCCCAGGGTAGTGCTCCATCAGCCGGGCTGCCAGATTCACCTTCTGGCCAATGACTGCCGCAGAGAGAGAGCACGCATTCACGTACCTATGAAACCAACCCGCTCCACCCTTCACCGCCAACGGCTGCATCACCTCCAGCACAGGCAAGCCCCAAACCGTTGGCAGCACAACCAGCAGGAACAACAAGGCTCTGAGCCTGGTCCCCCGCACCGCAGCGGCGCCCGCTCTGCCTCCCTCATTCCCCACAGGACACAGGCCAAGGCCTCGTCCCAGCCCAGCACATACGGGCAACAGGGTGTTCCCTGCCGCTCTGCCTCTTCCTTTGACACGCTGCTCCGGCTGAACAGACCCAGCCCAGCCACCCGCTCCTCAGCCAAACACCTCGTACCTGTGTATTCGTGCCTCACGCGATGGCCTACGACTCCGCAGAACACCGTCCCGCTGGTAACCCCGACAGACACGGCCCTGACACACACGGAGAGCGACAGGCGCTCAGCAGCGCCCGCGCACAGGCCTGCCTGCCCACCTACCTTCACCCCTTCACCCGGCTCCCCTCGCACCACCTCCCGCCCTGGCAGGGCAGACCTCGGGGACCTGCAGAGCTCCGCAGCGTAACGCCCCCAGGTGAAAGGAGCTCCCGAGAGCAGCCAGGCAGTTTTCAACCCTTCCCCTAAGGCCGCACAGCTGTGACGGGCGGAAAGTCCCTGACTCCAGCCAGCCTCAGCACGCCTCCTCGGCGCGGGCAAGAAGGGCACCTCTCAGGGCACTGTCTCCTTCCTCCCAGGGACAGAGGAGGCCAAGCTAGAGGGCACGTCTCGCTGAGAAACCATCCCTCCCTCCTTCCCCCGTGCAGTCCCAGGCAACGCGCCTCCCCACTCACTCGATTTTCCTAGGCCTCGAGGAGCACGCCTTGGAGATTTGAACAGCGCTTTCCAAGGCGTGAACGCTTTCGTCGGGCAGCTTCTCTCCAGGGAGTCCAAACACGCACAGGAACGTGCAGCCCTGCCAAGGACAGCGGCAGCACAGCTTGGGACAGCGCCTACGGCAAACGGCTCATGCCGTGCGAGTCGAGCCGCTGCCGAGAGCAGCAGAGCTTCAGGGCAACCCCCAGCCAGAGGGTGCTGATCCCAGCGCCGAGGCAGAGCTGCTTCTCCTTTCCCCGCTGCTCAGTAGACCGAGAGAGCCACTGCCCTCTCGTTTGCTGCCCACACTTTTGCGGGGTGGGCTCCTCCCCCACACTCACTTTATCAAACATGGAGATTTTGTTGATCTCGCCCTTGTGAGGACGGATGATCTCCAGCATCATCACGCTGCTGTCCTGGATAGCCTTGCAGATCTGCGTTAAGTTGACATCGGCAGCAAACTGCAGCTTGACAAAGAGGCAGGTGACCGGCCGTAGCTCGGACAAGTAGTCCAGGGGCTGTCTGTCATCAATCTGGAAGACGAGAGCAGCACACCTTCAGCAGCCAGCTCTCCCCGAGAGCTGACTGCCCCCAGCAAACACCAAGCAAGAGCCCCCACGTGGGCAGCAGCACGCGCTCTCAGCGGAAGGAATAACTCCTCCCCTCGGGGCAAAATAAACACAGCTCCCGGCAGCTGTGGCCATACCTTCCTCAGAACAGATGCGGGGACGTACTTCCGCAGCAACTTCCCCAGAGCATGCCGAGGGGCCAGGGAAACAGCAGGCCTCAGGATGCCTAGGGAAGGAAAATCCAGGCGGTCACTGGCAGGCTGGCACTACGAGCCTGCCTAGGGAAAAGCAGTTGGAAAGCAGGGGCTGGCACTGGAACTCAGGGAGAGAAAGTCTCCTCCAGTTGCACATTTCTTCCTCCTGCAGGTGCTCAGCCAGAGCAGGCCCCTGGAAGCAGGGGGAAGCAGCGAGTGCCTCCGCTGAAGCGCACCAGGGCCAAAGGCACAAATGCTGACTGCAAGGGGGAGAGGGCAGAGGGCGTTCCTCGCTGGCCCCTGAACAAGCCCGCCCCCACCTTTCTGGGCAGCCACAGAACGTCATGAACACGGGCCTCACCTGACGCCTCAGGAGAACTGTAGTTCAGCTGGGCTCGGGTAAACTTGGAGAAGATGTCTTCGCGTTCCGACAGAGACATCCGTTCCATGCCTGTAACCTAAAGGCACACAGTACAAAAACGCGTCGAGGACAGCTCCAGGACCCACAGAGGACAGTACCCGTTGAGGCAAACTCTTCCAGCGCCTCCTGACCCCCTCTTCAAAGCCACCCAGCAGAATCCAGAGACAACCCTGAGACAAAACTGCTCCCCAGCAGCTACTGCTCCCCACCTACGGGAGCACCTCTACACCTAGAACTCCCTCCACGCGCGTCTCCTCGCCCTTCTCACACCTTCCTCCCTCACAGCCACGTCCACGCCCAGGCCCTCAGAATTGCTCCAGAGGCCGTCCCACCCACCTTCACAGCGCTTTGGCCTTTAAGTCTCTTGGTCTTGATCTGGTTCCGGTTACAGAGCTCCCAGCAGCTGGCTGACAGGATCACGTCACTTGCATTGGCAAGGTTTTGGGCCTGCCACACTTCACCCACGGCCTGGCCAAGGATCAGGAAGTGCTGCTGCTTTTTGTCTCCAACAGTCAGGAGGGACATATGCCCTGCAGAGATCCCTGGTGAGAGACAAGCACAACTGATGCAGAGAGCATTTTTACCTCCACAGCCCGCCACAGCTCAGCTCCTCCCAGGCCAACTTTGAAGCTCAGCCCTGGAGCCAGGCTCTTCCGCTCAACTGCTTCGAGCGCAGGCGTCCCACTTGATGGATTCAGGATCGATCGTGGCCGGGGAGGGGGTCCTAATCAGGGGCCCCACACCGGCACGTTGGCCAGCCACCGGCTCACTTTGCATGCAGGCAGCTTGTGAACGCCTGCCTGAGAACGCGCAGCAGCCTAACGCAGCACTCCCCGTACCTATCTTCAGTCGGAGCTTCAGACCCACGTCCGTCTCACGGATCCTGTACTTCTCCTGGATTTGCTGGCTACACTGCAGCACCAGGCTGATGGTGTCTCTCAGCTGCGTGTGCTTTGCTCTCCACAGCACCAGCACAGCATCCCCTGGGGAAAGCGAGGGGACAGGGACGGCTCTCGTGACACCTGACGCTCCCTGACCTGCACCCACCGGCCGGGACAGCGGAAGCCAGCAGGCGTGCCAGGGAAAACGCGTTTGGGTGAAGGCATCCTCCTCAACTACAGCACCCTGGCCACAGGCACACCTCCCCCTCTGCCCCGCCAGCTACAACTGCAGCCACGCCGCCAGGGCCCGGGACGGCAGCTCCCCCTGGGCACCTGCGTGCCAGCAGAGCCACCCCTCGGGGCTCTGCCGGCTCGCGCCTCTGTCTCCCCTCTCCCCTCGCACTCGTCTGCAGCTGCAGCAGACAAGGCCACGTCTCTTTTACGCACACGTACCTGCAAACTTCAAGATGTCTCCACCAAAAGCCAGCAGCTCTGCAGACCAAAAAAAAAACACAAGAAGAGCTGCAGCTAGGCCTTCTTCAGGAAGGCCGCAGGACAAGCCGCTCTGCTCAGACAGCAGCACAAGAGCAGCGGTGCTTTGGGGGCACAACTTAGCAAACGTAGCAGCTACACTGCTCACAGGGACCACGGCCCTGGGACCTACGCTACTGTGCCCTGTGACAAGGCCCCAGGGAAGGCAACGCACACTTTGGTCAGCGCCCCCATCCCCAGCTCATTTGGGCACTAACACTGGCTAGATGCCCCCGCTCCCCCCTGCGCCCCAACACCAGCAAAATCTTCCTCCATCACTGAACAGCGGTCACTCCACAAGCCCAAGGGTGGGTGCTGAGAAAGCGGGCACCTCCTTAGTCTTTGTGGGGAGCAGAAAGCACCTGCCAGAAGAGCCCAGCTGCTCTCGGCGGCTCTCAGCCCCATAGGAACCCCCAGCCCGCGCAAGGAGGAGGCGGCGGCGGCAGCAGCAGCAGCAGCAGCAGCAGCAGGCTGCCCAGCACCTCCCTCTCGTCGTGGCCCAATCCCACACAGTCCTGCAGAACGGCACTTACCCTCCAAAATGTCACCCATGTAGCGATTGAGGGTTTGCGTTACCTCATCCGCACCCCGCTCTATGCTGATGCTCTGGCTGAATTTCTCTGTCAGAGCAGTGAAACCTGCAACAGGGACACACAGGCACAAAGAAATCAGGACGCGTCTACAGGGCCAAAGGACCTGGCACTTTCCACGTCGCTTTCAGCCAGCCAAGGGAACCACGCTCCGGGAGAACCCAGGCGCGCCCCTGACAGCAGCCACAGCCCTCTAATTCCACCCGCGCTTCTGAGCGCTCGCTGACGGGCGCCTTCCCCATGCTCACACCCACCCGTTACGCCTAGCTCCTGCACTTGGCTGCCACCCTCCAGCGCGTCCCCCGGCTGCCTCCCCTCTTGCCTACAGCCAGGCAACACCCTGAGCTAGAAAGCCCACGAGGCCTTTGCCAACTAACGCAGCACCTGGCCAGCCAGCTCCTCTGCGCAGCAGCTGCTCCTCCAAGTTTGCCCTGACAAAGACTAACAAGGGGGAGGCAAGGCAGCCAGGCCTCCTCTCCCAGGCCTCCATGAGCCAGAGCCTGGCCCACCTCACACCTCCCCAAAGCTCCAGAGAGAGCACTGCAGGCAACAGCGCGGGCCCAAGCTGCTGCTCCGGCAGCCTCAGGGCTCCCTAACGCACGCTGCTCTGAGCAGACGGCTGACCACAAGCAGGCCGCAGGGCTGCTGCCAGCAAAGACCACCCCCGGGCTGTGACCTCAGCTACGTGCGAGCGCTACTTCCCCAAAGCGGAAGACCTCAGCGGCAAACGACATCTCCTTTGACCCCTTCTCTACCACAGGCGGGACGACCAGGGCTCCAAAAGGCCCGCTAAGTCCCAGCGGCTCGGGTCGGGGACTCCTCCTCAGTGCCCGCCCTTCATAACGCTTTGACCCACCTGACACATCAGCAAAGAGCAGCACTCCATGGAAGTTCTGAACGCAACGGTTCTCCTGCTTCAAGTCCTCAGACAAAAGCAGGTCGGGGACGTAAGCAGCTACTTCCCCCAGTTCTGAGCAGTGCTTTGACCTTCGCTCCCAGGCACAAGACATCGTCAGCGCCCTGGGGTACCTGCGGTACCTCAGTACAAGACGACCCACCGTGCCCACCAGGGAGGACGACCAGACACCACTGCACAGCGTTGCGCACTGGCCTTTGGGAGGCGCGGCTGGCCCTCTGTCACCAAGGGGCCGGGGGAGGTCACAGTCGGCTCACAGTGACATCGTCCGCGTGTCATCATTTACCTGTCCACTGTCGCCTACGCTGATCCGGCTAACAGTGACAGCCTCGGCAAGGCACCGCTTACCCAGCAACTGCCGGGAAGCTGCCCCCCGCTCCCTCCCTACGCCGAGCCGGTTGCTCAGAGGTGGCTAGCGCGACGCAGTTGTCTCCCGTACAGAGCTGAAGGAGGCTCGCACAGCGACTGACCTCCACCCGTGGCCGAAACAGCAGCTGCTTCCCACGTTCCCAAGCGCAAAGGGCCTAACAGACGTGCTGACAGCCAGCAGCCCAGGCTTCCCCAAAAGCACGGCCACTGCAGCACGCAGCTGGGCGTTTCCGGGGCTGCTCGGAGGACTTGTATTTCTTTGCAAAAAGAAGTGGGGCTTTCCCGGGGGGGCAGCGGGGGACACAGCCAACCTCCATCCACACGGCTCCTGGGGGAGGCCGGGAGGAGATGGACAGGGCTGGGCCAGGACCACGGCGCACCGACGTATCAGAGAGGGCAAGACAAAGTCCAAAGCCGCAGCAGGAGGCAGCTCCAGGTCCCTGCTCCGAGTGAGAACGCTGTTGTAAACCTTGCATGCCCCAGGGAAACAGAGCCACGCTGGGCACCCTGGCTCACGCACGGCCCTCTGCCTCCAGGCAGGCAAAGGCAGCTCCCCGTCCACCTTAGCCGCTGCCCCGAGCCACACAACTGCTGCCACCAAAGCAGCAGCACTGAGGAGAGCCGGGCTCTACGGGGGACGAGGGCTAGCAGCCAAGGCCGCGCTCCGCGCGCGCCAAAGCTGCCCTTCTCCCCAGTCGCTCAGAGGAGCAGCTGCACGAGTTGGCGTGCCTGCCACACGGTGACACTCAGCGGCTGCTTGCCCAGGCAGCCTCCAGTGTCCCTCTCGGACTGTGCCTCTCCCTCAGGCAATGGCCAGGCGAGGGAGCACCAGCCCCTCCCAGGCCTGGGGGACCAGGTGCTTTAGACAAGCCTGTGCCCTTGCGCTGCTGACCTCAAACAGCAGAGCACTTGACAGCAGAAACCAGCCTGCCTTCTTTCCTGCTGCCTCAGCACTCAGAGAGAGGCTACCAAGATGGTCTCTCTTCTTGCCTCCAGAAGGCTCCCCCTGCTGCCTCGGGGCCCACCAAAGTCTCCCAAGCAAGCACAAGTCACTTGCACCCAACACACACAACTGCAACCTGCTGGCGACAGCCAGGCACACACACCGAGCCAGGCCCAGGTTCGGAACGCTGCTTGCCAGCCCAGCTCACACGCTTCCTCCTTCCTCCTTCCCACGAGGCAGGCAAAGCGGTCACCCGTACGGGAGACTGACGATGCAGGCCGACCGAGCAGGCTTGCTCTGCCTCCTCAGGAAGAGCGCGCAGCAGCGTGACGACGCCTAGGCCAACGCTCTCTCTTGCCAGTGAGCAGCAAGGGCTGGCTGCTCCCCAAGGCAAGCTCAGCTGGGAGCTGGGCCGACCCCAGCACAAGCAGCGCCCTCGCCCACAGGGGCATCCCTCTTGGCTACATCTATATGCACACACGTACATCCATTCTCCACTAAGGAGCTCTCATCCGCATCAACCAGAGAGGGCAACAGGATGAGGCCGCTAGTGCTGTTGACTTTTCTGACTAGGGAACACTTCAAACCAGTCCCGCTTCCAGAAAAACACCCTCCCACCCTCCCCACCTCAGCAACCACTTGGCCCTACACCAGGGCCAAGCTCCTCCTGCAGCCGGCTCAAGCGCTTACACAGCGCCACAGGGAACTGCACTAGGGCGAGGGGGAGAGAATTTCTTGCACTGCTTTACAGCCCTCGACTCTTGTGAGCACTAACAACGGGGGTGGTGGCTTCCCCGCCGCCTAGCTTTCCCAATAAACCACAGGCCAGAGACTCTCGTGGCACGCCTTCAGCGTCCTCTTGCTGTGGTCTGTGACTCCATACAGAACGCTGAGATGATGGCAGTGTTTCTTTATTTAACCCCTGGAAGAGCATCCTCGCTCGGCCGTGCTGGCAGCTTCAGCAGGTACCTGCAGCTACAGACTTCAGGCTTTGCTTGCTTCAGCTGGGGAAAACGTGGCGCTGTCTCCAGCCACAAGTCTCCCACGGGGCCCTTGCCAGTGAACCACCGCTCCTGAGGAAAACAAAAGCCCAAGTGAGAGCCGCGAAGAACAGGAGGTCCCCAGAGCCACAGGCGCGGTCCGGGAAGGCAAGCGAGGCCTCTCGCAGTAGCTTCTTCCACCCATCACCCAATTTGCCGTGCTGCAAAAGCCTATCAGGGAGGGCAAGGAGAGGGAACGCAAAGGAAACCTCCTCCAGCCAGGTTCAGGCTGGCTCCCAGAGCTGGCTCAAGGGAGAGGCAGAGATTCCACTCCACCGCTCCTCAGCCCAGCAGAGATGCTGGGAAGGAGCGGCATGCTGCAGCGCCTGCTGCTCCCTCGCGTGTCCTTCCAGCCCCTCCTGAGGGAAGGGCATCGCAGCTGCCACTGCCCTCCTGCTGAGGAGGGCTAGCAGCCCCTACCAGCTCGCCAAGGACTTTCGGCACACGCTCCTGAAGCTCGCTGGGGGCTTTCCCTACGTGGACCTGCCGGAGTACAGTCCGCGCCACCTTCTCCTAGGGCATGCCAAACCTCTGCCCAGGGAGCAACTCAGAGGCAAAGAGGATCCACTTACAGCGCTCATCTCCAGCCAAGTCTTCTCCAGGAGGTTGCCATTCGCCTCACAGGCTTGGAGGCCCTGCCTGAGGCACAACAGGCTCTGGTCTTTGTTACCCAGCATGCAGAAAACGTACGCTTTCAGATGGTAGGCTCTGGGGTAGAAGACGGGGCTTGTAGAGCACCGAGCAAAAACCTCTTCCACAAGCTACCGAGAGAACAACGGAGAGGCACGTCAGCAGAAGTCATCGAGCTGGGCGATGGCTCGGCACTGAGGACCGCACCTATTCCCCAAAGGGGAAAGCAGCCGCAAAGGCACAAGGAGCACGCAGCTAGCAAGGCTGAGATACCACACAAGTCTCTCCCGAGCCATAAGCCCTCACATGCAGCAGGCATTTCAGCAGGGCTCACTAGCTAGCTCATGGCTGTGCAAGTCTCTTCTCCTGTCTTGCAGACCATTCCCATCCCCACAAGGGAATCCTCACGTGCCCAGGAAGACCCCCGTCACCTCACTGCCTTCTCTACCACCTCTTGCTGCCGCCCCAGGGGGGAGCAGCCTCTTGCCATGTTCCTCTCTAACCCACTACCACACTCTGCCTCTAGCCTGGCTCCATCCCAGCGCGGCTGCTTCGCCCTGGCCTTGCCAATCCACTGCTGCTCGCAACACAGCTTTCCCTAGAGGCCCCTCACAGCGTGCACACCCCCCTCCTCCTCTTCCCTCACCCTTAGAGCCCTGCTGCGGCTCTCCCGGGCCCTCGCCGAGCTGCGCTCAATGTCGTTCCGCAGCACCAGCGTGTAGCACTCCAGGAGCCGGCTGCATGCTTGGGTGGCCAAAACGGAGGCGTCAGCTCTCTTCAGCAGCCTCTTGGCCTTTTCAAAGGGCTTCTGGAACTCGGCCCACTGCCCAAGCCTTCCAAACCTACACCGTCCAGAGAGAAACACACACACACACACACACACACACGTTTTGTAGAGTACTTGATCAAGTACTCTACACCCCAGCGACGGCCGCCTTGTTGGACAGGGCACGGGGGACACGACAGGCCCAGAGCTCCCACCTCCCCTGCCAGAACCACTGCCTGGGCCTCTCGCCAGTCTAAGCACCTCTGTAACTTACCAAAGAGCCAGGGACGAATACAGTCCAAGCAGGATGCTGTTGTGCGAGCTGAGGATGTGGTTTGCTTCGTTCTGCTCAACGAAGCTCCTGCACTCTTCAAATGACTTGTACTCCCAGCCTGTAATACAAATGCATCGCAGAGAAGCAGTGCCGCCCTCCGCTGCCTTGTTTTCCCTCGGGCATTCGTAGCAGGACAAAGCTCAAGCACAGCTGGAGAATTTCTGGGCAGGTAAACCACTCAGAGAGCAAGCAAAACCAAACAGGAACAAGGCAAGGGCTGGAGTTCTAGCCTAGCTCCTCAGGGCTAGTCAAGCGCCACACAAATATCTATTCCCTTTTCTTCAGCAGCTTTCGAGCGCTGACAGACACACGCTGCCATTGACCAGCAAGCGACAGCCACTCCATAGCGTAGGCTGTTAGATGCCTCCTGGTCAGGCACATCCCCCAGCACTGCTATGCCCGCCTCCCCAGGAGCCAGAGCAGAGCGAGCCTGGGAAGAGGTTTCAGAAAGGGGAATCTCAAAACACGGGAAGCAAAGAGGGAAATTGCCAGCATTTTGAAATCACTCTGGGATCACCTGTAGAACATGCAAACAAAGACAGGGGAGGCAGGAAAGACAGACAAAGACACACCCAGAGCCAAAGAGCCCGGGACTCGGCCCAGGAAGTGAAAGCGTGGCTGGAGGCTCTGGCGTCCGTGTTGTAGCAGGAGAAAAAGCATCTTTGCAAGCCTCCTGGCTCTCTGGGGCCCTCCTCACTGAGCACTTACCAGCGTAAAGCAACAGGTCTAAGCAGCAGGAGAAGAAGTATGCCTGCCCAATGATGCTGTGCTCTGCAGCCACCTGCTTCTCGAGCCTGCGCAGCACTTCCTCACATTCTGGGTACCTGCGGAGGAACACAGCGAGCCTCCATGGAGCCTCTCCGCGGGGTGGGATCCCAGTCACCACCTCCGGACGCTCCCCGCTCCCCTTCCCATCATCCCGCTCTCCCTGCGCTGCTCTTTCTGGCATCGCCATCAGAGGTTCTCCATCAGACAGTTGTTCATCTTTTGGCAACAAGTCTCCGGAGAAAGGCCTCAGGGACCCCGGCCCAAACGGCAAGCCCCGGAGCAAAACTCAGGCATCCTTCCCATGCAAGCCAGTGCTTTCCCATTGGCTCAGCAGCAGAGCTACTCACCTTTCCATCAAAGTCTTTGTCAGGAAAAGCAGGCCAAAGAGCACGCACAGCTCCCCACTGCCCTCCGCACTCGCCCACATGACGCGTTTGCTTCGGAAACTGCTCCTCTCGAGACCTCCCCCTGGACGACTGCCGTCTCGGGCACCGGTGCCGCGTGGCATGGAAAGGCCCGCGTCCACCCAACCAAACATGGCTAGCGCCCCCAACACAACGAGCGCCTCCCTGCGCTAGGCTCGCTCCTAAACCAGGCCTGGGAATTGCCTGCGGCAAGCGCTACCTGGCAAGGGCCAGAACCGAGCCAGGAACTGTTCCAGCAGTTTCACAGCACACACTCACGCTCCCCAACAGCCAGCCACGGTCCTTGGCATTGTTTAATTTACCAGCGTCCATACAGCCAGCGAGTATCCAATAAGAAACCAAGCAGCCCTCTTTGCTGCGCGCAGAGAATGACACAAGAAGGATCTCAGGTGGCCCCCCGACCCTGCGCAACCAGCAGTCTGTCCCGCAGCAGCATTACCTCATCTGCAGAAAGAGCGCCGCAAAGAGCGTGGCGAGAACCTCGCAGTCCAGGTCGGGCTTCTCCAGCTCCATCCACAGGCTCTTGGCGCGATAGCCTGCCAAGAAAACAAGCAGGCTCGCACAGGCTCCCTCTGCGGAGATGCCTTCTCGCAGGCAGCGGGGGCAGTACGTACCTACGTCGACAGAGAGGGGCAGATTCCCCAGGCTGAGGTTCAGATGGCTCAGGGCCTGGGCAAATTTGGCGGCCTTTAATACCCCTCCTCCAAAGAGCTCGACGTCAGAGCTAAGCTGGATGGCCGCCCGCCCGTACTGCAGCCACTCTTCCTGGCAGCCCAGGTCCTGGCAGCACCGCGCATATTCCATGTAGGACAACAGGATCTAAAACGGTCCAGACAGGAGACTGTACAAGACTGAATGTCGCCAGGGTGATTCTCTGGCCTAGACGGCTCAGGGCAGAAACCCAACGGCCAGGTTCTCTCTTCTCTTCTGCTCTCAGGGCTCTCACCCCTACGACAAACGGTTCTTAGGACTGCCGCTGCTAACTGCGGCCGTGGCGAGACGAGGGCCCCAGCGGGGTGCTGCCTTCAAGCCACAACCAGCCCAACGCTTACAACGGTGAAACAAACGCCATGAGAGCGACTACCAAGAAGAAGAGCAACGCACGTCTGCTGGAAGTTTGTAAAGCAAAGTTCAGGGACGGGTACCACTCCGTCGCGTTTGGCCTCTTCTTGCCGCCCCGGGCAGACCCTGCTGGTACTCTAGGCGGGCCAGGGGAAAGGAGCTATGTCAGAAACGCGTCTGCTGCCGCAGAGAGGAGGCACTCACGTGACTCGCATCCTCAGACTCCTCGGCCGTGTTGACCTTCATGAGCGCTGCCAGGCGCGACAGCCTCCGGCCGCTGGAAGTGCCCTCCAGGCTGAAGAGCTGCCGCAGCAAGGAAAGGCAGTGGCTCTGCCGGAACAGCCAGGGCAGCCTCTCCCTCCTGCCACACAAGAGAAACCGCTGGGCCACAGCCACTAGCTACACAGTGCCAGGTCAGGCAGGGCCAGGGGAAGCAGGGCGACAGAGGAGGCAGCTGCACCTGCTCCCAGCAGGGCGGCAGCTGATGCAGGCCGGGCTGCAGGCATGGAAGCGGCAGAGCCAAGAAGCACCACCGGGGAAAGATCGCTGCTGGCGAGAACGGGTTGGCACTACAGCCCAGGGAGGGCGAAGCAAAGCCGGGCACCGCGAGGGAAAGGCTTGTTCTACGGCAGCCTTGCACCTGGCTGCAACCCCCGAGCTTCCTCATTCTCACACCTCCCCTCCACTTACCCCTCCATGCCCACGTCCTGCTCCTCCCTGCCGGCTCCCTTTCCTCTGCAGCCTGTGCTCCCTGGGAACATCTCTCTGCTCTCACCCCCACCATCCCCCACAAGGCAACACGTGCCCGCTCCCCCCACCCAGGAGCCTCCAGGTCCCTCAGCAGCTTTCCCCATGCTAACACCTATGCTCAGGGAAAGTCTGGGCTTAAGCCGAGGCAGGTGTGGGCCTAGGTGCCCGGCACCACGCAGGAAACGCCTCTTCCTTCCCTTCTCTTTCCCTTCGGCTTCTTACCCTGCCTCTTGATGAAGGGAGGACTCTTTGTTCTTCCTGTGGGAGGCACGCTCTGACTTCTCCAGCAGAAACTGGAAGACGACGCCAGCTGAGGTGAGGGGCAATTTTCTCTTCAGCAGGCTCAATGCCTTCCTGAGCGTCTTCTTTGCCAGCTCCATGCAGCCCATGTTGTAGCAGACCTGCACAGGAGAAGGCTTCTTCAGACAGTCCCAAAGGGCTCCGACTGAGCACGCACCACATTTCAAGGCTCTGCCTCAACCGAGGCCGAGGGCCTCGACCGCTTTTGGCCGGAGGCTGAAGCGCTCACAGGAAAGGCTGCTGGTAGCGGCCGTGCCTCAAAATGCCAGGCCTATCGCCGCTGCCGCCACCCCCCACAAAGGCGTCCAACTCCACCCACCAGCAGAGCCCTCAGAACCTCCCCGGCACTTTACCTCCCCTTTCAGGCTCAGGAAGGTGGCTTCTTCAAAGCAGGCAAGCACATCAGCTTTCTCAGCCGCTGAGCTCCTCACGACCTCTGCTTTCTTCAGGTTCATAAAGGCCTTGGAACAAGCACACAGAGAGCAGGTGAGCGTCGGTGCAGAGCCTGCATCCAGCCCCATCGTTCCCAGTTGCCTCCAGCAGCTCTCTGAGGAGGGCACGCATCTGCCCCTGGCGATGCCCACCCTAACACAGCCCACGGGCACGAGTGCTCCTTCGCACCACCTCCTGGCGCGTGCGCCTTGTGCAAAGGTCCTGCTTCTCTGCCCCGCCTCCCTTGCCCCAGGAGAGGCAAACGGGGGGGAGAAGCCTGGCTCTGACGCCAGCGGTTCAGCCCCAAGTCCCCACAGAGGCACGTCCTAGTGCAATGGCAAAATCGGCTTGCCCAGGACAAGGCAACTGAGAGGCCTCCTTGTGCAGTGGGCTCCGGCAAGCAGGGCGACTCACCAGGTAGTTGTCGGAGACGTGCAAGTAGGCAGCCGCGCACTCCAGCAGGTAATAAAGGGCTCTGCCATCGTTGCCCATTGCCATGTGGTGGTGAGCCAGCGGCACAAGCACCAAATCCACAATGGCCCTGCATTCACAGGCACACGCGGCACCGGGCGTCCCTTTGGCCTTGCTGGGCACCGTAGCTACGCGTTCCGTCCTGGCCAGAAACTGCTCTGCCGCTCTACTCAGAGACAAAGATCACGCAGAAAGACGACGCACGCTAGCATCACCTATACCGCTCCGTCTGCCTAGACTAACAGCATATTCTAGCGCAGCACAAGCAAGGCCCTGTGCACACGCGCGTCATACGGGAGCGCTGGGTTTCACAGCCTTCCCAGGCGTGCAGAGGGCTGGCCGCTTATTCTTTCAGCCCCCCGCATTCACAACCACAGTTTCCCAGCAGCGTTCCACATTACAGTTGACACGGGCGACCCCCGAGTGGCCTGGCTCCCCCCATCCTTGCTCCGTCTTCCCCCTGTGCTCCTCCCTCCCTTCCGCTCTTGCCTTCCCTCCTCGCTCGAGAGCTGTGGCTCTGCCCTGACTGCAAGCCAGTACCACTCACTAACACAGCGCTTGGGCGCAGGATTCGTTTTCTTCCACTGCAGCAACGTCAACCCGCGCGCGCTGAGCAGTCTTCTCGCGCGCCGTAGCCCCAGAGCCCAAGGCGAGCGGGGCCAGGCAGGGCAAAACGGGGGCGAGGAGCAACATCGCCCCTTTCAAGCCCTAGCAAACTATTTGGCTTTAGCGGTAACAAGATCCACGAGGGCGCGATGCTGTTGGTGCCTTTGCTGACCCTGCTCTGGAGCAACGCTGCTCTTGGCCACAGGGAGGAAGTCAAGCAGGCCTTTCTGCCACCTTCCAGCAGCCCCCCTGCTCCCGCTGGCTGCTTTGCCCCTGCACACCTCGCAACATTGCTCTCCTACAGCTAGGAAGGCAGGGCTGGCTCCGCCCTAACGTGACCATCGTCACCCTGATCCCACTGGCTTCCTCCAAGAGGCTCATCTCCAGGGCCACCCCATCCCAGCTCCCACCCAACAGGCCAGCTCTTTCCTGAGCTAGAGTCACAGCCAGCAGGCACAACTGCAAACTCCACTTGCCCCCTCTGCAGACCCTGAGCCCGCTGACTTCCCAACGTAACCAAAACCTACTCTCCTCACCGAAAAGTCTCCTCCAAGAAGCTCTTCTCTTTCTGCAGGGCTTTTGCAGTACCTGGAAACAAAGCACGAGTTAAACGCTTCCTCACCTCACACGCGGGAAGAGCTGCATCTTGCCATGCTCCATCCGAAAGGGGAGGAGAGCAGAGTCAAAGGGACCGACGGCAGCTCTCTTCCTGGCCTCTTCCCCCGAGAGCTGCCTTCCCGGCAGGGCTGTTACGTTTTGGGCAAGCGTAGCACACCCACCAGGAAAGGCGCCTCAGCCTGCGGGGCCGGGGGGTGCACCGCAAGGCTCTTGTCACTGCAAGGACATGGGCTGCTCTCCGGTCATTCCAGGGAAACGCAGGAGGGCGTTCCGGGGCACAGAGGCTCTACGCTGTGCCCACAGCATGGCTCTGCTGGTGCAGCTGGCCTCAGTGGAGGACTAAGCTAGTCTCAGGGAAGCCTCTCCCCTCTGCTGACAGCATCCCTAGGCTTCAGCAAAACGCTTCTGCGGACGGCGCTTGAGACAGAGCAGCGCTTCCATTAATTGCGCAAGCACAGTGCGGAGGGCCCAGGCTCCAAAGCACGGCAGCTAGCATACCCGGAGTGGCACGGAGCTCATCCCTCTTCAACTCCTCCTTTCTGAGCAGGGAGGCCTCCCAGCTGGACGAGCAGCGTTCGCTGGCACGGTCGTCGCAGCTCTCTGCCTCCCGGGCGCTGCCGAGGGCCAAGCGGTGGAAGGCCACAAAGTCCCCTCCGCCGCAGCACTGGCACTTGTGCGCTTGCCTCTCCAGGAAGGCCGCGCACTTGCGGTGCATGGCCACCCTCTGTCCCTTGGGCCACAGCTCGTAGGCAGCCTCCCGCAGCAGTGGGGCGCAGAAGGTCAGGACGCCAGACTGCAGCCTCGCGGTCTTCTCGGTCTCGCCCCAGCACCGCTTCTGGGCACCTGAAAGGCAACGGGGCTTCACATCAGCCACAGCTGGGGCCACAGCCGGGGGACGAAAGACAGGCCTTGGCGTGGATCCTTGGCAGGAAACCAGCGCTCCTGCACTCGGAGCCTCGCAGCGCTAGGGTGAAAGGGACCCGTTTGCCTTGCCGACACCAGCACAGCCTGCGCAACAGGCTACTGCCCTGCGCTCTCCCTCCCAACGCACAGCCTTCAGCTGCACTCCCGCAAGCAGCTGCCGAGGCTGCTGGCAGCAGAAGCAAGGCCGGCCATTTGGCCCATTACACACCACCGGAGGGGGCAGTGCAGCGTGCCCTGGCGAGCCCCGCCAGGCACACAGCCGGGAGCAGCAGGAGCCTACCACACTCCCGGGGGCGCATTATCACCACTTACCGCTCTCTTCCTCCAGAGAGGTGGCGGGCCCCTTGGTGGGAACACTGCTGCCTTCTGG
The DNA here is from genome assembly GCF_040807025.1 of Struthio camelus. Classification (NCBI taxonomy): domain Eukaryota; kingdom Metazoa; phylum Chordata; class Aves; order Struthioniformes; family Struthionidae; genus Struthio; species Struthio camelus. Next base: position 584,082 of record NW_027182714.1, read on the forward strand.
CACCTTCCCAGCATTCAGCCACTTCAAGATGTTGCCTCTCACCAGGACATTCAACGCCTTGTTCATCTTGGTCCTGGTCCACCTGGGAAGGAGGCGTAACAGCAGCTCGGTGGTAAACGTCGGCCCGATGACGGCTGCGCACTTCAAGACCATCCGCTCCGAGGGCTTCATGCTGTCCACCTCAGCCAGCGCAATCCCTGTCAAAAACAAGCCACAGCTCTCTCTCTTGCCCCCTCCCAAGCCTGAGGCTGCCGAGGCTGCCTTAGCTTCCCCACACCAGACGCTACATTTGTAGCCTTCTTTCCTAGGGACCAAACCCCTTGGGCAGTCGCAACCCAGTGCACACAGACACCCAGCCTCTCTCTAGCCCATGCCCCGGGAAAGAACCTCCGTGCAGCCGCCAGCCGCCGCAGCGGGGCTCGGCCCCTCACCTTTCAAGGTGGAGGGAAGCACGATGCTCTGCAGGTTCACGTCAGGTCTGATGGTGCACACCCTGCGCTCCTTCCCCGCGCTGGAGCTCCAGGAGGCTGCGGCAGGGGAAGCCTCCGTTACAGAAGCTGAGCGGAGCAAGAGAGCAGCGTAAAGCGATTTTCAAAGGGAGACGATTCAGGCCGTCACCTCCTGCTTGCCCTCCATCTTCCACCCTTTAGCATTCATCCCCCCCCGGGCAGGTCTTACAGCAGCTGGGCCCTGCGCTCCGTGGCAGCATAAATCCACCGCGCGGCTGCACCCAAGGAACACTGCAGCCACGCCACTCTCCGCCCTGCTCCACAATAACCGCCCCCGTTCATGCTGCCTCCAGACAATACCAGGGCTTAGCTCAGTGCCAGGGAGCGTCTCTTCCCCTCCTTTGCAATTTTCTGCCCCGTCCGCATTGCTTCGCCCCACAAAGCCACCCAAACTCCCCAGCCTGTGCTTAGGCTAGCCCAGCAGCAAGGCATGCAGGAGCCCACGCCTGAGCCAGGCCAAGGCCTCTACTGCTGCAACACCAGCCTGGGCCAACTTCACAGGGGAAGCCCAGGGCAACAACGCGCTCTGGAAGATGCGCCACAGCAACCAGGCCGTCAGCCACAACGGCGCTTACTGAAGAGGCTCTCCCACTTGTCCTCCATTTTCTCGCCCTTCCGCAGCAGGTGGAACAAGAGCATGTCGCGGCGCTTAAGGTCGCTCAGCAGTTCCTCGCAGTAATATGGGATCCCGTAGCTTCTCTGCATCAGGAACCTGGAAAGGAGCAGATCCAGCAGGGACTGACACAGGCAAAGCAAGGTGGGACACGTTTCAGACCAGCCTCTTTGCCACAGCTACACCTCCCTTTTGAACAGGCCAGCACTCCCACTGCCTTTGGCATCTGAGCTGCCCGGAAGATACAGCGGTTGCTGGAACGCGCAGGAAAAGAGTCGCGCGCAGTGCCCAAGGCACAGAGCTGCAAGCCTCGTCTCTCCTGGCCCCAACAGCCTAGATGCTCTCCGGCACCAGTGAGAGCCTCGGCCCCAGCAACAAATCGCCCCCCACTGCCCCACCACGTTCGTTCCCTCCTGCCCTCTGCAGCGGGTCAACCCCTCGCGAAGAGCTCCGAGGCCCCGCCTGGGACTTACGTCTCTAGGGCCCTGGGCACGCTGACAACTCCCAGCTCCCGGCAGGCTTTCTGCACAACAGCTGAAGCTTTCAGCTCTCCCAGATGAACGTGGGTCGTTTGCTGCAACTTCATGATGTCTGCTGCAGCTTCGCAGAGCCTCTGTCTTCCGTAGCGAGCAGGAGCAAAGCCCATGACCACAAAGAGCGGGACATCTCTGAGCACATGCGACATAACAGCCCAGGAGGCAGAGTCGATGTAGTGCGCGTTGTCGATGACAAACAGGACAAGCTCGTCTTCAACGATCTGAAACAAGCACGTTGGTCTGGGTGGATTCTGAGGGATTCTCAAGCATCTTCCACAGGACAGACTTTGGCCGGCCTCTCCCCACACAGAGGACGCGCAGAAGTCGCTCTCCTCTCCCCAGCTACCTCTTCGTTCGGAATCTCACCCGCTCTTCCGTGCTCCGAGACTCTTAAGCTCCCTCGGGCACGGTGGCACGGAAAGACACCGTTCCTCCTCCTCCGGAGCACATGCCCTCCAACTTCACAGGAGCAAAGTTATCAGGGGGCATGGCACGCGGAGTTTAGCCTCTGCAGGGCAATGACTCCGGTACACTGTCCTCCCACCAGCTCCCACCACTCTCCTGCAGAGCCCTCAGCCTGCGGCCTTGCTTTCCTTCTCTGACCCAGGATGGGGAGAACGGCTCACCTTCTGTAGCAGTTTCTTGAAAACCAACCCCAATTCCGTTGTCCTTTGAGCGCCGCTCATCTTGGACACCTTCTCCGACAGGGGAAACTGGCCAGAAAAGCAGAGTCACAGAGAAACAGCCTTTCAGGGCGGTTCAGCACACCTGCCCACCACGCAAGTCCAAGCGAGCAAAACGCCTCTGCTGCCCTCAGCATCTTACCTCTCCCCCCACACAGTGGAGAGGAGACGCAGCGCGCACGTCACCGGGAGCCTACAACGGAGGCCCTCTGCTGAGGGTCTCTGGCAGAGCTCTTGCAGGGAGGCATGAGGGGGGGAGAAGAGCTTCTTCCCTCGCCGTGGCAATCGCGCGAGGGAGCAGGCTGCTCACGCACCAGTGAACTCAGCACCAGCTCATCGGCCCCCTCTCAAAGCCTCTCTGCAATGCCCTTTCCAGGCTGCTGAGCAAGACACCAGGAACTGCCTGCAGCAGCCTGGCACCTGCACTCACCCCTAACAAGGAGCCCCCTCGCCCCCCTCTTTGGACCCACAAACAGAAGCCCAGCCTGTGCTACCCTCCTGCTACTCCCACCACGGAGCTAAGCCCACTCCCCAGCACGGTGTCCCAACCACAACAGCCACAGGACGGCTCACAAGCAGGCCTTCGCCACGGCCACAGAGGCCTCTCGCTCTCACCTTAACGACGAAAGGCACATTGAGGAGGCAGTAGCTGCTCTCTTCCACCAGCCCTTGGAGCTTTTCCTGCAGGGCGAGCTCTCTGGCACTGCACGATTTACAGGCCTGCAGGCCCATGGCCACAGCCAGCACCATGTGCATGGCAGAGTAGACCTGCTTCAGGTTGAGCTCCAGCGCTTCCACAGCCACTACCCTGCCATGCAGAAGCAAAAGGCACTGAGATTCAGAGAGGGACCCAAGCAGCCGCAGGCTTCTCACACTAAGCTCTAGGGGAGAGGCGGAATCCAGGGCCACTTGGGTTTCTTCTCTTGGCTCCGCAGCTACGGCCAAAAGCCCTGACTGAGCTCGGGCTCTACTTTGCTTGGGGCCTGGCCCAAAGAAGGAAGCTCAACAGCAGTGGCTCCAGCAGCCACCTCTAGCTCCCTCAAGAGGCAGCAGGAGGGCACGCAGCTGCTCCTCAGCAGCAGCTCCTGCAGGCCTTGCAGGGATGCTGCAGTCCAAGGGCCACGCACCCGGGCAGAGGGCAGAGGGGCTCCACTAGCCCACGGACATCAGCGGCTGGGCAGCGAAAGCGTTCCACAGCTCCCGGTCAGCAACACTCACCTGAGCCCAGCAGCCTGGCCTAAAGAGGCAAGCTCCGTAAGTAAATGGCTCTTTCCAGAGCCCGTCACGCCCTCAAACGCCATGATGTGGCTTGCTTTCTTATCCACATAGGCTTTCAAGTAACTTTCAAAGAGGGCAATCTCCTCCTCCCGACCTGGGAAGGCAAACAAGAAAGCGACCCGTTGCAGCGAGCTGAAAAGCAAACAGCCGTCGGCACCCTTCTCTCTCGCCGCCGCAGCGGGTCAGTCGGACCCAAGGAAATCTCCTCCCCGATCCCAACTACGGCCATCCCTTTAGCCCTGAGGCTGTGAGCAACTGCACACTGGAAAGGTCCCGCCACGCTAGCTATGCAGCACGGCAGGGAGCATCCGGCGCACGCCTCACCCTGCTTCCCACCTCTAGCTGCGGCCCAACCCCAAAGACAGGAACCAGCTAGGAGCCAAGGTATGCACCAAACCCTTAGGGCCACGCCAGGCAACGCCATCCCTCGCAAAAGCTTCTCCGTTCCCAGAGCGGAACTAACAGGTACCGACGGCAACAAATTGGCCTTCAGCAGACCAAGGCGTTCTCCACCTACCGAGCAACGGGGAAGAGCTGGGCCTCTCCTTCGTAACATCCATGCCAAACATGCTAGCGGGAGGAAGAGAAAAACAAAAGCCAATGAAGTAGGCAGAAGCTGGAGGACGTAGAGCCACGCGTGGAGCTGAGGGTGCGCTCCCGGGGACCCGCTCTTCTTTCGAGCCGGAGCGAATCCTGCCCACGCTCCCACTGGCCCAGCAGAGAGCGCAAACACCAAACGAGCACTAGCAAAGCTGCAGCCAGGAAGAAGCCCAACGGCCACAGTGGGACACCACACAGCATCAAGACTCGAGCGCCACAGGCCAAAGCCCAAGGAAGCGGAGACACGAGCAAGAAGCCAGGCAGTGCCGCTGGCTAGCACACTGCTGCACCCCGCAGGACAAGCCAAACAAGTCTCTGGTCCTGCCTACTGCTTCCCTGGCCTTTGCTCACAGGCAGCGCTTTCGAGAAGCGGGGCCCTGCAACAGCTGCTGTCAAGGCAAAGACGGGCAAGAAAAAACACTTCAAGCCACGACGTGCAACAGGACGACAAGGGTCACTTCTTGGGCCAAGGCGCCAAGCACCAGGCACCTTGGGCTCGAGTTTTTCTGAAGTTGCAAGGGGACGGCAACGTCAACGTTCCAAACGGCCTCCAAAGAGGATGCCAAACCCTGGCCCAGGGGAACACCTGAACTTTCACCAGGAGGCACTCAGGAACTGAGTCCTGGCCTGACCAAAAGCTTTCCGGGAGCGTCATGCTCGGAAGCAGCTGGGAGAAAACCTCCCTGGGGCAGAATTGCCACTGCGTTAGTCTTGCGCGCAATGGAGCAAGCACAGGGCAGAAAGCACAGCTGGAAGCCGTTTGGACCGGGGCTGCAAGGCCCCTCTGTGCCTACGGACACCTAAAAGCCTTCTCCACCCCTCCGGCATCACTCCCCGTCTCCTTACAGCAGGAGGCACCAGCGTAGGCAGGCCAAAAGCGTACCCGTGCTCTGCCTTTCCATCTTCTCAGCCCCAGCGATGGGAGGGGTGGGCGGGGGCCAGCTCTGCACAACTCCTCTTTGCGGACCAAGACTGGACCCTGTGTGCCACCCTGCCCCCAACCAGCCCGCTCAAACAGGACACTCACGACTTCGCCGACACCCCCAGGTATTGATACACGGGGCCAGGATCGACAACCCCCTTCATCTTTGCCTCCGGCAGCTCCTCGAAGCACCATCGGGGCAGCCTAGAGGCTGCGTACGTCGCTGCGTCACAGGACACCAGCCCAGGGTAGTGCTCCATCAGCCGGGCTGCCAGATTCACCTTCTGGCCAATGACTGCCGCAGAGAGAGAGCACGCATTCACGTACCTATGAAACCAACCCGCTCCACCCTTCACCGCCAACGGCTGCATCACCTCCAGCACAGGCAAGCCCCAAACCGTTGGCAGCACAACCAGCAGGAACAACAAGGCTCTGAGCCTGGTCCCCCGCACCGCAGCGGCGCCCGCTCTGCCTCCCTCATTCCCCACAGGACACAGGCCAAGGCCTCGTCCCAGCCCAGCACATACGGGCAACAGGGTGTTCCCTGCCGCTCTGCCTCTTCCTTTGACACGCTGCTCCGGCTGAACAGACCCAGCCCAGCCACCCGCTCCTCAGCCAAACACCTCGTACCTGTGTATTCGTGCCTCACGTGATGGCCTACGACTCCGCAGAACACCGTCCCGCTGGTAACCCCGACAGACACGGCCCTGACACACACGGAGAGCGACAGGCGTTCAGCAGCGCCCGCGCACAGGCCTGCCTGCCCACCTACCTTCACCCCTTCACCCGGCTCCCCTCGCACCACCTCCCGCCCTGGCAGGGCAGACCTCGGGGACCTGCAGAGCTCCGCAGCGTAACGCCCCCAGGTGAAAGGGGCTCCCGAGAGCAGCCAGGCAGTTTTCAACCCTTCCCCTAAGGCCGCACAGCTGTGACGGGCGGAAAGTCCCTGACTCCAGCCAGCCTCAGCACGCCTCCTCGGCGCGGGCAAGAAGGGCACCTCTCAGGGCACTGTCTCCTTCCTCCCAGGGACAGAGGAGGCCAAGCTAGAGGGCACGTCTCGCTGAGAAACCATCCCTCCCTCCTTCCCCCGCGCAGTCCCAGGCAACGCGCCTCCCCACTCACTCGATTTTCCTAGGCCTCGAGGAGCACGCCTTGGAGATTTGAACAGCGCTTTCCAAGGCGTGAACGCTTTCGTCGGGCAGCTTCTCTCCAGGGAGTCCAAACACGCACAGGAACGTGCAGCCCTGCCAAGGACAGCGGCAGCACAGCTTGGGACAGCGCCTACGGCAAACGGCTCATGCCGTGCGAGTCGAGCCGCTGCCGAGAGCAGCAGAGCTTCAGGGCAACCCCCAGCCAGAGGGTGCTGATCCCAGCGCCGAGGCAGAGCTGCTTCTCCTTTCCCTGCTGCTCAGTAGACCGAGAGAGCCACTGCCCTCTCGTTTGCTGCCCACACTTTTGCGGGGTGGGCTCCTCCCCCACACTCACTTTATCAAACATGGAGATTTTGTTGATCTCGCCCTTGTGAGGACGGATGATCTCCAGCATCATCACGCTGCTGTCCTGGATAGCCTTGCAGATCTGCGTTAAGTTGACATCGGCAGCAAACTGCAGCTTGACAAAGAGGCAGGTGACCGGCCGTAGCTCGGACAAGTAGTCCAGGGGCTGTCTGTCATCAATCTGGAAGACGAGAGCAGGACACCTTCAGCAGCCAGCTCTCCCCGAGAGCGGACTGCCCCCAGCAAACACCAAGCAAGAGCCCCCACGTGGGCAGCAGCACGCGCTCTCAGCGGAAGGAATAACTCCTCCCCTCGGGGCAAAATAAACACAGCTCCCGGCAGCTGTGGCCATACCTTCCTCAGAACAGATGCGGGGACGTACTTCCGCAGCAACTTCCCCAGAGCATGCCGAGGGGCCAGGGAAACAGCAGGCCTCAGGATGCCTAGGGAAGGAAAATCCAGGCGGTCACTGGCAGGCTGGCACTACGAGCCTGCCTAGGGAAAAGCAGTTGGAAAGCAGGGGCTGGCACTGGAACTCAGGGAGAGAAAGTCTCCTCCAGTTGCACATTTCTTCCTCCTGCAGGTGCTCAGCCAGAGCAGGCCCCTGGAAGCAGGGGGAAGCAGCGAGTGCCTCCGCTGAAGCGCACCAGGGCCAAAGGCACAAATGCTGACTGCAAGGGGGAGAGGGCAGAGGGCGTTCCTCGCTGGCCCCTGAACAAGCCCGCCCCCACCTTTCTGGGCAGCCACAGAACGTCATGAACACGGGCCTCACCTGACGCCTCAGGAGAACTGTAGTTCAGCTGGGCTCGGGTAAACTTGGAGAAGATGTCTTCGCGTTCCGACAGAGACATCCGTTCCATGCCTGTAACCTAAAGGCACACAGTACAAAAACGCGTCGAGGACAGCTCCAGGACCCACAGAGGACAGTACCCGTTGAGGCAAACTCTTCCAGCGCCTCCTGACCCCCTCTTCAAAGCCACCCAGCAGAATCCAGAGACAACCCTGAGACAAAACTGCTCCCCAGCAGCTACTGCTCCCCACCTACGGGAGCACCTCTACACCTAGAACTCCCTCCACGCGCGTCTCCTCGCCCTTCTCACACCTTCCTCCCTCACAGCCACGTCCACGCCCAGGCCCTCAGAATTGCTCCAGAGGCCGTCCCACCCACCTTCACAGCGCTTTGGCCTTTAAGTCTCTTGGTCTTGATCTGGTTCCGGTTACAGAGCTCCCAGCAGCTGGGTGACAGGATCACGTCACTTGCATTGGCAAGGTTTTGGGCCTGCCACACTTCACCCACGGCCTGGCCAAGGATCAGGAAGTGCTGCTGCTTTTTGTCTCCAACAGTCAGGAGGGACATATGCCCTGCAGAGATCCCTGGTGAGAGACAAGCACAACTGATGCAGAGAGCATTTTTACCTCCACAGCCCGCCACAGCTCAGCTCCTCCCAGGCCAACTTTGAAGCTCAGCCCTGGAGCCAGGCTCTTCCGCTCAACTGCTTCGAGCGCAGGCGTCCCACTTGATGGATTCAGGATCGATCGTGGCCGGGGAGGGGGTCCTAATCAGGGGCCCCACACCGGCACGTTGGCCAGCCACCGGCTCACTTTGCATGCAGGCAGCTCGTGAACGCCTGCCTGAGAACGCGCAGCAGCCTAACGCAGCACTCCCCGTACCTATCTTCAGTCGGAGCTTCAGACCCACGTCCGTCTCACGGATCCTGTACTTCTCCTGGATTTGCTGGCTACACTGCAGCACCAGGCTGATGGTGTCTCTCAGCTGCGCGTGCTTTGCTCTCCACAGCACCAGCACAGCATCCCCTGGGGAAAGCGAGGGGACAGGGACGGCTCTCGTGACACCTGACGCTCCCTGACCTGCACCCACCGGCCGGGACAGCGGAAGCCAGCAGGCGTGCCAGGGAAAACGCGTTTGGGTGAAGGCATCCTCCTCAACTACAGCACCCTGGCCACAGGCACACCTCCCCCTCTGCCCCGCCAGCTACAACTGCAGCCACGCCGCCAGGGCCCGGGACGGCAGCTCCCCCTGGGCACCTGCGTGCCAGCAGAGCCACCCCTCGGGGCTCTGCCGGCTCGCGCCTCTGTCTCCCCTCTCCCCTCGCACTCGTCTGCAGCTGCAGCAGACAAGGCCACGTCTCTTTTACGCACACGTACCTGCAAACTTCAAGATGTCTCCACCAAAAGCCAGCAGCTCTGCAGACCAAAAAAAAAACACAAGAAGAGCTGCAGCTAGGCCTTCTTCAGGAAGGCCGCAGGACAAGCCGCTCTGCTCAGACAGCAGCACAAGAGCAGTGGTGCTTTGGGGGCACAACTTAGCAAACGTAGCAGCTACACTGCTCACAGGGACCACAGCCCTGGGACCTACGCTACTGTGCCCTGTGACAAGGCCCCAGGGAAGGCAACGCACACTTTGGTCAGCGCCCCCATCCCCAGCTCATTTGGGCACTAACACTGGCTAGATGCCCCCGCTCCCCCCTGCGCCCCAACACCAGCAAAATCTTCCTCCATCACTGAACAGCGGTCACTCCACAAGCCCAAGGGTGGGTGCTGAGAAAGCGGGCACCTCCTTAGTCTTTGTGGGGAGCAGAAAGCACCTGCCAGAAGAGCCCAGCTGCTCTCGGCGGCTCTCAGCCCCATAGGAACCCCCAGCCCGCGCAAGGAGGAGGCGGCGGCGGCAGCAGCAGCAGCAGCAGCAGCAGCAGCAGCAGGCTGCCCAGCACCTCCCTCTCGTCGTGCCCCAATCCCACACAGTCCTGCAGAACGGCACTTACCCTCCAAAATGTCACCCATGTAGCGATTGAGGGTTTGCGTTACCTCATCCGCACCCCGCTCTATGCTGATGCTCTGGCTGAATTTCTCTGTCAGAGCAGTGAAACCTGCAACAGGGACACACAGGCACAAAGAAATCAGGACGCGTCTACAGGGCCAAAGGACCTGGCACTTTCCACGTCGCTTTCAGCCAGCCAAGGGAACCACGCTCCGGGAGAACCCAGGCGCGCCCCTGACAGCAGCCACAGCCCTCTAATTCCACCCGCGCTTCTGAGCGCTCGCTGACGGGCGCCTTCCCCATGCTCACACCCACCCGTTACGCCTAGCTCCTGCACTTGGCTGCCACCCTCCAGCGCGTCCCCCGGCTGCCTCCCCTCTTGCCTACAGCCAGGCAACACCCTGAGCTAGAAAGCCCACGAGGCCTTTGCCAACTAACGCAGCACCTGGCCAGCCAGCTCCTCTGCGCAGCAGCTGCTCCTCCAAGTTTGCCCTGACAAAGACTAACAAGGGGGAGGCAAGGCAGCCAGGCCTCCTCTCCCAGGCCTCCATGAGCCAGAGCCTGGCCCACCTCACACCTCCCCAAAGCTCCAGAGAGAGCACTGCAGGCAACAGCACGGGCCCAAGCTGCTGCTCCGGCAGCCTCAGGGCTCCCTAACGCACGCTGCTCTGAGCAGACGGCTGACCACAAGCAGGCCGCAGGGCTGCTGCCAGCAAAGACCACCCCCGGGCTGTGACCTCAGCTACGTCCGAGCGCTACTTCCCCAAAGCGGAAGACCTCAGCGGCAAACGACATCTCCTTTGACCCCTTCTCTACCACAGGCGGGACGACCAGGGCTCCAAAAGGCCCGCTAAGTCCCAGCGGCTCGGGTCAGGGACTCCTCCTCAGTGCCCGCCCTTCATAACGCTTTGACCCACCTGACACATCAGCAAAGAGCAGCACTCCATGGAAGTTCTGAACGCAACGGTTCTCCTGCTTCAAGTCCTCAGACAAAAGCAGGTCGGGGACGTAAGCAGCTACTTCCCCCAGTTCTGAGCAGTGCTTTGACCTTCGCTCCCAGGCACAAGACATCGTCAGCGCCCTGGGGTACCTGCGGTACCTCAGTACAAGACGACCCACCGTGCCCACCAGGGAGGACGACCAGACACCACTGCACAGCGTTGCGCACTGGCCTTTGGGAGGCGCGGCTGGCCCTCTGTCACCAAGGGGCCGGGGGAGGTCACAGTCGGCTCACAGTGACATCGTCCGCGTGTCATCATTTACCTGTCCACTGTCGCCTACGCTGATCCGGCTAACAGTGACAGCCTCGGCAAGGCACCGCTTACCCAGCAACTGCCGGGAAGCTGCCCCCCGCTCCCTCCCTACGCCGAGCCGGTTGCTCAGAGGTGGCTAGCGCGACGCAGTTGTCTCCCGTACAGAGCTGAAGGAGGCTCGCACAGCGACTGACCTCCACCCGTGGCCGAAACAGCAGCTGCTTCCCACGTTCCCAAGCGCAAAGGGCCTAACAGACGTGCTGACAGCCAGCAGCCCAGGCTTCCCCAAAAGCACGGCCACTGCAGCACGCAGCGGGACATTTCCGGGGCTGCTCGGAGGACTTGTATTTCTTTGCAAAAAGAAGTGGGGCTTTCCCGGGGGGGCAGCGGGGGACACAGCCAACCTCCATCCACACGGCTCCTGGGGGAGGCCGGGAGGAGATGGACAGGGCTGGGCCAGGACCACGGCGCACCGACGTATCAGAGAGGGCAAGACAAAGTCCAAAGCCGCAGCAGGAGGCAGCTCCAGGTCCCTGCTCCGAGTGAGAACGCTGTTGTAAACCTTGCATGCCCCAGGGAAACAGAGCCACGCTGGGCACCCTGGCTCACGCACGGCCCTCTGCCTCCAGGCAGGCAAAGGCAGCTCCCCGTCCACCTTAGCCGCTGCCCCGAGCCACACAACTGCTGCCACCAAAGCAGCAGCACTGAGGAGAGCCGGGCTCTACGGGGGACGAGGGCTAGCAGCCCAGGCCGCGCTCCGCGCGCGCCAAAGCTGCCCTTCTCCCCAGTCGCTCAGAGGAGCAGCTGCACGAGTTGGCGTGCCTGCCACACGGTGACACTCAGCGGCTGCTTGCCCAGGCAGCCTCCAGTGTCCCTCTCGGACTGTGCCTCTCCCTCAGGCAATGGCCAGGCGAGGGAGCACCAGCCCCTCCCAGGCCTGGGGGACCAGGTGCTTTAGACAAGCCTGTGCCCTTGCGCTGCTGACCTCAAACAGCAGAGCACTTGACAGCAGAAACCAGCCTGCCTTCTTTCCTGCTGCCTCAGCACTCAGAGAGAGGCTACCAAGATGGTCTCTCTTCTTGCCTCCAGAAGGCTCCCCCTGCTGCCTCGGGGCCCACCAAAGTCTCCCAAGCAAGCACAAGTCACTTGCACCCAACACACACAACTGCAACCTGCTGGCGACAGCCAGGCACACACACCGAGCCAGGCCCAGGTTCGGAACGCTGCTTGCCAGCCCAGCTCACACGCTTCCTCCTTCCTCCTTCCCACGAGGCAGGCAAAGCGGTCACCCGTACGGGAGACTGACGATGCAGGCCGACCGAGCAGGCTTGCTCTGCCTCCTCAGGAAGAGCGCGCAGCAGCGTGACGACGCCTAGGCCAACGCTCTCTCTTGCCAGTGAGCAGCAAGGGCTGGCTGCTCCCCAAGGCAAGCTCAGCTGGGAGCTGGGCCGACCCCAGCACAAGCAGCGCCCTCGCCCACAGGGGCATCCCTCTTGGCTACATCTATATGCACACACGTACATCCATTCTCCACTAAGGAGCTCTCATCCGCATCAACCAGAGAGGGCAACAGGATGAGGCCGCTAGTGCTGTTGACTTTTCTGACTAGGGAACACTTCAAACCAGTCCCGCTTCCAGAAAAACACCCTCCCACCCTCCCCACCTCAGCAACCACTTGGCCCTACACCAGGGCCAAGCTCCTCCTGCAGCCGGCTCAAGCGCTTACACAGCGCCACAGGGAACTGCACTAGGGCGAGGGGGAGAGAATTTCTTGCACTGCTTTACAGCCCTCGACTCTTGTGAGCACTAACAACGGGGGTGGTGGCTTCCCCGCCGCCTAGCTTTCCCAATAAACCACAGGCCAGAGACTCTCGTGGCACGCCTTCAGCGTCCTCTTGCTGTGGTCTGTGACTCCATACAGAACGCTGAGATGATGGCAGTGTTTCTTTATTTAACCCCTGGAAGAGCATCCTCGCTCGGCCGTGCTGGCAGCTTCAGCAGGTACCTGCAGCTACAGACTTCAGGCTTTGCTTGCTTCAGCTGGGGAAAACGTGGCGCTGTCTCCAGCCACAAGTCTCCCACGGGGCCCTTGCCAGTGAACCACCGCTCCTGAGGAAAACAAAAGCCCAAGTGAGAGCCGCGAAGAACAGGAGGTCCCCAGAGCCACAGGCGCGGTCCGGGAAGGCAAGCGAGGCCTCTCGCAGTAGCTTCTTCCACCCATCACCCAATTTGCCGTGCTGCAAAAGCCTATCAGGGAGGGCAAGGAGAGGGAACGCAAAGGAAACCTCCTCCAGCCAGGTTCAGGCTGGCTCCCAGAGCTGGCTCAAGGGAGAGGCAGAGATTCCACTCCACCGCTCCTCAGCCCAGCAGAGATGCTGGGAAGGAGCGGCATGCTGCAGCGCCTGCTGCTCCCTCGCGTGTCCTTCCAGCCCCTCCTGAGGGAAGGGCATCGCAGCTGCCACTGCCCTCCTGCTGAGGAGGGCTAGCAGCCCCTACCAGCTCGCCAAGGACTTTCGGCACACGCTCCTGAAGCTCGCTGGGGGCTTTCCCTACGTGGACCTGCCGGAGTACAGTCCGCGCCACCTTCTCCTAGGGCATGCCAAACCTCTGCCCAGGGAGCAACTCAGAGGCAAAGAGGATCCACTTACAGCGCTCATCTCCAGCCAAGTCTTCTCCAGGAGGTTGCCATTCGCCTCACAGGCTTGGAGGCCCTGCCTGAGGCACAACAGGCTCTGGTCTTTGTTACCCAGCATGCAGAAAACGTACGCTTTCAGATGGTAGGCTCTGGGGTAGAAGACGGGGCTTGTAGAGCACCGAGCAAAAACCTCTTCCACAAGCTACCGAGAGAACAACGGAGAGGCACGTCAGCAGAAGTCATCGAGCTGGGCGATGGCTCGGCACTGAGGACCGCACCTATTCCCCAAAGGGGAAAGCAGCCGCAAAGGCACAAGGAGCACGCAGCTAGCAAGGCTGAGATACCACACAAGTCTCTCCCGAGCCATAAGCCCTCACATGCAGCAGGCATTTCAGCAGGGCTCACTAGCTAGCTCATGGCTGTGCAAGTCTCTTCTCCTGTCTTGCAGACCATTCCCATCCCCACAAGGGAATCCTCACGTGCCCAGGAAGACCCCCGTCACCTCACTGCCTTCTCTACCACCTCTTGCTGCCGCCCCAGGGGGGAGCAGCCTCTTGCCATGTTCCTCTCTAACCCACTACCACACTCTGCCTCTAGCCTGGCTCCATCCCAGCGCGGCTGCTTCGCCCTGGCCTTGCCAATCCACTGCTGCTCGCAACACAGCTTTCCCTAGAAGCCCCTCACAGCGTGCACACCCCCCTCCTCCTCTTCCCTCACCCTTAGAGCCCTGCTGCGGCTCTCCCGGGCCCTCGCCGAGCTGCGCTCAATGTCGTTCCGCAGCACCAGCGTGTAGCACTCCAGGAGCCGGCTGCATGCTTGGGTGGCCAAAACGGAGGCGTCAGCTCTCTTCAGCAGCCTCTTGGCCTTTTCAAAGGGCTTCTGGAACTCGGCCCACTGCCCAAGCCTTCCAAACCTACACCATCCAGAGAGAAACACACACACACACACACACACACGTTTTGTAGAGTACTTGATCAAGTACTCTACACCCCAGCGACGGCCGCCTTGTTGGACAGGGCACGGGGGACACGACAGGCCCAGAGCTCCCACCTCCCCTGCCAGAACCACTGCCTGGGCCTCTCGCCAGTCTAAGCACCTCTGTAACTTACCAAAGAGCCAGGGACGAATACAGTCCAAGCAGGATGCTGTTGTGCGAGCTGAGGATGTGGTTTGCTTCGTTCTGCTCAACGAAGCTCCTGCACTCTTCAAATGACTTGTACTCCCAGCCTGTAATACAAATGCATCGCAGAGAAGCAGTGCCGCCCTCCGCTGCCTTGTTTTCCCTCGGGCATTCGTAGCAGGACAAAGCTCAAGCACAGCTGGAGAATTTCTGGGCAGGTAAACCACTCAGAGAGCAAGCAAAACCAAACAGGAACAAGGCAAGGGCTGGAGTTCTAGCCTAGCTCCTCAGGGCTAGTCAAGCGCCACACAAATATCTATTCCCTTTTCTTCAGCAGCTTTCGAGCGCTGACAGACACACGCTGCCATTGACCAGCAAGCGACAGCCACTCCATAGCGTAGGCTGTTAGATGCCTCCTGGTCAGGCACATCCCCCAGCACTGCTATGCCCGCCTCCCCAGGAGCCAGAGCAGAGCGAGCCTGGGAAGAGGTTTCAGAAAGGGGAATCTCAAAACACGGGAAGCAAAGAGGGAAATTGCCAGCATTTTGAAATCACTCTGGGATCACCTGTAGAACATGCAAACAAAGACAGGGGAGGCAGGAAAGACAGACAAAGACACACCCAGAGCCAAAGAGCCCGGGACTCGGCCCAGGAAGTGAAAGCGTGGCTGGAGGCTCTGGCGTCCGTGTTGTAGCAGGAGAAAAAGCATCTTTGCAAGCCTCCTGGCTCTCTGGGGCCCTCCTCACTGAGCACTTACCAGCGTAAAGCAACAGGTCTAAGCAGCAGGAGAAGAAGTATGCCTGCCCAATGATGCTGTGCTCTGCAGCCACCTGCTTCTCGAGCCTGCGCAGCACTTCCTCACATTCTGGGTACCTGCGGAGGAACACAGCGAGCCTCCATGGAGCCTCTCCGCGGGGTGGGATCCCAGTCACCACCTCCGGACGCTCCCCGCTCCCCTTCCCATCATCCCGCTCTCCCTGCGCTGCTCTTTCTGGCATCGCCATCAGAGGTTCTCCATCAGACAGTTGTTCATCTTTTGGCAACAAGTCTCCGGAGAAAGGCCTCAGGGACCCCGGCCCAAACGGCAAGCCCCGGAGCAAAACTCAGGCATCCTTCCCATGCAAGCCAGTGCTTTCCCATTGGCCCAGCAGCAGAGCTACTCACCTTTCCATCAAAGTCTTTGTCAGGAAAAGCAGGCCAAAGAGCACGCACAGCTCCCCACTGCCCTCCGCACTCGCCCACATGACGCGTTTGCTTCGGAAACTGCTCCTCTCGAGACCTCCCCCTGGACGACTGCCGTCTCGGGCACCGGTGCCGCGTGGCATGGAAAGGCCCGCGTCCACCCAACCAAACATGGCTAGCGCCCCCAACACAACGAGCGCCTCCCTGCGCTAGGCTCGCTCCTAAACCAGGCCTGGGAATTGCCTGCGGCAAGCGCTACCTGGCAAGGGCCAGAACCGAGCCAGGAACTGTTCCAGCAGTTTCACAGCACACACTCACGCTCCCCAACAGCCAGCCACGGTCCTTGGCATTGTTTAATTTACCAGCGTCCATACAGCCAGCGAGTATCCAATAAGAAACCAAGCAGCCCTCTTTGCTGCGCGCAGAGAATGACACAAGAAGGATCTCAGGTGGCCCCCCGACCCTGCGCAACCAGCAGTCTGTCCCGCAGCAGCATTACCTCATCTGCAGAAAGAGCGCCGCAAAGAGCGTGGCGAGAACCTCGCAGTCCAGGTCGGGCTTCTCCAGCTCCATCCACAGGCTCTTGGCGCGATAGCCTGCCAAGAAAACAAGCAGGCTCGCACAGGCTCCCTCTGCGGAGATGCCTTCTCGCAGGCAGCGGGGGCAGTACGTACCTACGTCGACAGAGAGGGGCAGATTCCCCAGGCTGAGGTTCAGATGGCTCAGGGCCTGGGCAAATTTGGCGGCCTTTAATACCCCTCCTCCAAAGAGCTCGACGTCAGAGCTAAGCTGGATGGCCGCCCGCCCGTACTGCAGCCACTCTTCCTGGCAGCCCAGGTCCTGGCAGCACCGCGCATATTCCATGTAGGACAACAGGATCTAAAACGGTCCAGACAGGAGACTGTACAAGACTGAATGTCGCCAGGGTGATTCTCTGGCCTAGACGGCTCAGGGCAGAAACCCAACGGCCAGGTTCTCTCTTCTCTTCTGCTCTCAGGGCTCTCACCCCTACGACAAACGCTTCTTAGGACTGCCGCTGCTAACTGCGGCCGTGGCGAGACGAGGGCCCCAGCGGGGTGCTGCCTTCAAGCCACAACCAGCCCAACGCTTACAACGGTGAAACAAACGCCATGAGAGCGACTACCAGGAAGAAGAGCAACGCACGTCTGCTGGAAGTTTGTAAAGCAAAGTTCAGGGACGGGTACCACTCCGTCGCGTTTGGCCTCTTCTTGCCGCCCCGGGCAGACCCTGCTGGTACTCTAGGCGGGCCAGGGGAAAGGAGCTATGTCAGAAACGCGTCTGCTGCCGCAGAGAGGAGGCACTCACGTGACTCGCATCCTCAGACTCCTCGGCCGTGTTGACCTTCATGAGCGCTGCCAGGCGCGACAGCCTCCGGCCCCTGGAAGTGCCCTCCAGGCTGAAGAGCTGCCGCAGCAAGGAAAGGCAGTGGCTCTGCCGGAACAGCCAGGGCAGCCTCTCCCTCCTGCCACACAAGAGAAACCGCTGGGCCACAGCCACTAGCTACACAGTGCCAGGTCAGGCAGGGCCAGGGGAAGCAGGGCGACAGAGGAGGCAGCTGCACCTGCTCCCAGCAGGGCGGCAGCTGATGCAGGCCGGGCTGCAGGCATGGAAGCGGCAGAGCCAAGAAGCACCACCGGGGAAAGATCGCTGCTAGCGAGAACGGGTTGGCACTACAGCCCAGGGAGGGCGAAGCAAAGCCGGGCACCGCGAGGGAAAGGCTTGTTCTACGGCAGCCTTGCACCTGGCTGCAACCCCCGAGCTTCCTCATTCTCACACCTCCCCTCCACTTACCCCTCCATGCCCACGTCCTGCTCCTCCCTGCCGGCTCCCTTTCCTCTGCAGCCTGTGCTCCCTGGGAACATCTCTCTGCTCTCACCCCCACCATCCCCCACAAGGCAACACGTGCCCGCTCCCCCCACCCAGGAGCCTCCAGGTCCCTCAGCAGCTTTCCCCATGCTAACACCTATGCTCAGGGAAAGTCTGGGCTTAAGCCGAGGCAGGTGTGGGCCTAGGTGCCCAGCACCACGCAGGAAACGCCTCTTCCTTCCCTTCTCTTTCCCTTCGGCTTCTTACCCTGCCTCTTGATGAAGGGAGGACTCTTTGTTCTTCCTGTGGGAGGCACGCTCTGACTTCTCCAGCAGAAACTGGAAGACGACGCCAGCTGAGGTGAGGGGCAATTTTCTCTTCAGCAGGCTCAATGCCTTCCTGAGCGTCTTCTTTGCCAGCTCCATGCAGCCCATGTTGTAGCAGACCTGCACAGGAGAAGGCTTCTTCAGACAGTCCCAAAGGGCTCCGACTGAGCACGCACCACATTTCAAGTCTCTGCCTGAACCGAGGCCGAGGCCGAGGGCCTCGACCGCTTTTGGCCGGAGGCTGAAGCGCTCACAGGAAAGGCTGCTGGTAGCGGCCGTGCCTCAAAATGCCAGGCCTATCGCCGCTGCCGCCACCCCCCAACAAAGGCGTCCAACTCCACCCACCAGCAGAGCCCTCAGAACCTCCCCGGCACTTTACCTCCCCTTTCAGGCTCAGGAAGGTGGCTTCTTCAAAGCAGGCAAGCACATCGGCTTTCTCAGCCGCTGAGCTCCTCACGACCTCTGCTTTCTTCAGGTTCATAAAGGCCTTGGAACAAGCACACAGAGAGCAGGTGAGCGTCGGTGCAGAGCCTGCATCCAGCCCCATCGTTCCCAGTTGCCTCCAGCAGCTCTCTGAGGAGGGCACGCATCTGCCCCTGGCGATGCCCACCCTAACACAGCCCACGGGCACGAGTGCTCCTTCGCACCACCTCCTGGCGCGTGCGCCTTGTGCAAAGGTCCTGCTTCTCTGCCCCGCCTCCCTTGCCCCAGGAGAGGCAAACGGGGGGGAGAAGCCTGGCTCTGACGCCAGCGGTTCAGCCCCAAGTCCCCACAGAGGCACGTCCTAGTGCAATGGCAAAATCGGCTTGCCCAGGACAAGGCAACTGAGAGGCCTCCTTGTGCAGTGGGCTCCGGCAAGCAGGGCGACTCACCAGGTAGTTGTCGGAGACGTGCAAGTAGGCAGCCGCGCACTCCAGCAGGTAATAAAGGGCTCTGCCATCGTTGCCCATTGCCATGTGGTGGTGAGCCAGCGGCACAAGCACCAAATCCACAATGGCCCTGCATTCACAGGCACACGCGGCACCGGGCGTCCCTTTGGCCTTGCTGGGCACCGTAGCTACGCGTTCCGTCCTGGCCAGAAACTGCTCTGCCGCTCTACTCAGAGACAAAGATCACGCAGAAAGACGACGCACGCTAGCATCACCTATACCGCTCCGTCTGCCTAGACTAACAGCATATTCTAGCGCAGCACAAGCAAGGCCCTGTGCACACGCGCGCCATACGGGAGCGCTGGGTTTCACAGCCTTCCCAGGCGTGCAGAGGGCTGGCCGCTTATTCTTTCAGCCCCCCGCATTCACAACCACAGTTTCCCAGCAGCGTTCCACATTACAGTTGACACGGGCGACCCCCGAGTGGCCTGGCTCCCCCCATCCTTGCTCCGTCTTCCCCCTGTGCTCCTCCCTCCCTTCCGCTCTTGCCTTCCCTCCTCGCTCGAGAGCTGTGGCTCTGCCCTGACTGCAAGCCAGTACCACTCACTAACACAGCGCTTGGGCGCAGGATTCGTTTTCTTCCACTGCAGCAACGTCAACCCGCGCGCGCTGAGCAGTCTTCTCGCGCGCCGTAGCCCCAGAGCCCAAGGCGAGCGGGGCCAGGCAGGGCAAAACGGGGGCGAGGAGCAACATCGCCCCTTTCAAGCCCTAGCAAACTATTCCTTTGGCTTTAGTGGTAACAAGATCCACGAGGACGCGATGCTGTTGGTGCCTTTGCTGACCCTGCTCTGGAGCAACGCTGCTCTTGGCCACAGGGAGGAAGTCAAGCAGGCCTTTCTGCCACCTTCCAGCAGCCCCCCTGCTCCCGCTGGCTGCTTTGCCCCTGCACACCTCGCAACATTGCTCTCCTACAGCTAGGAAGGCAGGGCTGGCTCCGCCCTAACGTGACCATCGTCACCCTGATCCCACTGGCTTCCTCCAAGAGGCTCATCTCCAGGGCCACCCCATCCCAGCTCCCACCCAACAGGCCAGCTCTTTCCTGAGCTAGAGTCACAGCCAGCAGGCACAACTGCAAACTCCACTTGCCCCCTCTGCAGACCCTGAGCCCGCTGACTTCCCAACGTAACCAAAACCTACTCTCCTCACCGAAAAGTCTCCTCCAAGAAGCTCTTCTCTTTCTGCAGGGCTTTTGCAGTACCTGGAAACAAAGCACGAGTTAAACGCTTCCTCACCTCACACGCGGGAAGAGCTGCATCTTGCCATGCTCCATCCGAAAGGGGAGGAGAGCAGAGTCAAAGGGACCGACGGCAGCTCTCTTCCTGGCCTCTTCCCCCGAGAGCTGCCTTCCCGGCAGGGCTGTTACGTTTTGGGCAAGCGTAGCACACCCACCAGGAAAGGCGCCTCAGCCTGCGGGGCCGGGGGGTGCACCGCAAGGCTCTTGTCACTGCAAGGACATGGGCTGCTCTCCGGTCATTCCAGGGAAACGCAGGAGGGCGTTCCGGGGCACAGAGGCTCTACGCTGTGCCCACAGCATGGCTCTGCTGGTGCAGCTGGCCTCAGTGGAGGACTAAGCTAGTCTCAGGGAAGCCTCTCCCCTCTGCTGACAGCATCCCTAGGCTTCAGCAAAACGCTTCTGCGGACGGCGCTTGAGACAGAGCAGTGCTTCCATTAATTGCGCAAGCACAGTGCGGAGGGCCCAGGCTCCAAAGCACGGCAGCTAGCATACCCGGAGTGGCACGGAGCTCATCCCTCTTCAACTCCTCCTTTCTGAGCAGGGAGGCCTCCCAGCTGGACGAGCAGCGTTCGCTGGCACGGTCGTCCCAGCTCTCTGCCTCCCGGGCGCTGCCGAGGGCCAAGCGGTGGAAGGCCACAAAGTCCCCTCCGCCGCAGCACTGGCACTTGTGCGCTTGCCTCTCCAGGAAGGCCGCGCACTTGCGGTGCATGGCCACCCTCTGTCCCTTGGGCCACAGCTCGTAGGCAGCCTCCCGCAGCAGTGGGGCGCAGAAGGTCAGGACGCCAGACTGCAGCCTCGCGGTCTTCTCGGTCTCGCCCAAGCACCGCTTCTGGGCACCTGAAAGGCAACGGGGCTTCACATCAGCCACAGCTGGGGCCACAGCCGGGGGACGAAAGACAGGCCTTGGCGTGGATCCTTGGCAGGAAACCAGCGCTCCTGCACTCGGAGCCTCGCAGCGCTAGGGTGAAAGGGACCCGTTTGCCTTGCCGACACCAGCACAGCCTGCGCAACAGGCTACTGCCCTGCGCTCTCCCTCCCAACGCACAGCCTTCAGCTGCACTCCCGCAAGCAGCTGCCGAGGCTGCTGGCAGCAGAAGCAAGGCCGGCCATTTGGCCCATTACACACCACCGGAGGGGGCAGTGCAGCGTGCCCTGGCGAGCCCCGCCAGGCACACAGCCGGGAGCAGCAGGAGCCTACCACGCTCCCGGGGGCGCATTATCACCACTTACCGCTCTCTTCCTCCAGAGAGGTGGCGGGCCCCTTGGTGGGAACACTGCTGCCTTCTGGCACCTTCCCAGCATTCAGCCACTTCAAGATGTTGCCTCTCACCAGGACATTCAACGCCTTGTTCATCTTGGTCCTGGTCCACCTGGGAAGGAGGCGTAACAGCAGCTCGGTGGTAAACGTCGGCCCGATGACGGCTGCGCACTTCAAGACCATCCGCTCCGAGGGCTTCATGCTGTCCACCTCAGCCAGCGCAATCCCTGTCAAAAACAAGCCACAGCTCTCTCTCTTGCCCCCTCCCAAGCCTGAGGCTGCCGAGGCTGCCTTAGCTTCCCCACACCAGACGCTACATTTGTAGCCTTCTTTCCTAGGGACCAAACCCCTTGGGCAGTCGCAACCCAGGGCACACAGACACCCAGCCTCTCTCTAGCCCATGCCCCGGGAAAGAACCTCCGTGCAGCCGCCAGCCGCCGCAGCGGGGCTCGGCCCCTCACCTTTCAAGGTGGAGGGAAGCACGATGCTCTGCAGGTTCACGTCAGGTCTGATGGTGCACACCCTGCGCTCCTTCCCCGCGCTGGAGCTCCAGGAGGCTGCGGCAGGGGAAGCCTCCGTTACAGAAGCTGAGCGGAGCAAGAGAGCAGCGTAAAGCGATTTTCAAAGGGAGACGATTCAGGCCGTCACCTCCTGCTTGCCCTCCATCTTCCACCCTTTAGCATTCATCCCCCCCCGGGCAGGTCTTACAGCAGCTGGGCCCTGCGCTCCGTGGCAGCATAAATCCACCGCGCGGCTGCACCCAAGGAACACTGCAGCCACGCCACTCTCCGCCCTGCTCCACAATAACCGCCCCCGTTCATGCTGCCTCCAGACAATACCAGGGCTTAGCTCAGTGCCAGGGAGCGTCTCTTCCCCTCCTTTGCAATTTTCTGCCCCGTCCGCATTGCTTCGCCCCACAAAGCCACCCAAACTCCCCAGCCTGTGCTTAGGCTAGCCCAGCAGCAAGGCATGCAGGAGCCCACGCCTGAGCCAGGCCAAGGCCTCTACTGCTGCAACACCAGCCTGGGCCAACTTCACAGGGGAAGCCCAGGGCAACAACGCGCTCTGGAAGATGCGCCACAGCAACCAGGCCGTCAGCCACAACGGCGCTTACTGAAGAGGCTCTCCCACTTGTCCTCCATTTTCTCGCCCTTCCGCAGCAGGTGGAACAAGAGCATGTCGCGGCGCTTAAGGTCGCTCAGCAGTTCCTCGCAGTAATATGGGATCCCGTAGCTTCTCTGCATCAGGAACCTGGAAAGGAGCAGATCCAGCAGGGACTGACACAGGCAAAGCAAGGTGGGACACGTTTCAGACCAGCCTCTTTGCCACAGCTACACCTCCCTTTTGAACAGGCCAGCACTCCCACTGCCTTTGGCATCTGAGCTGCCCGGAAGATACAGTGGTTGCTGGAACGCGCAGGAAAAGAGTCGCGCGCAGTGCCCAAGGCACAGAGCTGCAAGCCTCGTCTCTCCTGGCCCCAACAGCCTAGATGCTCTCCGGCACCAGTGAGAGCCTCGGCCCCAGCAACAAATCGCCCCCCACTGCCCCACCACGTTCGTTCCCTCCTGCCCTCTGCAGCGGGTCAACCCCTCGCAAAGAGCTCCGAGGCCCCGCCTGGGACTTACGTCTCTAGGGCCCTGGGCACGCTGACAACTCCCAGCTCCCGGCAGGCTTTCTGCACAACAGCTGAAGCTTTCAGCTCTCCCAGATGAACGTGGGTCGTTTGCTGCAACTTCATGATGTCTGCTGCAGCTTCGCAGAGCCTCTGTCTTCCGTAGCGAGCAGGAGCAAAGCCCATGACCACAAAGAGCGGGACATCTCTGAGCACATGCGACATAACAGCCCAGGAGGCAGAGTCGATGTAGTGCGCGTTGTCGATGACAAACAGGACAAGCTCGTCTTCAACGATCTGAAACAAGCACGTTGGTCTGGGTGGATTCTGAGGGATTCTCAAGCATCTTCCACAGGACAGACTTTGGCCGGCCTCTCCCCACACAGAGGACGCGCAGAAGTCGCTCTCCTCTCCCCAGCTACCTCTTCGTTCGGAATCTCACCCGCTCTTCCGTGCTCCGAGACTCTCGGGCACGGTGGCACGGAAAGACACCGTTCCTCCTCCTCCGGAGCACATGCCCTCCAACTTCACAGGAGCAAAGTTATCAGGGGGCATGGCACGCGGAGTTTAGCCTCTGCAGGGCAATGACTCCGGTACACTGTCCTCCCACCAGCTCCCACCAC
The DNA here is from genome assembly GCF_040807025.1 of Struthio camelus. Lineage (NCBI taxonomy): Eukaryota > Metazoa > Chordata > Aves > Struthioniformes > Struthionidae > Struthio > Struthio camelus. The sequence goes on from NW_027182714.1 coordinate 607,497, forward strand.
TCTCCTGCAGAGCCCTCAGCCTGCGGCCTTGCTTTCCTTCTCTGACCCAGGATGGGGAGAACGGCTCACCTTCTGTAGCAGTTTCTTGAAAACCAACCCCAATTCCGTTGTCCTTTGAGCGCCGCTCATCTTGGACACCTTCTCCGACAGGGGAAACTGGCCAGAAAAGCAGAGTCACAGAGAAACAGCCTTTCAGGGCGGTTCAGCACACCTGCCCACCACGCAAGTCCAAGCGAGCAAAACGCCTCTGCTGCCCTCAGCATCTTACCTCTCCCCCCACACAGTGGAGAGGAGACGCAGCGCGCACGTCACCGGGAGCCTACAACGGAGGCCCTCTGCTGAGGGTCTCTGGCAGAGCTCTTGCAGGGAGGCATGAGGGGGGGAGAAGAGCTTCTTCCCTCGCCGTGGCAATCGCGCGAGGGAGCAGGCTGCTCACGCACCAGTGAACTCAGCACCAGCTCATCGGCCCCCTCTCAAAGCCTCTCTGCAATGCCCTTTCCAGGCTGCTGAGCAAGACACCAGGAACTGCCTGCAGCAGCCTGGCACCTGCACTCACCCCTAACAAGGAGCCCCCTCGCCCCCCTCTTTGGACCCACAAACAGAAGCCCAGCCTGTGCTACCCTCCTGCTACTCCCACCACGGAGCTAAGCCCACTCCCCAGCACGGTGTCCCAACCACAACAGCCACAGGACGGCTCACAAGCAGGCCTTCGCCACGGCCACAGAGGCCTCTCGCTCTCACCTTAACGACGAAAGGCACATTGAGGAGGCAGTAGCTGCTCTCTTCCACCAGCCCTTGGAGCTTTTCCTGCAGGGCGAGCTCTCTGGCACTGCATGATTTACAGGCCTGCAGGCCCATGGCCACAGCCAGCACCATGTGCATGGCAGAGTAGACCTGCTTCAGGTTGAGCTCCAGCGCTTCCACAGCCACTACCCTGCCATGCAGAAGCAAAAGGCACTGAGATTCAGAGAGGGACCCAAGCAGCCGCAGGCTTCTCACACTAAGCTCTAGGGGAGAGGCGGAATCCAGGGCCACTTGGGTTTCTTCTCTTGGCTCCGCAGCTACGGCCAAAAGCCCTGACTGAGCTCGGGCTCTACTTTGCTTGGGGCCTGGCCCAAAGAAGGAAGCTCAACAGCAGTGGCTCCAGCAGCCACCTCTAGCTCCCTCAAGAGGCAGCAGGAGGGCACGCAGCTGCTCCTCAGCAGCAGCTCCTGCAGGCCTTGCAGGGATGCTGCAGTCCAAGGGCCACGCACCCGGGCAGAGGGCAGAGGGGCTCCACTAGCCCACGGACATCAGCGGCTGGGCAGCGAAAGCGTTCCACAGCTCCCGGTCAGCAACACTCACCTGAGCCCAGCAGCCTGGCCTAAAGAGGCAAGCTCCGTAAGTAAATGGCTCTTTCCAGAGCCCGTCACGCCCTCAAACGCCATGATGTGGCTTGCTTTCTTATCCACATAGGCTTTCAAGTAACTTTCAAAGAGGGCAATCTCCTCCTCCCGACCTGGGAAGGCAAACAAGAAAGCGACCCGTTGCAGCGAGCTGAAAAGCAAACAGCCGTCGGCACCCTTCTCTCTCGCCGCCGCAGCGGGTCAGTCGGACCCAAGGAAATCTCCTCCCCGATCCCAACTACGGCCATCCCTTTAGCCCTGAGGCTGTGAGCAACTGCACACTGGAAAGGTCCCGCCACGCTAGCTATGCAGCACGGCAGGGAGCATCCGGCGCACGCCTCACCCTGCTTCCCACCTCTAGCTGCGGCCCAACCCCAAAGACAGGAACCAGCTAGGAGCCAAGGTATGCACCAAACCCTTAGGGCCACGCCAGGCAACGCCATTCCTCGCAAAAGCTTCTCCGTTCCCAGAGCGGAACTAACAGGTACCGACGGCAACAAATTGGCCTTCAGCAGACCAAGGCGTTCTCCACCTACCGAGCAACGGGGAAGAGCTGGGCCTCTCCTTCGTAACATCCATGCCAAACATGCTAGCGGGAGGAAGAGAAAAACAAAAGCCAATGAAGTAGGCAGAAGCTGGAGGACGTAGAGCCACGCGTGGAGCTGAGGGTGCGCTCCCGGGGACCCGCTCTTCTTTCGAGCCGGAGCGAATCCTGCCCACGCTCCCACTGGCCCAGCAGAGAGCGCAAACACCAAACGAGCACTAGCAAAGCTGCAGCCAGGAAGAAGCCCAACGGCCACAGTGGGACACCACACAGCATCAAGACTCGAGCGCCACAGGCCAAAGCCCAAGGAAGCGGAGACACGAGCAAGAAGCCAGGCAGTGCCGCTGGCTAGCACACTGCTGCACCCCGCAGGACAAGCCAAACAAGTCTCTGGTCCTGCCTACTGCTTCCCTGGCCTTTGCTCACAGGCAGCGCTTTCGAGAAGCGGGGCCCTGCAACAGCTGCTGTCAAGGCAAAGACGGGCAAGAAAAAACACTTCAAGCCACGACGTGCAACAGGACGACAAGGGTCACTTCTTGGGCCAAGGCGCCAAGCACCAGGCACCTTGGGCTCGAGTTTTTCTGAAGTTGCAAGGGGACGGCAACGTCAACGTTCCAAACGGCCTCCAAAGAGGATGCCAAACCCTGGCCCAGGGGAACACCTGAACTTTCACCAGGAGGCACTCAGGAACTGAGTCCTGGCCTGACCAAAAGCTTTCCGGGAGCGTCATGCTCGGAAGCAGCTGGGAGAAAACCTCCCTGGGGCAGAATTGCCACTGCGTTAGTCTTGCGCGCAATGGAGCAAGCACAGGGCAGAAAGCACAGCTGGAAGCCGTTTGGACCGGGGCTGCAAGGCCCCTCTGTGCCTACGGACACCTAAAAGCCTTCTCCACCCCTCCGGCATCACTCCCCGTCTCCTTACAGCAGGAGGCACCAGCGTAGGCAGGCCAAAAGCGTACCCGTGCTCTGCCTTTCCATCTTCTCAGCCCCAGCGATGGGAGGGGTGGGCGGGGGCCAGCTCTGCACAACTCCTCTTTGCGGACCAAGACTGGACCCTGTGTGCCACCCTGCCCCCAACCAGCCCGCTCAAACAGGACACTCACGACTTCGCCGACACCCCCAGGTATTGATACACGGGGCCAGGATCGACAACCCCCTTCATCTTTGCCTCCGGCAGCTCCTCGAAGCACCATCGGGGCAGCCTAGAGGCTGCGTACGTCGCTGCGTCACAGGACACCAGCCCAGGGTAGTGCTCCATCAGCCGGGCTGCCAGATTCACCTTCTGGCCAATGACTGCCGCAGAGAGAGAGCACGCATTCACGTACCTATGAAACCAACCCGCTCCACCCTTCACCGCCAACGGCTGCATCACCTCCAGCACAGGCAAGCCCCAAACCGTTGGCAGCACAACCAGCAGGAACAACAAGGCTCTGAGCCTGGTCCCCCGCACCGCAGCGGCGCCCGCTCTGCCTCCCTCATTCCCCACAGGACACAGGCCAAGGCCTCGTCCCAGCCCAGCACATACGGGCAACAGGGTGTTCCCTGCCGCTCTGCCTCTTCCTTTGACACGCTGCTCCGGCTGAACAGACCCAGCCCAGCCACCCGCTCCTCAGCCAAACACCTCGTACCTGTGTATTCGTGCCTCACGTGATGGCCTACGACTCCGCAGAACACCGTCCCGCTGGTAACCCCGACAGACACGGCCCTGACACACACGGAGAGCGACAGGCGTTCAGCAGCGCCCGCGCACAGGCCTGCCTGCCCACCTACCTTCACCCCTTCACCCGGCTCCCCTCGCACCACCTCCCGCCCTGGCAGGGCAGACCTCGGGGACCTGCAGAGCTCCGCAGCGTAACGCCCCCAGGTGAAAGGGGCTCCCGAGAGCAGCCAGGCAGTTTTCAACCCTTCCCCTAAGGCCGCACAGCTGTGACGGGCGGAAAGTCCCTGACTCCAGCCAGCCTCAGCACGCCTCCTCGGCGCGGGCAAGAAGGGCACCTCTCAGGGCACTGTCTCCTTCCTCCCAGGGACAGAGGAGGCCAAGCTAGAGGGCACGTCTCGCTGAGAAACCATCCCTCCCTCCTTCCCCCGCGCAGTCCCAGGCAACGCGCCTCCCCACTCACTCGATTTTCCTAGGCCTCGAGGAGCACGCCTTGGAGATTTGAACAGCGCTTTCCAAGGCGTGAACGCTTTCGTCGGGCAGCTTCTCTCCAGGGAGTCCAAACACGCACAGGAACGTGCAGCCCTGCCAAGGACAGCGGCAGCACAGCTTGGGACAGCGCCTACGGCAAACGGCTCATGCCGTGCGAGTCGAGCCGCTGCCGAGAGCAGCAGAGCTTCAGGGCAACCCCCAGCCAGAGGGTGCTGATCCCAGCGCCGAGGCAGAGCTGCTTCTCCTTTCCCTGCTGCTCAGTAGACCGAGAGAGCCACTGCCCTCTCGTTTGCTGCCCACACTTTTGCGGGGTGGGCTCCTCCCCCACACTCACTTTATCAAACATGGAGATTTTGTTGATCTCGCCCTTGTGAGGACGGATGATCTCCAGCATCATCACGCTGCTGTCCTGGATAGCCTTGCAGATCTGCGTTAAGTTGACATCGGCAGCAAACTGCAGCTTGACAAAGAGGCAGGTGACCGGCCGTAGCTCGGACAAGTAGTCCAGGGGCTGTCTGTCATCAATCTGGAAGACGAGAGCAGGACACCTTCAGCAGCCAGCTCTCCCCGAGAGCGGACTGCCCCCAGCAAACACCAAGCAAGAGCCCCCACGTGGGCAGCAGCACGCGCTCTCAGCGGAAGGAATAACTCCTCCCCTCGGGGCAAAATAAACACAGCTCCCGGCAGCTGTGGCCATACCTTCCTCAGAACAGATGCGGGGACGTACTTCCGCAGCAACTTCCCCAGAGCATGCCGAGGGGCCAGGGAAACAGCAGGCCTCAGGATGCCTAGGGAAGGAAAATCCAGGCGGTCACTGGCAGGCTGGCACTACGAGCCTGCCTAGGGAAAAGCAGTTGGAAAGCAGGGGCTGGCACTGGAACTCAGGGAGAGAAAGTCTCCTCCAGTTGCACATTTCTTCCTCCTGCAGGTGCTCAGCCAGAGCAGGCCCCTGGAAGCAGGGGGAAGCAGCGAGTGCCTCCGCTGAAGCGCACCAGGGCCAAAGGCACAAATGCTGACTGCAAGGGGGAGAGGGCAGAGGGCGTTCCTCGCTGGCCCCTGAACAAGCCCGCCCCCACCTTTCTGGGCAGCCACAGAACGTCATGAACACGGGCCTCACCTGACGCCTCAGGAGAACTGTAGTTCAGCTGGGCTCGGGTAAACTTGGAGAAGATGTCTTCGCGTTCCGACAGAGACATCCGTTCCATGCCTGTAACCTAAAGGCACACAGTACAAAAACGCGTCGAGGACAGCTCCAGGACCCACAGAGGACAGTACCCGTTGAGGCAAACTCTTCCAGCGCCTCCTGACCCCCTCTTCAAAGCCACCCAGCAGAATCCAGAGACAACCCTGAGACAAAACTGCTCCCCAGCAGCTACTGCTCCCCACCTACGGGAGCACCTCTACACCTAGAACTCCCTCCACGCGCGTCTCCTCGCCCTTCTCACACCTTCCTCCCTCACAGCCACGTCCACGCCCAGGCCCTCAGAATTGCTCCAGAGGCCGTCCCACCCACCTTCACAGCGCTTTGGCCTTTAAGTCTCTTGGTCTTGATCTGGTTCCGGTTACAGAGCTCCCAGCAGCTGGGTGACAGGATCACGTCACTTGCATTGGCAAGGTTTTGGGCCTGCCACACTTCACCCACGGCCTGGCCAAGGATCAGGAAGTGCTGCTGCTTTTTGTCTCCAACAGTCAGGAGGGACATATGCCCTGCAGAGATCCCTGGTGAGAGACAAGCACAACTGATGCAGAGAGCATTTTTACCTCCACAGCCCGCCACAGCTCAGCTCCTCCCAGGCCAACTTTGAAGCTCAGCCCTGGAGCCAGGCTCTTCCGCTCAACTGCTTCGAGCGCAGGCGTCCCACTTGATGGATTCAGGATCGATCGTGGCCGGGGAGGGGGTCCTAATCAGGGGCCCCACACCGGCACGTTGGCCAGCCACCGGCTCACTTTGCATGCAGGCAGCTCGTGAACGCCTGCCTGAGAACGCGCAGCAGCCTAACGCAGCACTCCCCGTACCTATCTTCAGTCGGAGCTTCAGACCCACGTCCGTCTCACGGATCCTGTACTTCTCCTGGATTTGCTGGCTACACTGCAGCACCAGGCTGATGGTGTCTCTCAGCTGCGCGTGCTTTGCTCTCCACAGCACCAGCACAGCATCCCCTGGGGAAAGCGAGGGGACAGGGACGGCTCTCGTGACACCTGACGCTCCCTGACCTGCACCCACCGGCCGGGACAGCGGAAGCCAGCAGGCGTGCCAGGGAAAACGCGTTTGGGTGAAGGCATCCTCCTCAACTACAGCACCCTGGCCACAGGCACACCTCCCCCTCTGCCCCGCCAGCTACAACTGCAGCCACGCCGCCAGGGCCCGGGACGGCAGCTCCCCCTGGGCACCTGCGTGCCAGCAGAGCCACCCCTCGGGGCTCTGCCGGCTCGCGCCTCTGTCTCCCCTCTCCCCTCGCACTCGTCTGCAGCTGCAGCAGACAAGGCCACGTCTCTTTTACGCACACGTACCTGCAAACTTCAAGATGTCTCCACCAAAAGCCAGCAGCTCTGCAGACCAAAAAAAAAACACAAGAAGAGCTGCAGCTAGGCCTTCTTCAGGAAGGCCGCAGGACAAGCCGCTCTGCTCAGACAGCAGCACAAGAGCAGTGGTGCTTTGGGGGCACAACTTAGCAAACGTAGCAGCTACACTGCTCACAGGGACCACAGCCCTGGGACCTACGCTACTGTGCCCTGTGACAAGGCCCCAGGGAAGGCAACGCACACTTTGGTCAGCGCCCCCATCCCCAGCTCATTTGGGCACTAACACTGGCTAGATGCCCCCGCTCCCCCCTGCGCCCCAACACCAGCAAAATCTTCCTCCATCACTGAACAGCGGTCACTCCACAAGCCCAAGGGTGGGTGCTGAGAAAGCGGGCACCTCCTTAGTCTTTGTGGGGAGCAGAAAGCACCTGCCAGAAGAGCCCAGCTGCTCTCGGCGGCTCTCAGCCCCATAGGAACCCCCAGCCCGCGCAAGGAGGAGGCGGCGGCGGCAGCAGCAGCAGCAGCAGCAGCAGCAGCAGCAGGCTGCCCAGCACCTCCCTCTCGTCGTGCCCCAATCCCACACAGTCCTGCAGAACGGCACTTACCCTCCAAAATGTCACCCATGTAGCGATTGAGGGTTTGCGTTACCTCATCCGCACCCCGCTCTATGCTGATGCTCTGGCTGAATTTCTCTGTCAGAGCAGTGAAACCTGCAACAGGGACACACAGGCACAAAGAAATCAGGACGCGTCTACAGGGCCAAAGGACCTGGCACTTTCCACGTCGCTTTCAGCCAGCCAAGGGAACCACGCTCCGGGAGAACCCAGGCGCGCCCCTGACAGCAGCCACAGCCCTCTAATTCCACCCGCGCTTCTGAGCGCTCGCTGACGGGCGCCTTCCCCATGCTCACACCCACCCGTTACGCCTAGCTCCTGCACTTGGCTGCCACCCTCCAGCGCGTCCCCCGGCTGCCTCCCCTCTTGCCTACAGCCAGGCAACACCCTGAGCTAGAAAGCCCACGAGGCCTTTGCCAACTAACGCAGCACCTGGCCAGCCAGCTCCTCTGCGCAGCAGCTGCTCCTCCAAGTTGGCCCTGACAAAGACTAACAAGGGGGAGGCAAGGCAGCCAGGCCTCCTCTCCCAGGCCTCCATGAGCCAGAGCCTGGCCCACCTCACACCTCCCCAAAGCTCCAGAGAGAGCACTGCAGGCAACAGCACGGGCCCAAGCTGCTGCTCCGGCAGCCTCAGGGCTCCCTAACGCACGCTGCTCTGAGCAGACGGCTGACCACAAGCAGGCCGCAGGGCTGCTGCCAGCAAAGACCACCCCCGGGCTGTGACCTCAGCTACGTCCGAGCGCTACTTCCCCAAAGCGGAAGACCTCAGCGGCAAACGACATCTCCTTTGACCCCTTCTCTACCACAGGCGGGACGACCAGGGCTCCAAAAGGCCCGCTAAGTCCCAGCGGCTCGGGTCAGGGACTCCTCCTCAGTGCCCGCCCTTCATAACGCTTTGACCCACCTGACACATCAGCAAAGAGCAGCACTCCATGGAAGTTCTGAACGCAACGGTTCTCCTGCTTCAAGTCCTCAGACAAAAGCAGGTCGGGGACGTAAGCAGCTACTTCCCCCAGTTCTGAGCAGTGCTTTGACCTTCGCTCCCAGGCACAAGACATCGTCAGCGCCCTGGGGTACCTGCGGTACCTCAGTACAAGACGACCCACCGTGCCCACCAGGGAGGACGACCAGACACCACTGCACAGCGTTGCGCACTGGCCTTTGGGAGGCGCGGCTGGCCCTCTGTCACCAAGGGGCCGGGGGAGGTCACAGTCGGCTCACAGTGACATCGTCCGCGTGTCATCATTTACCTGTCCACTGTCGCCTACGCTGATCCGGCTAACAGTGACAGCCTCGGCAAGGCACCGCTTACCCAGCAACTGCCGGGAAGCTGCCCCCCGCTCCCTCCCTACGCCGAGCCGGTTGCTCAGAGGTGGCTAGCGCGACGCAGTTGTCTCCCGTACAGAGCTGAAGGAGGCTCGCACAGCGACTGACCTCCACCCGTGGCCGAAACAGCAGCTGCTTCCCACGTTCCCAAGCGCAAAGGGCCTAACAGACGTGCTGACAGCCAGCAGCCCAGGCTTCCCCAAAAGCACGGCCACTGCAGCACGCAGCGGGACATTTCCGGGGCTGCTCGGAGGACTTGTATTTCTTTGCAAAAAGAAGTGGGGCTTTCCCGGGGGGGCAGCGGGGGACACAGCCAACCTCCATCCACACGGCTCCTGGGGGAGGCCGGGAGGAGATGGACAGGGCTGGGCCAGGACCACGGCGCACCGACGTATCAGAGAGGGCAAGACAAAGTCCAAAGCCGCAGCAGGAGGCAGCTCCAGGTCCCTGCTCCGAGTGAGAACGCTGTTGTAAACCTTGCATGCCCCAGGGAAACAGAGCCACGCTGGGCACCCTGGCTCACGCACGGCCCTCTGCCTCCAGGCAGGCAAAGGCAGCTCCCCGTCCACCTTAGCCGCTGCCCCGAGCCACACAACTGCTGCCACCAAAGCAGCAGCACTGAGGAGAGCCGGGCTCTACGGGGGACGAGGGCTAGCAGCCCAGGCCGCGCTCCGCGCGCGCCAAAGCTGCCCTTCTCCCCAGTCGCTCAGAGGAGCAGCTGCACGAGTTGGCGTGCCTGCCACACGGTGACACTCAGCGGCTGCTTGCCCAGGCAGCCTCCAGTGTCCCTCTCGGACTGTGCCTCTCCCTCAGGCAATGGCCAGGCGAGGGAGCACCAGCCCCTCCCAGGCCTGGGGGACCAGGTGCTTTAGACAAGCCTGTGCCCTTGCGCTGCTGACCTCAAACAGCAGAGCACTTGACAGCAGAAACCAGCCTGCCTTCTTTCCTGCTGCCTCAGCACTCAGAGAGAGGCTACCAAGATGGTCTCTCTTCTTGCCTCCAGAAGGCTCCCCCTGCTGCCTCGGGGCCCACCAAAGTCTCCCAAGCAAGCACAAGTCACTTGCACCCAACACACACAACTGCAACCTGCTGGCGACAGCCAGGCACACACACCGAGCCAGGCCCAGGTTCGGAACGCTGCTTGCCAGCCCAGCTCACACGCTTCCTCCTTCCTCCTTCCCACGAGGCAGGCAAAGCGGTCACCCGTACGGGAGACTGACGATGCAGGCCGACCGAGCAGGCTTGCTCTGCCTCCTCAGGAAGAGCGCGCAGCAGCGTGACGACGCCTAGGCCAACGCTCTCTCTTGCCAGTGAGCAGCAAGGGCTGGCTGCTCCCCAAGGCAAGCTCAGCTGGGAGCTGGGCCGACCCCAGCACAAGCAGCGCCCTCGCCCACAGGGGCATCCCTCTTGGCTACATCTATATGCACACACGTACATCCATTCTCCACTAAGGAGCTCTCATCCGCATCAACCAGAGAGGGCAACAGGATGAGGCCGCTAGTGCTGTTGACTTTTCTGACTAGGGAACACTTCAAACCAGTCCCGCTTCCAGAAAAACACCCTCCCACCCTCCCCACCTCAGCAACCACTTGGCCCTACACCAGGGCCAAGCTCCTCCTGCAGCCGGCTCAAGCGCTTACACAGCGCCACAGGGAACTGCACTAGGGCGAGGGGGAGAGAATTTCTTGCACTGCTTTACAGCCCTCGACTCTTGTGAGCACTAACAACGGGGGTGGTGGCTTCCCCGCCGCCTAGCTTTCCCAATAAACCACAGGCCAGAGACTCTCGTGGCACGCCTTCAGCGTCCTCTTGCTGTGGTCTGTGACTCCATACAGAACGCTGAGATGATGGCAGTGTTTCTTTATTTAACCCCTGGAAGAGCATCCTCGCTCGGCCGTGCTGGCAGCTTCAGCAGGTACCTGCAGCTACAGACTTCAGGCTTTGCTTGCTTCAGCTGGGGAAAACGTGGCGCTGTCTCCAGCCACAAGTCTCCCACGGGGCCCTTGCCAGTGAACCACCGCTCCTGAGGAAAACAAAAGCCCAAGTGAGAGCCGCGAAGAACAGGAGGTCCCCAGAGCCACAGGCGCGGTCCGGGAAGGCAAGCGAGGCCTCTCGCAGTAGCTTCTTCCACCCATCACCCAATTTGCCGTGCTGCAAAAGCCTATCAGGGAGGGCAAGGAGAGGGAACGCAAAGGAAACCTCCTCCAGCCAGGTTCAGGCTGGCTCCCAGAGCTGGCTCAAGGGAGAGGCAGAGATTCCACTCCACCGCTCCTCAGCCCAGCAGAGATGCTGGGAAGGAGCGGCATGCTGCAGCGCCTGCTGCTCCCTCGCGTGTCCTTCCAGCCCCTCCTGAGGGAAGGGCATCGCAGCTGCCACTGCCCTCCTGCTGAGGAGGGCTAGCAGCCCCTACCAGCTCGCCAAGGACTTTCGGCACACGCTCCTGAAGCTCGCTGGGGGCTTTCCCTACGTGGACCTGCCGGAGTACAGTCCGCGCCACCTTCTCCTAGGGCATGCCAAACCTCTGCCCAGGGAGCAACTCAGAGGCAAAGAGGATCCACTTACAGCGCTCATCTCCAGCCAAGTCTTCTCCAGGAGGTTGCCATTCGCCTCACAGGCTTGGAGGCCCTGCCTGAGGCACAACAGGCTCTGGTCTTTGTTACCCAGCATGCAGAAAACGTACGCTTTCAGATGGTAGGCTCTGGGGTAGAAGACGGGGCTTGTAGAGCACCGAGCAAAAACCTCTTCCACAAGCTACCGAGAGAACAACGGAGAGGCACGTCAGCAGAAGTCATCGAGCTGGGCGATGGCTCGGCACTGAGGACCGCACCTATTCCCCAAAGGGGAAAGCAGCCGCAAAGGCACAAGGAGCACGCAGCTAGCAAGGCTGAGATACCACACAAGTCTCTCCCGAGCCATAAGCCCTCACATGCAGCAGGCATTTCAGCAGGGCTCACTAGCTAGCTCATGGCTGTGCAAGTCTCTTCTCCTGTCTTGCAGACCATTCCCATCCCCACAAGGGAATCCTCACGTGCCCAGGAAGACCCCCGTCACCTCACTGCCTTCTCTACCACCTCTTGCTGCCGCCCCAGGGGGGAGCAGCCTCTTGCCATGTTCCTCTCTAACCCACTACCACACTCTGCCTCTAGCCTGGCTCCATCCCAGCGCGGCTGCTTCGCCCTGGCCTTGCCAATCCACTGCTGCTCGCAACACAGCTTTCCCTAGAAGCCCCTCACAGCGTGCACACCCCCCTCCTCCTCTTCCCTCACCCTTAGAGCCCTGCTGCGGCTCTCCCGGGCCCTCGCCGAGCTGCGCTCAATGTCGTTCCGCAGCACCAGCGTGTAGCACTCCAGGAGCCGGCTGCATGCTTGGGTGGCCAAAACGGAGGCGTCAGCTCTCTTCAGCAGCCTCTTGGCCTTTTCAAAGGGCTTCTGGAACTCGGCCCACTGCCCAAGCCTTCCAAACCTACACCATCCAGAGAGAAACACACACACACACACACACACACGTTTTGTAGAGTACTTGATCAAGTACTCTACACCCCAGCGACGGCCGCCTTGTTGGACAGGGCACGGGGGACACGACAGGCCCAGAGCTCCCACCTCCCCTGCCAGAACCACTGCCTGGGCCTCTCGCCAGTCTAAGCACCTCTGTAACTTACCAAAGAGCCAGGGACGAATACAGTCCAAGCAGGATGCTGTTGTGCGAGCTGAGGATGTGGTTTGCTTCGTTCTGCTCAACGAAGCTCCTGCACTCTTCAAATGACTTGTACTCCCAGCCTGTAATACAAATGCATCGCAGAGAAGCAGTGCCGCCCTCCGCTGCCTTGTTTTCCCTCGGGCATTCGTAGCAGGACAAAGCTCAAGCACAGCTGGAGAATTTCTGGGCAGGTAAACCACTCAGAGAGCAAGCAAAACCAAACAGGAACAAGGCAAGGGCTGGAGTTCTAGCCTAGCTCCTCAGGGCTAGTCAAGCGCCACACAAATATCTATTCCCTTTTCTTCAGCAGCTTTCGAGCGCTGACAGACACACGCTGCCATTGACCAGCAAGCGACAGCCACTCCATAGCGTAGGCTGTTAGATGCCTCCTGGTCAGGCACATCCCCCAGCACTGCTATGCCCGCCTCCCCAGGAGCCAGAGCAGAGCGAGCCTGGGAAGAGGTTTCAGAAAGGGGAATCTCAAAACACGGGAAGCAAAGAGGGAAATTGCCAGCATTTTGAAATCACTCTGGGATCACCTGTAGAACATGCAAACAAAGACAGGGGAGGCAGGAAAGACAGACAAAGACACACCCAGAGCCAAAGAGCCCGGGACTCGGCCCAGGAAGTGAAAGCGTGGCTGGAGGCTCTGGCGTCCGTGTTGTAGCAGGAGAAAAAGCATCTTTGCAAGCCTCCTGGCTCTCTGGGGCCCTCCTCACTGAGCACTTACCAGCGTAAAGCAACAGGTCTAAGCAGCAGGAGAAGAAGTATGCCTGCCCAATGATGCTGTGCTCTGCAGCCACCTGCTTCTCGAGCCTGCGCAGCACTTCCTCACATTCTGGGTACCTGCGGAGGAACACAGCGAGCCTCCATGGAGCCTCTCCGCGGGGTGGGATCCCAGTCACCACCTCCGGACGCTCCCCGCTCCCCTTCCCATCATCCCGCTCTCCCTGCGCTGCTCTTTCTGGCATCGCCATCAGAGGTTCTCCATCAGACAGTTGTTCATCTTTTGGCAACAAGTCTCCGGAGAAAGGCCTCAGGGACCCCGGCCCAAACGGCAAGCCCCGGAGCAAAACTCAGGCATCCTTCCCATGCAAGCCAGTGCTTTCCCATTGGCCCAGCAGCAGAGCTACTCACCTTTCCATCAAAGTCTTTGTCAGGAAAAGCAGGCCAAAGAGCACGCACAGCTCCCCACTGCCCTCCGCACTCGCCCACATGACGCGTTTGCTTCGGAAACTGCTCCTCTCGAGACCTCCCCCTGGACGACTGCCGTCTCGGGCACCGGTGCCGCGTGGCATGGAAAGGCCCGCGTCCACCCAACCAAACATGGCTAGCGCCCCCAACACAACGAGCGCCTCCCTGCGCTAGGCTCGCTCCTAAACCAGGCCTGGGAATTGCCTGCGGCAAGCGCTACCTGGCAAGGGCCAGAACCGAGCCAGGAACTGTTCCAGCAGTTTCACAGCACACACTCACGCTCCCCAACAGCCAGCCACGGTCCTTGGCATTGTTTAATTTACCAGCGTCCATACAGCCAGCGAGTATCCAATAAGAAACCAAGCAGCCCTCTTTGCTGCGCGCAGAGAATGACACAAGAAGGATCTCAGGTGGCCCCCCGACCCTGCGCAACCAGCAGTCTGTCCCGCAGCAGCATTACCTCATCTGCAGAAAGAGCGCCGCAAAGAGCGTGGCGAGAACCTCGCAGTCCAGGTCGGGCTTCTCCAGCTCCATCCACAGGCTCTTGGCGCGATAGCCTGCCAAGAAAACAAGCAGGCTCGCACAGGCTCCCTCTGCGGAGATGCCTTCTCGCAGGCAGCGGGGGCAGTACGTACCTACGTCGACAGAGAGGGGCAGATTCCCCAGGCTGAGGTTCAGATGGCTCAGGGCCTGGGCAAATTTGGCGGCCTTTAATACCCCTCCTCCAAAGAGCTCGACGTCAGAGCTAAGCTGGATGGCCGCCCGCCCGTACTGCAGCCACTCTTCCTGGCAGCCCAGGTCCTGGCAGCACCGCGCATATTCCATGTAGGACAACAGGATCTAAAACGGTCCAGACAGGAGACTGTACAAGACTGAATGTCGCCAGGGTGATTCTCTGGCCTAGACGGCTCAGGGCAGAAACCCAACGGCCAGGTTCTCTCTTCTCTTCTGCTCTCAGGGCTCTCACCCCTACGACAAACGCTTCTTAGGACTGCCGCTGCTAACTGCGGCCGTGGCGAGACGAGGGCCCCAGCGGGGTGCTGCCTTAAAGCCACAACCAGCCCAACGCTTACAACGGTGAAACAAACGCCATGAGAGCGACTACCAGGAAGAAGAGCAACGCACGTCTGCTGGAAGTTTGTAAAGCAAAGTTCAGGGACGGGTACCACTCCGTCGCGTTTGGCCTCTTCTTGCCGCCCCGGGCAGACCCTGCTGGTACTCTAGGCGGGCCAGGGGAAAGGAGCTATGTCAGAAACGCGTCTGCTGCCGCAGAGAGGAGGCACTCACGTGACTCGCATCCTCAGACTCCTCGGCCGTGTTGACCTTCATGAGCGCTGCCAGGCGCGACAGCCTCCGGCCCCTGGAAGTGCCCTCCAGGCTGAAGAGCTGCCGCAGCAAGGAAAGGCAGTGGCTCTGCCGGAACAGCCAGGGCAGCCTCTCCCTCCTGCCACACAAGAGAAACCGCTGGGCCACAGCCACTAGCTACACAGTGCCAGGTCAGGCAGGGCCAGGGGAAGCAGGGCGACAGAGGAGGCAGCTGCACCTGCTCCCAGCAGGGCGGCAGCTGATGCAGGCCGGGCTGCAGGCATGGAAGCGGCAGAGCCAAGAAGCACCACCGGGGAAAGATCGCTGCTAGCGAGAACGGGTTGGCACTACAGCCCAGGGAGGGCGAAGCAAAGCCGGGCACCGCGAGGGAAAGGCTTGTTCTACGGCAGCCTTGCACCTGGCTGCAACCCCCGAGCTTCCTCATTCTCACACCTCCCCTCCACTTACCCCTCCATGCCCACGTCCTGCTCCTCCCTGCCGGCTCCCTTTCCTCTGCAGCCTGTGCTCCCTGGGAACATCTCTCTGCTCTCACCCCCACCATCCCCCACAAGGCAACACGTGCCCGCTCCCCCCACCCAGGAGCCTCCAGGTCCCTCAGCAGCTTTCCCCATGCTAACACCTATGCTCAGGGAAAGTCTGGGCTTAAGCCGAGGCAGGTGTGGGCCTAGGTGCCCAGCACCACGCAGGAAACGCCTCTTCCTTCCCTTCTCTTTCCCTTCGGCTTCTTACCCTGCCTCTTGATGAAGGGAGGACTCTTTGTTCTTCCTGTGGGAGGCACGCTCTGACTTCTCCAGCAGAAACTGGAAGACGACGCCAGCTGAGGTGAGGGGCAATTTTCTCTTCAGCAGGCTCAATGCCTTCCTGAGCGTCTTCTTTGCCAGCTCCACGCAGCCCATGTTGTAGCAGACCTGCACAGGAGAAGGCTTCTTCAGACAGTCCCAAAGGGCTCCGACTGAGCACGCACCACATTTCAAGTCTCTGCCTGAACCGAGGCCGAGGCCGAGGGCCTCGACCGCTTTTGGCCGGAGGCTGAAGCGCTCACAGGAAAGGCTGCTGGTAGCGGCCGTGCCTCAAAATGCCAGGCCTATCGCCGCTGCCGCCACCCCCCAACAAAGGCGTCCAACTCCACCCACCAGCAGAGCCCTCAGAACCTCCCCGGCACTTTACCTCCCCTTTCAGGCTCAGGAAGGTGGCTTCTTCAAAGCAGGCAAGCACATCGGCTTTCTCAGCCGCTGAGCTCCTCACGACCTCTGCTTTCTTCAGGTTCATAAAGGCCTTGGAACAAGCACACAGAGAGCAGGTGAGCGTCGGTGCAGAGCCTGCATCCAGCCCCATCGTTCCCAGTTGCCTCCAGCAGCTCTCTGAGGAGGGCACGCATCTGCCCCTGGCGATGCCCACCCTAACACAGCCCACGGGCACGAGTGCTCCTTCGCACCACCTCCTGGCGCGTGCGCCTTGTGCAAAGGTCCTGCTTCTCTGCCCCGCCTCCCTTGCCCCAGGAGAGGCAAACGGGGGGGAGAAGCCTGGCTCTGACGCCAGCGGTTCAGCCCCAAGTCCCCACAGAGGCACGTCCTAGTGCAATGGCAAAATCGGCTTGCCCAGGACAAGGCAACTGAGAGGCCTCCTTGTGCAGTGGGCTCCGGCAAGCAGGGCGACTCACCAGGTAGTTGTCGGAGACGTGCAAGTAGGCAGCCGCGCACTCCAGCAGGTAATAAAGGGCTCTGCCATCGTTGCCCATTGCCATGTGGTGGTGAGCCAGCGGCACAAGCACCAAATCCACAATGGCCCTGCATTCACAGGCACACGCGGCACCGGGCGTCCCTTTGGCCTTGCTGGGCACCGTAGCTACGCGTTCCGTCCTGGCCAGAAACTGCTCTGCCGCTCTACTCAGAGACAAAGATCACGCAGAAAGACGACGCACGCTAGCATCACCTATACCGCTCCGTCTGCCTAGACTAACAGCATATTCTAGCGCAGCACAAGCAAGGCCCTGTGCACACGCGCGCCATACGGGAGCGCTGGGTTTCACAGCCTTCCCAGGCGTGCAGAGGGCTGGCCGCTTATTCTTTCAGCCCCCCGCATTCACAACCACAGTTTCCCAGCAGCGTTCCACATTACAGTTGACACGGGCGACCCCCGAGTGGCCTGGCTCCCCCCATCCTTGCTCCGTCTTCCCCCTGTGCTCCTCCCTCCCTTCCGCTCTTGCCTTCCCTCCTCGCTCGAGAGCTGTGGCTCTGCCCTGACTGCAAGCCAGTACCACTCACTAACACAGCGCTTGGGCGCAGGATTCGTTTTCTTCCACTGCAGCAACGTCAACCCGCGCGCGCTGAGCAGTCTTCTCGCGCGCCGTAGCCCCAGAGCCCAAGGCGAGCGGGGCCAGGCAGGGCAAAACGGGGGCGAGGAGCAACATCGCCCCTTTCAAGCCCTAGCAAACTATTCCTTTGGCTTTAGTGGTAACAAGATCCACGAGGACGCGATGCTGTTGGTGCCTTTGCTGACCCTGCTCTGGAGCAACGCTGCTCTTGGCCACAGGGAGGAAGTCAAGCAGGCCTTTCTGCCACCTTCCAGCAGCCCCCCTGCTCCCGCTGGCTGCTTTGCCCCTGCACACCTCGCAACATTGCTCTCCTACAGCTAGGAAGGCAGGGCTGGCTCCGCCCTAACGTGACCATCGTCACCCTGATCCCACTGGCTTCCTCCAAGAGGCTCATCTCCAGGGCCACCCCATCCCAGCTCCCACCCAACAGGCCAGCTCTTTCCTGAGCTAGAGTCACAGCCAGCAGGCACAACTGCAAACTCCACTTGCCCCCTCTGCAGACCCTGAGCCCGCTGACTTCCCAACGTAACCAAAACCTACTCTCCTCACCGAAAAGTCTCCTCCAAGAAGCTCTTCTCTTTCTGCAGGGCTTTTGCAGTACCTGGAAACAAAGCACGAGTTAAACGCTTCCTCACCTCACACGCGGGAAGAGCTGCATCTTGCCATGCTCCATCCGAAAGGGGAGGAGAGCAGAGTCAAAGGGACCGACGGCAGCTCTCTTCCTGGCCTCTTCCCCCGAGAGCTGCCTTCCCGGCAGGGCTGTTACGTTTTGGGCAAGCGTAGCACACCCACCAGGAAAGGCGCCTCAGCCTGCGGGGCCGGGGGGTGCACCGCAAGGCTCTTGTCACTGCAAGGACATGGGCTGCTCTCCGGTCATTCCAGGGAAACGCAGGAGGGCGTTCCGGGGCACAGAGGCTCTACGCTGTGCCCACAGCATGGCTCTGCTGGTGCAGCTGGCCTCAGTGGAGGACTAAGCTAGTCTCAGGGAAGCCTCTCCCCTCTGCTGACAGCATCCCTAGGCTTCAGCAAAACGCTTCTGCGGACGGCGCTTGAGACAGAGCAGTGCTTCCATTAATTGCGCAAGCACAGTGCGGAGGGCCCAGGCTCCAAAGCACGGCAGCTAGCATACCCGGAGTGGCACGGAGCTCATCCCTCTTCAACTCCTCCTTTCTGAGCAGGGAGGCCTCCCAGCTGGACGAGCAGCGTTCGCTGGCACGGTCGTCCCAGCTCTCTGCCTCCCGGGCGCTGCCGAGGGCCAAGCGGTGGAAGGCCACAAAGTCCCCTCCGCCGCAGCACTGGCACTTGTGCGCTTGCCTCTCCAGGAAGGCCGCGCACTTGCGGTGCATGGCCACCCTCTGTCCCTTGGGCCACAGCTCGTAGGCAGCCTCCCGCAGCAGTGGGGCGCAGAAGGTCAGGACGCCAGACTGCAGCCTCGCGGTCTTCTCGGTCTCGCCCAAGCACCGCTTCTGGGCACCTGAAAGGCAACGGGGCTTCACATCAGCCACAGCTGGGGCCACAGCCGGGGGACGAAAGACAGGCCTTGGCGTGGATCCTTGGCAGGAAACCAGCGCTCCTGCACTCGGAGCCTCGCAGCGCTAGGGTGAAAGGGACCCGTTTGCCTTGCCGACACCAGCACAGCCTGCGCAACAGGCTACTGCCCTGCGCTCTCCCTCCCAACGCACAGCCTTCAGCTGCACTCCCGCAAGCAGCTGCCGAGGCTGCTGGCAGCAGAAGCAAGGCCGGCCATTTGGCCCATTACACACCACCGGAGGGGGCAGTGCAGCGTGCCCTGGCGAGCCCCGCCAGGCACACAGCCGGGAGCAGCAGGAGCCTACCACGCTCCCGGGGGCGCATTATCACCACTTACCGCTCTCTTCCTCCAGAGAGGTGGCGGGCCCCTTGGTGGGAACACTGCTGCCTTCTGGCACCTTCCCAGCATTCAGCCACTTCAAGATGTTGCCTCTCACCAGGACATTCAACGCCTTGTTCATCTTGGTCCTGGTCCACCTGGGAAGGAGGCGTAACAGCAGCTCGGTGGTAAACGTCGGCCCGATGACGGCTGCGCACTTCAAGACCATCCGCTCCGAGGGCTTCATGCTGTCCACCTCAGCCAGCGCAATCCCTGTCAAAAACAAGCCACAGCTCTCTCTCTTGCCCCCTCCCAAGCCTGAGGCTGCCGAGGCTGCCTTAGCTTCCCCACACCAGACGCTACATTTGTAGCCTTCTTTCCTAGGGACCAAACCCCTTGGGCAGTCGCAACCCAGGGCACACAGACACCCAGCCTCTCTCTAGCCCATGCCCCGGGAAAGAACCTCCGTGCAGCCGCCAGCCGCCGCAGCGGGGCTCGGCCCCTCACCTTTCAAGGTGGAGGGAAGCACGATGCTCTGCAGGTTCACGTCAGGTCTGATGGTGCACACCCTGCGCTCCTTCCCCGCGCTGGAGCTCCAGGAGGCTGCGGCAGGGGAAGCCTCCGTTACAGAAGCTGAGCGGAGCAAGAGAGCAGCGTAAAGCGATTTTCAAAGGGAGACGATTCAGGCCGTCACCTCCTGCTTGCCCTCCATCTTCCACCCTTTAGCATTCATCCCCCCCCGGGCAGGTTTTACAGCAGCTGGGCCCTGCGCTCCGTGGCAGCATAAATCCACCGCGCGGCTGCACCCAAGGAACACTGCAGCCACGCCACTCTCCGCCCTGCTCCACAATAACCGCCCCCGTTCATGCTGCCTCCAGACAATACCAGGGCTTAGCTCAGTGCCAGGGAGCGTCTCTTCCCCTCCTTTGCAATTTTCTGCCCCGTCCGCATTGCTTCGCCCCACAAAGCCACCCAAACTCCCCAGCCTGTGCTTAGGCTAGCCCAGCAGCAAGGCATGCAGGAGCCCACGCCTGAGCCAGGCCAAGGCCTCTACTGCTGCAACACCAGCCTGGGCCAACTTCACAGGGGAAGCCCAGGGCAACAACGCGCTCTGGAAGATGCGCCACAGCAACCAGGCCGTCAGCCACAACGGCGCTTACTGAAGAGGCTCTCCCACTTGTCCTCCATTTTCTCGCCCTTCCGCAGCAGGTGGAACAAGAGCATGTCGCGGCGCTTAAGGTCGCTCAGCAGTTCCTCGCAGTAATATGGGATCCCGTAGCTTCTCTGCATCAGGAACCTGGAAAGGAGCAGATCCAGCAGGGACTGACACAGGCAAAGCAAGGTGGGACACGTTTCAGACCAGCCTCTTTGCCACAGCTACACCTCCCTTTTGAACAGGCCAGCACTCCCACTGCCTTTGGCATCTGAGCTGCCCGGAAGATACAGCGGTTGCTGGAACGCGCAGGAAAAGAGTCGCGCGCAGTGCCCAAGGCACAGAGCTGCAAGCCTCGTCTCTCCTGGCCCCAACAGCCTAGATGCTCTCCGGCACCAGTGAGAGCCTCGGCCCCAGCAACAAATCGCCCCCCACTGCCCCACCACGTTCGTTCCCTCCTGCCCTCTGCAGCGGGTCAACCCCTCGCAAAGAGCTCCGAGGCCCCGCCTGGGACTTACGTCTCTAGGGCCCTGGGCACGCTGACAACTCCCAGCTCCCGGCAGGCTTTCTGCACAACAGCTGAAGCTTTCAGCTCTCCCAGATGAACGTGGGTCGTTTGCTGCAACTTCATGATGTCTGCTGCAGCTTCGCAGAGCCTCTGTCTTCCGTAGCGAGCAGGAGCAAAGCCCATGACCACAAAGAGCGGGACATCTCTGAGCACATGCGACATAACAGCCCAGGAGGCAGAGTCGATGTAGTGCGCGTTGTCGATGACAAACAGGACAAGCTCGTCTTCAACGATCTGAAACAAGCACGTTGGTCTGGGTGGATTCTGAGGGATTCTCAAGCATCTTCCACAGGACAGACTTTGGCCGGCCTCTCCCCACACAGAGGACGCGCAGAAGTCGCTCTCCTCTCCCCAGCTACCTCTTCGTTCGGAATCTCACCCGCTCTTCCGTGCTCCGAGACTCTCGGGCACGGTGGCACGGAAAGACACCGTTCCTCCTCCTCCGGAGCACATGCCCTCCAACTTCACAGGAGCAAAGTTATCAGGGGGCATGGCACGCGGAGTTTAGCCTCTGCAGGGCAATGACTCCGGTACACTGTCCTCCCACCAGCTCCCACCACTCTCCTGCAGAGCCCTCAGCCTGCGGCCTTGCTTTCCTTCTCTGACCCAGGATGGGGAGAACGGCTCACCTTCTGTAGCAGTTTCTTGAAAACCAACCCCAATTCCGTTGTCCTTTGAGCGCCGCTCATCTTGGACACCTTCTCCGACAGGGGAAACTGGCCAGAAAAGCAGAGTCACAGAGAAACAGCCTTTCAGGGCGGTTCAGCACACCTGCCCACCACGCAAGTCCAAGTGAGCAAAACGCCTCTGCTGCCCTCAGCATCTTACCTCTCCCCCCACACAGTGGAGAGGAGACGCAGCGCGCACGTCACCGGGAGCCTACAACGGAGGCCCTCTGCTGAGGGTCTCTGGCAGAGCTCTTGCAGGGAGGCATGAGGGGGGGAGAAGAGCTTCTTCCCTCGCCGTGGCAATCGCGCGAGGGAGCAGGCTGCTCACGCACCAGTGAACTCAGCACCAGCTCATCGGCCCCCTCTCAAAGCCTCTCTGCAATGCCCTTTCCAGGCTGCTGAGCAAGACACCAGGAACTGCCTGCAGCAGCCTGGCACCTGCACTCACCCCTAACAAGGAGCCCCCTCGCCCCCCTCTTTGGACCCACAAACAGAAGCCCAGCCTGTGCTACCCTCCTGCTACTCCCACCACGGAGCTAAGCCCACTCCCCAGCACGGTGTCCCAACCACAACAGCCACAGGACGGCTCACAAGCAGGCCTTCGCCACGGCCACAGAGGCCTCTCGCTCTCACCTTAACGACGAAAGGCACATTGAGGAGGCAGTAGCTGCTCTCTTCCACCAGCCCTTGGAGCTTTTCCTGCAGGGCGAGCTCTCTGGCACTGCACGATTTACAGGCCTGCAGGCCCATGGCCACAGCCAGCACCATGTGCATGGCAGAGTAGACCTGCTTCAGGTTGAGCTCCAGCGCTTCCACAGCCACTACCCTGCCATGCAGAAGCAAAAGGCACTGAGATTCAGAGAGGGACCCAAGCAGCCGCAGGCTTCTCACACTAAGCTCTAGGGGAGAGGCGGAATCCAGGGCCACTTGGGTTTCTTCTCTTGGCTCCGCAGCTACGGCCAAAAGCCCTGACTGAGCTCGGGCTCTACTTTGCTTGGGGCCTGGCCCAAAGAAGGAAGCTCAACAGCAGTGGCTCCAGCAGCCACCTCTAGCTCCCTCAAGAGGCAGCAGGAGGGCACGCAGCTGCTCCTCAGCAGCAGCTCCTGCAGGCCTTGCAGGGATGCTGCAGTCCAAGGGCCACGCACCCGGGCAGAGGGCAGAGGGGCTCCACTAGCCCACGGACATCAGCGGCTGGGCAGCGAAAGCGTTCCACAGCTCCCGGTCAGCAACACTCACCTGAGCCCAGCAGCCTGGCCTAAAGAGGCAAGCTCCGTAAGTAAATGGCTCTTTCCAGAGCCCGTCACGCCCTCAAACGCCATGATGTGGCTTGCTTTCTTATCCACATAGGCTTTCAAGTAACTTTCAAAGAGGGCAATCTCCTCCTCCCGACCTGGGAAGGCAAACAAGAAAGCGACCCGTTGCAGCGAGCTGAAAAGCAAACAGCCGTCGGCACCCTTCTCTCTCGCCGCCGCAGCGGGTCAGTCGGACCCAAGGAAATCTCCTCCCCGATCCCAACTACGGCCATCCCTTTAGCCCTGAGGCTGTGAGCAACTGCACACTGGAAAGGTCCCGCCACGCTAGCTATGCAGCACGGCAGGGAGCATCCGGCGCACGCCTCACCCTGCTTCCCACCTCTAGCTGCGGCCCAACCCCAAAGACAGGAACCAGCTAGGAGCCAAGGTATGCACCAAACCCTTAGGGCCACGCCAGGCAACGCCATTCCTCGCAAAAGCTTCTCCGTTCCCAGAGCGGAACTAACAGGTACCGACGGCAACAAATTGGCCTTCAGCAGACCAAGGCGTTCTCCACCTACCGAGCAACGGGGAAGAGCTGGGCCTCTCCTTCGTAACATCCATGCCAAACATGCTAGCGGGAGGAAGAGAAAAACAAAAGCCAATGAAGTAGGCAGAAGCTGGAGGACGTAGAGCCACGCGTGGAGCTGAGGGTGCGCTCCCGGGGACCCGCTCTTCTTTCGAGCCGGAGCGAATCCTGCCCACGCTCCCACTGGCCCAGCAGAGAGCGCAAACACCAAACGAGCACTAGCAAAGCTGCAGCCAGGAAGAAGCCCAACGGCCACAGTGGGACACCACACAGCATCAAGACTCGAGCGCCACAGGCCAAAGCCCAAGGAAGCGGAGACACGAGCAAGAAGCCAGGCAGTGCCGCTGGCTAGCACACTGCTGCACCCCGCAGGACAAGCCAAACAAGTCTCTGGTCCTGCCTACTGCTTCCCTGGCCTTTGCTCACAGGCAGCGCTTTCGAGAAGCGGGGCCCTGCAACAGCTGCTGTCAAGGCAAAGACGGGCAAGAAAAAACACTTCAAGCCACGACGTGCAACAGGACGACAAGGGTCACTTCTTGGGCCAAGGCGCCAAGCACCAGGCACCTTGGGCTCGAGTTTTTCTGAAGTTGCAAGGGGACGGCAACGTCAACGTTCCAAACGGCCTCCAAAGAGGATGCCAAACCCTGGCCCAGGGGAACACCTGAACTTTCACCAGGAGGCACTCAGGAACTGAGTCCTGGCCTGACCAAAAGCTTTCCGGGAGCGTCATGCTCGGAAGCAGCTGGGAGAAAACCTCCCTGGGGCAGAATTGCCACTGCGTTAGTCTTGCGCGCAATGGAGCAAGCACAGGGCAGAAAGCACAGCTGGAAGCCGTTTGGACCGGGGCTGCAAGGCCCCTCTGTGCCTAAAGGCACGGACACCTAAAAGCCTTCTCCACCCCTCCGGCATCACTCCCCGTCTCCTTACAGCAGGAGGCACCAGCGTAGGCAGGCCAAAAGCGTACCCGTGCTCTGCCTTTCCATCTTCTCAGCCCCAGCGATGGGAGGGGTGGGCGGGGGCCAGCTCTGCACAACTCCTCTTTGCAGACCAAGACTGGACCCTGTGTGCCACCCTGCCCCCAACCAGCCCGCTCAAACAGGACACTCACGACTTCGCCGACACCCCCAGGTATTGATACACGGGGCCAGGATCGACAACCCCCTTCATCTTTGCCTCCGGCAGCTCCTCGAAGCACCATCGGGGCAGCCTAGAGGCTGCGTACGTCGCTGCGTCACAGGACACCAGCCCAGGGTAGTGCTCCATCAGCCGGGCTGCCAGATTCACCTTCTGGCCAATGACTGCCGCAGAGAGAGAGCACGCATTCACGTACCTATGAAACCAACCCGCTCCACCCTTCACCGCCAACGGCTGCATCACCTCCAGCACAGGCAAGCCCCAAACCGTTGGCAGCACAACCAGCAGGAACAACAAGGCTCTGAGCCTGGTCCCCCGCACCGCAGCGGCGCCCGCTCTGCCTCCCTCATTCCCCACAGGACACAGGCCAAGGCCTCGTCCCAGCCCAGCACATACGGGCAACAGGGTGTTCCCTGCCGCTCTGCCTCTTCCTTTGACACGCTGCTCCGGCTGAACAGACCCAGCCCAGCCACCCGCTCCTCAGCCAAACACCTCGTACCTGTGTATTCGTGCCTCACGTGATGGCCTACGACTCCGCAGAACACCGTCCCGCTGGTAACCCCGACAGACACGGCCCTGACACACACGGAGAGCGACAGGCGTTCAGCAGCGCCCGCGCACAGGCCTGCCTGCCCACCTACCTTCACCCCTTCACCCGGCTCCCCTCGCACCACCTCCCGCCCTGGCAGGGCAGACCTCGGGGACCTGCAGAGCTCCGCAGCGTAACGCCCCCAGGTGAAAGGGGCTCCCGAGAGCAGCCAGGCAGTTTTCAACCCTTCCCCTAAGGCCGCACAGCTGTGACGGGCGGAAAGTCCCTGACTCCAGCCAGCCTCAGCACGCCTCCTCGGCGCGGGCAAGAAGGGCACCTCTCAGGGCACTGTCTCCTTCCTCCCAGGGACAGAGGAGGCCAAGCTAGAGGGCACGTCTCGCTGAGAAACCATCCCTCCCTCCTTCCCCCGCGCAGTCCCAGGCAACGCGCCTCCCCACTCACTCGATTTTCCTAGGCCTCGAGGAGCACGCCTTGGAGATTTGAACAGCGCTTTCCAAGGCGTGAACGCTTTCGTCGGGCAGCTTCTCTCCAGGGAGTCCAAACACGCACAGGAACGTGCAGCCCTGCCAAGGACAGCGGCAGCACAGCTTGGGACAGCGCCTACGGCAAACGGCTCATGCCATGCGAGTCGAGCCGCTGCCGAGAGCAGCAGAGCTTCAGGGCAACCCCCAGCGAGAGGGTGCTGATCCCAGCGCCGAGGCAGAGCTGCTTCTCCTTTCCCTGCTGCTCAGTAGACCGAGAGAGCCACTGCCCTCTCGTTTGCTGCCCACACTTTTGCGGGGTGGGCTCCTCCCCCACACTCACTTTATCAAACATGGAGATTTTGTTGATCTCGCCCTTGTGAGGACGGATGATCTCCAGCATCATCACGCTGCTGTCCTGGATAGCCTTGCAGATCTGCGTTAAGTTGACATCGGCAGCAAACTGCAGCTTGACAAAGAGGCAGGTGACCGGCCGTAGCTCGGACAAGTAGTCCAGGGGCTGTCTGTCATCAATCTGGAAGACGAGAGCAGGACACCTTCAGCAGCCAGCTCTCCCCGAGAGCGGACTGCCCCCAGCAAACACCAAGCAAGAGCCCCCACGTGGGCAGCAGCACGCGCTCTCAGCGGAAGGAATAACTCCTCCCCTCGGGGCAAAATAAACACAGCTCCCGGCAGCTGTGGCCATACCTTCCTCAGAACAGATGCGGGGACGTACTTCCGCAGCAACTTCCCCAGAGCATGCCGAGGGGCCAGGGAAACAGCAGGCCTCAGGATGCCTAGGGAAGGAAAATCCAGGCGGTCACTGGCAGGCTGGCACTACGAGCCTGCCTAGGGAAAAGCAGTTGGAAAGCAGGGGCTGGCACTGGAACTCAGGGAGGGAAAGTCTCCTCCAGTTGCACATTTCTTCCTCCTGCAGGTGCTCAGCCAGAGCAGGCCCCTGGAAGCAGGGGGAAGCAGCGAGTGCCTCCGCTGAAGCGCACCAGGGCCAAAGGCACAAATGCTGACTGCAAGGGGGAGAGGGCAGAGGGCGTTCCTCGCTGGCCCCTGAACAAGCCCGCCCCCACCTTTCTGGGCAGCCACAGAACGTCATGAACACGGGCCTCACCTGACGCCTCAGGAGAACTGTAGTTCAGCTGGGCTCGGGTAAACTTGGAGAAGATGTCTTCGCGTTCCGACAGAGACATCCGTTCCATGCCTGTAACCTAAAGGCACACAGTACAAAAACGCGTCGAGGACAGCTCCAGGACCCACAGAGGACAGTACCCGTTGAGGCAAACTCTTCCAGCGCCTCCTGACCCCCTCTTCAAAGCCACCCAGCAGAATCCAGAGACAACCCTGAGACAAAACTGCTCCCCAGCAGCTACTGCTCCCCACCTACGGGAGCACCTCTACACCTAGAACTCCCTCCACGCGCGTCTCCTCGCCCTTCTCACACCTTCCTCCCTCACAGCCACGTCCACGCCCAGGCCCTCAGAATTGCTCCAGAGGCCGTCCCACCCACCTTCACAGCGCTTTGGCCTTTAAGTCTCTTGGTCTTGATCTGGTTCCGGTTACAGAGCTCCCAGCAGCTGGGTGACAGGATCACGTCACTTGCATTGGCAAGGTTTTGGGCCTGCCACACTTCACCCACGGCCTGGCCAAGGATCAGGAAGTGCTGCTGCTTTTTGTCTCCAACAGTCAGGAGGGACATATGCCCTGCAGAGATCCCTGGTGAGAGACAAGCACAACTGATGCAGAGAGCATTTTTACCTCCACAGCCCGCCACAGCTCAGCTCCTCCCAGGCCAACTTTGAAGCTCAGCCCTGGAGCCAGGCTCTTCCGCTCAACTGCTTCGAGCGCAGGCGTCCCACTTGATGGATTCAGGATCGATCGTGGCCGGGGAGGGGGTCCTAATCAGGGGCCCCACACTGGCACGTTGGCCAGCCACCGGCTCACTTTGCATGCAGGCAGCTCGTGAACGCCTGCCTGAGAACGCGCAGCAGCCTAACGCAGCACTCCCCGTACCTATCTTCAGTCGGAGCTTCAGACCCACGTCCGTCTCACGGATCCTGTACTTCTCCTGGATTTGCTGGCTACACTGCAGCACCAGGCTGATGGTGTCTCTCAGCTGCGCGTGCTTTGCTCTCCACAGCACCAG
Organism: Struthio camelus; assembly: GCF_040807025.1. Lineage (NCBI taxonomy): Eukaryota > Metazoa > Chordata > Aves > Struthioniformes > Struthionidae > Struthio > Struthio camelus. The sequence continues at coordinate 634,929 of NW_027182714.1, forward strand.
CACAGCATCCCCTGGGGAAAGCGAGGGGACAGGGACGGCTCTCGTGACACCTGACGCTCCCTGACCTGCACCCACCGGCCGGGACAGCGGAAGCCAGCAGGCGTGCCAGGGAAAACGCGTTTGGGTGAAGGCATCCTCCTCAACTACAGCACCCTGGCCACAGGCACACCTCCCCCTCTGCCCCGCCAGCTACAACTGCAGCCACGCCGCCAGGGCCCGGGACGGCAGCTCCCCCTGGGCACCTGCGTGCCAGCAGAGCCACCCCTCGGGGCTCTGCCGGCTCGCGCCTCTGTCTCCCCTCTCCCCTCGCACTCGTCTGCAGCTGCAGCAGACAAGGCCACGTCTCTTTTACGCACACGTACCTGCAAACTTCAAGATGTCTCCACCAAAAGCCAGCAGCTCTGCAGACCAAAAAAAAAACACAAGAAGAGCTGCAGCTAGGCCTTCTTCAGGAAGGCCGCAGGACAAGCCGCTCTGCTCAGACAGCAGCACAAGAGCAGCGGTGCTTTGGGGGCACAACTTAGCAAACGTAGCAGCTACACTGCTCACAGGGACCACAGCCCTGGGACCTACGCTACTGTGCCCTGTGACAAGGCCCCAGGGAAGGCAACGCACACTTTGGTCAGCGCCCCCATCCCCAGCTCATTTGGGCACTAACACTGGCTAGATGCCCCCGCTCCCCCCTGCGCCCCAACACCAGCAAAATCTTCCTCCATCACTGAACAGCGGTCACTCCACAAGCCCAAGGGTGGGTGCTGAGAAAGCGGGCACCTCCTTAGTCTTTGTGGGGAGCAGAAAGCACCTGCCAGAAGAGCCCAGCTGCTCTCGGCGGCTCTCAGCCCCATAGGAACCCCCAGCCCGCGCAAGGAGGAGGCGGCGGCGGCAGCAGCAGCAGCAGCAGCAGCAGCAGCAGCAGGCTGCCCAGCACCTCCCTCTCGTCGTGGCCCAATCCCACACAGTCCTGCAGAACGGCACTTACCCTCCAAAATGTCACCCATGTAGCGATTGAGGGTTTGCGTTACCTCATCCGCACCCCGCTCTATGCTGATGCTCTGGCTGAATTTCTCTGTCAGAGCAGTGAAACCTGCAACAGGGACACACAGGCACAAAGAAATCAGGACGCGTCTACAGGGCCAAAGGACCTGGCACTTTCCACGTCGCTTTCAGCCAGCCAAGGGAACCACGCTCCGGGAGAACCCAGGCGCGCCCCTGACAGCAGCCACAGCCCTCTAATTCCACCCGCGCTTCTGAGCGCTCGCTGACGGGCGCCTTCCCCATGCTCACACCCACCCGTTACGCCTAGCTCCTGCACTTGGCTGCCACCCTCCAGCGCGTCCCCCGGCTGCCTCCCCTCTTGCCTACAGCCAGGCAACACCCTGAGCTAGAAAGCCCACGAGGCCTTTGCCAACTAACGCAGCACCTGGCCAGCCAGCTCCTCTGCGCAGCAGCTGCTCCTCCAAGTTGGCCCTGACAAAGACTAACAAGGGGGAGGCAAGGCAGCCAGGCCTCCTCTCCCAGGCCTCCATGAGCCAGAGCCTGGCCCACCTCACACCTCCCCAAAGCTCCAGAGAGAGCACTGCAGGCAACAGCGCGGGCCCAAGCTGCTGCTCCGGCAGCCTCAGGGCTCCCTAACGCACGCTGCTCTGAGCAGACGGCTGACCACAAGCAGGCCGCAGGGCTGCTGCCAGCAAAGACCACCCCCGGGCTGTGACCTCAGCTACGTGCGAGCGCTACTTCCCCAAAGCGGAAGACCTCAGCGGCAAACGACATCTCCTTTGACCCCTTCTCTACCACAGGCGGGACGACCAGGGCTCCAAAAGGCCCGCTAAGTCCCAGCGGCTCGGGTCGGGGACTCCTCCTCAGTGCCCGCCCTTCATAACGCTTTGACCCACCTGACACATCAGCAAAGAGCAGCACTCCATGGAAGTTCTGAACGCAACGGTTCTCCTGCTTCAAGTCCTCAGACAAAAGCAGGTCGGGGACGTAAGCAGCTACTTCCCCCAGTTCTGAGCAGTGCTTTGACCTTCGCTCCCAGGCACAAGACATCGTCAGCGCCCTGGGGTACCTGCGGTACCTCAGTACAAGACGACCCACCGTGCCCACCAGGGAGGACGACCAGACACCACTGCACAGCGTTGCGCACTGGCCTTTGGGAGGCGCGGCTGGCCCTCTGTCACCAAGGGGCCGGGGGAGGTCACAGTCGGCTCACAGTGACATCGTCCGCGTGTCATCATTTACCTGTCCACTGTCGCCTACGCTGATCCGGCTAACAGTTACACAGCAACTGCCGGGAAGCTGCCCCCCGCTCCCTCCCTACGCCGAGCCGGTTGCTCAGAGGTGGCTAGCGCGATGCAGTTGTCTCCCGTACAGAGCTGAAGGAGGCTCGCACAGCGACTGACCTCCACCCGTGGCCGAAACAGCAGCTGCTTCCCACGTTCCCAAGCGCAAAGGGCCTAACAAACGTGCTGACAGCCAGCAGCCCAGGCTTCCCCAAAAGCACGGCCACTGCAGCACGCAGCGGGACGTTTCCAGGGCTGCTCGGAGGACTTGTATTTCTTTGCAAAAAGAAGTGGGGCTTTCCCGGGGGGGCAGCGGGGGACACAGCCAACCTCCATCCACACGGCTCCTGGGGGAGGCCGGGAGGAGATGGACAGGGCTGGGCCAGGATCACGGCGCACCGACGTATCAGAGAGGGCAAGACAAAGTCCAAAGCCGCAGCAGGAGGCAGCTCCAGGTCCCTGCTCCGAGTGAGAACGCTGTTGTAAACCTTGCATGCCCCAGGGAAACAGAGCCACGCTGGGCACCCTGGCTCACGCACGGCCCTCTGCCTCCAGGCAGGCAAAGGCAGCTCCCCGTCCACCTTAGCCGCTGCCCCGAGCCACACAACTGCTGCCACCAAAGCAGCAGCACTGAGGAGAGCCGGGCTCTACGGGGGACGAGGGCTAGCAGCGCGCCAAAGCTGCCCTTCTCCCCAGTCGCTCAGAGGAGCAGCTGCACGAGTTGGCGTGCCTGCCACACGGTGACACTCAGCGGCTGCTTGCCCAGGCAGCCTCCAGTGTCCCTCTCGGACTGTGCCTCTCCCTCAGGCAATGGCCAGGCGAGGGAGCACCAGCCCCTCCCAGGCCTGGGGGACCAGGTGCTTTAGACAAGCCTGTGCCCTTGCGCTGCTGACCTCAAACAGCAGAGCACTTGACAGCAGAAACCAGCCTGCCTTCTTTCCTGCTGCCTCAGCCCTCAGAGAGAGGCTACCAAGATGGTCTCTCTTCTTGCCTCCAGAAGGCTCCCCCTGCTGCCTCGGGGCCCACCAAAGTCTCCCAAGCAAGCACAAGTCACTTGCACCCAACACACACAACTGCAACCTGCTGGCGACAGCCAGGCACACACACCGAGCCAGGCCCAGGTTCGGAACGCTGCTTGCCAGCCCAGCTCACACGCTTCCTCCTTCCTCCTTCCCACGAGGCAGGCAAAGCGGTCACCCGTACGGGAGACTGACGATGCAGGCCGACCGAGCAGGCTTGCTCTGCCTCCTCAGGAAGAGCGCGCAGCAGCGTGACGACGCCTAGGCCAACGCTCTCTCTTGCCAGTGAGCAGCAAGGGCTGGCTGCTCCCCAAGGCAAGCTCAGCTGGGAGCTGGGCCGACCCCAGCACAAGCAGCGCCCTCGCCCACAGGGGCATCCCTCTTGGCTACATCTATATGCACACACGTACATCCATTCTCCACTAAGGAGCTCTCATCCGCATCAACCAGAGAGGGCAACAGGATGAGGCCGCTAGTGCTGTTGACTTTTCTGACTAGGGAACACTTCAAACCAGTCCCGCTTCCAGAAAAACACCCTCCCACCCTCCCCACCTCAGCAACCACTTGGCCCTACACCAGGGCCAAGCTCCTCCTGCAGCCGGCTCAAGCGCTTACACAGCGCCACAGGGAACTGCACTAGGGCGAGGGGGAGAGAATTTCTTGCACTGCTTTACAGCCCTCGACTCTTGTGAGCACTAACAACGGGGGTGGTGGCTTCCCCGCCGCCTAGCTTTCCCAATAAACCACAGGCCAGAGACTCTCGTGGCACGCCTTCAGCGTCCTCTTGCTGTGGTCTGTGACTCCATACAGAACGCTGAGATGATGGCAGTGTTTCTTTATTTAACCCCTGGAAGAGCATCCTCGCTCGGCCGTGCTGGCAGCTTCAGCAGGTACCTGCAGCTACAGACTTCAGGCTTTGCTTGCTTCAGCTGGGGAAAACGTGGCGCTGTCTCCAGCCACAAGTCTCCCACGGGGCCCTTGCCAGTGAACCACCGCTCCTGAGGAAAACAAAAGCCCAAGTGAGAGCCGCGAAGAACAGGAGGTCCCCAGAGCCACAGGCGCGGTCCGGGAAGGCAAGCGAGGCCTCTCGCAGTAGCTTCTTCCACCCATCACCCAATTTGCCGTGCTGCAAAAGCCTATCAGGGAGGGCAAGGAGAGGGAACGCAAAGGAAACCTCCTCCAGCCAGGTTCAGGCTGGCTCCCAGAGCTGGCTCAAGGGAGAGGCAGAGATTCCACTCCACCGCTCCTCAGCCCAGCAGAGATGCTGGGAAGGAGCGGCATGCTGCAGCGCCTGCTGCTCCCTCGCGTGTCCTTCCAGCCCCTCCTGAGGGAAGGGCATCGCAGCTGCCACTGCCCTCCTGCTGAGGAGGGCTAGCAGCCCCTACCAGCTCGCCAAGGACTTTCGGCACACGCTCCTGAAGCTCGCTGGGGGCTTTCCCTACGTGGACCTGCCGGAGTACAGTCCGCGCCACCTTCTCCTAGGGCATGCCAAACCTCTGCCCAGGGAGCAACTCAGAGGCAAAGAGGATCCACTTACAGCGCTCATCTCCAGCCAAGTCTTCTCCAGGAGGTTGCCATTCGCCTCACAGGCTTGGAGGCCCTGCCTGAGGCACAACAGGCTCTGGTCTTTGTTACCCAGCATGCAGAAAACGTACGCTTTCAGATGGTAGGCTCTGGGGTAGAAGACGGGGCTTGTAGAGCACCGAGCAAAAACCTCTTCCACAAGCTACCGAGAGAACAACGGAGAGGCACGTCAGCAGAAGTCATTGAGCTGGGCGATGGCTCGGCACTGAGGACCGCACCTATTCCCCAAAGGGGAAAGCAGCCGCAAAGGCACAAGGAGCACGCAGCTAGCAAGGCTGAGATACCACACAAGTCTCTCCCGAGCCATAAGCCCTCACATGCAGCAGGCATTTCAGCAGGGCTCACTAGCTAGCTCATGGCTGTGCAAGTCTCTTCTCCTGTCTTGCAGACCATTCCCATCCCCACAAGGGAATCCTCACGTGCCCAGGAAGACCCCCGTCACCTCACTGCCTTCTCTACCACCTCTTGCTGCCGCCCCATGGGGGAGCAGCCTCTTGCCATGTTCCTCTCTAACCCACTACCACACTCTGCCTCTAGCCTGGCTCCATCCCAGCGCGGCTGCTTCGCCCTGGCCTTGCCAATCCACTGCTGCTCGCAACACAGCTTTCCCTAGAGGCCCCTCACAGCGTGCACACCCCCCTCCTCCTCTTCCCTCACCCTTAGAGCCCTGCTGCGGCTCTCCCGGGCCCTCGCCGAGCTGCGCTCAATGTCGTTCCGCAGCACCAGCGTGTAGCACTCCAGGAGCCGGCTGCATGCTTGGGTGGCCAAAACGGAGGCGTCAGCTCTCTTCAGCAGCCTCTTGGCCTTTTCAAAGGGCTTCTGGAACTCGGCCCACTGCCCAAGCCTTCCAAACCTACACCGTCCAGAGAGAAACACACACACACACACACACACACACGTTTTGTAGAGTACTTGATCAAGTACTCTACACCCCAGCGACGGCCGCCTTGTTGGACAGGGCACGGGGGACACGACAGGCCCAGAGCTCCCACCTCCCCTGCCAGAACCACTGCCTGGGCCTCTCGCCAGTCTAAGCACCTCTGTAACTTACCAAAGAGCCAGGGACGAATACAGTCCAAGCAGGATGCTGTTGTGCGAGCTGAGGATGTGGTTTGCTTCGTTCTGCTCAACGAAGCTCCTGCACTCTTCAAATGACTTGTACTCCCAGCCTGTAATACAAATGCATCGCAGAGAAGCAGTGCCGCCCTCCGCTGCCTTGTTTTCCCTCGGGCATTCGTAGCAGGACAAAGCTCAAGCACAGCTGGAGAATTTCTGGGCAGGTAAACCACTCAGAGAGCAAGCAAAACCAAACAGGAACAAGGCAAGGGCTGGAGTTCTAGCCTAGCTCCTCAGGGCTAGTCAAGCGCCACACAAATATCTATTCCCTTTTCTTCAGCAGCTTTCGAGCGCTGACAGACACACGCTGCCATTGACCAGCAAGCGACAGCCACTCCATAGCGTAGGCTGTTAGATGCCTCCTGGTCAGGCACATCCCCCAGCACTGCTATGCCCGCCTCCCCAGGAGCCAGAGCAGAGCGAGCCTGGGAAGAGGTTTCAGAAAGGGGAATCTCAAAACACGGGAAGCAAAGAGGGAAATTGCCAGCATTTTGAAATCACTCTGGGATCACCTGTAGAACATGCAAACAAAGACAGGGGAGGCAGGAAAGACAGACAAAGACACACCCAGAGCCAAAGAGCCCGGGACTCGGCCCAGGAAGTGAAAGCGTGGCTGGAGGCTCTGGCGTCCGTGTTGTAGCAGGAGAAAAAGCATCTTTGCAAGCCTCCTGGCTCTCTGGGGCCCTCCTCACTGAGCACTTACCAGCGTAAAGCAACAGGTCTAAGCAGCAGGAGAAGAAGTATGCCTGCCCAATGATGCTGTGCTCTGCAGCCACCTGCTTCTCGAGCCTGCGCAGCACTTCCTCACATTCTGGGTACCTGCGGAGGAACACAGCGAGCCTCCATGGAGCCTCTCCGCGGAGTGGGATCCCAGTCACCACCTCCGGACGCTCCCCGCTCCCCTTCCCATCATCCCGCTCTCCCTGCGCTGCTCTTTCTGGCATCGCCATCAGAGGTTCTCCATCAGACAGTTGTTCATCTTTTGGCAACAAGTCTCCGGAGAAAGGCCTCAGGGACCCCGGCCCAAACGGCAAGCCCCGGAGCAAAACTCAGGCATCCTTCCCATGCAAGCCAGTGCTTTCCCATTGGCCCAGCAGCAGAGCTACTCACCTTTCCATCAAAGTCTTTGTCAGGAAAAGCAGGCCAAAGAGCACGCACAGCTCCCCACTGCCCTCCGCACTCGCCCACATGACGCGTTTGCTTCGGAAACTGCTCCTCTCGAGACCTCCCCCTGGACGACTGCCGTCTCGGGCACCGGTGCCGCGTGGCATGGAAAGGCCCGCGTCCACCCAACCAAACATGGCTAGCGCCCCCAACACAACGAGCGCCTCCCTGCGCTAGGCTCGCTCCTAAACCAGGCCTGGGAATTGCCTGCGGCAAGCGCTACCTGGCAAGGGCCAGAACCGAGCCAGGAACTGTTCCAGCAGTTTCACAGCACACACTCACGCTCCCCAACAGCCAGCCACGGTCCTTGGCATTGTTTAATTTACCAGCGTCCATACAGCCAGCGAGTATCCAATAAGAAACCAAGCAGCCCTCTTTGCTGCGCGCAGAGAATGACACAAGAAGGATCTCAGGTGGCCCCCCGACCCTGCGCAACCAGCAGTCTGTCCCGCAGCAGCATTACCTCATCTGCAGAAAGAGCGCCGCAAAGAGCGTGGCGAGAACCTCGCAGTCCAGGTCGGGCTTCTCCAGCTCCATCCACAGGCTCTTGGCGCGATAGCCTGCCAAGAAAACAAGCAGGCTCGCACAGGCTCCCTCTGCGGAGATGCCTTCTCGCAGGCAGCGGGGGCAGTACGTACCTACGTCGACAGAGAGGGGCAGATTCCCCAGGCTGAGGTTCAGATGGCTCAGGGCCTGGGCAAATTTGGCGGCCTTTAATACCCCTCCTCCAAAGAGCTCGACGTCAGAGCTAAGCTGGATGGCCGCCCGCCCGTACTGCAGCCACTCTTCCT